>NC_089225.1:82290483-82608989 GCF_963924675.1 Phocoena phocoena | reverse complement strand
AACTTCCATAAAGGTTTATAAACCAGGGAACCTCACATGTAACCTGTGAGCTGGCAGATAATGAAACATTCTTGAATCTAATCCCCAGTCCAAAAGAAAATAAAGAAATCTACAAATTTTAGCACAGATGATGTGGTTGTTGCTTTTCTCTTAAGGCAACTGAGAAAAATTGATTTAATAAAGTAAATGTAAATTGAGTTTACATTTAACTCAATGTAAACTGTATTAGCCTCCGAGACAGAAAAGTCTTTCTCCTATTACTACCTTAGTTTGGTACTATGTATCTATGACCTGTCCGAACACAGTAATCTCCCTATGGTATGACTGCCTCCAGTCTCTCTCTCCAATCCAACTGTGACACTGTAGCTCAAGACCTTTTTCTAAAATGCAAACCTGATCATATCACTCTTCTTAAAATCCTATCCATTGCCTACTATTTAGCCTGGCGTAAGAGGTTTGCTATGATCTGGCCTCCACTTGGCCCTCTAACTTCATTTCTGGCCAACTGCTCCCACTCAGTGACCTATACCCAAATACACACAGAATCCAGCTTTACGTTCTATGCCTTTGTAGGTGTTGCTCACTGAACATCCCTCCCTTTACTCCGCCTTTTGAAACACAAATCAAACCATTTTTTCTATGATATTCTATCCTCCTGGAAGAACCAACCACTCTTCCTTTGTACCCATACTGTATTCTGTATATAATTCCAACACAAAAATATTGTATAGTGGTTAAGCATTAAACAGGTTAGGTATTAACTAGAATTATGAGGCTAGGCAAGTTACTTATCTTTCCTCAGCCTCAGACAACTAGAGCTTAGAAAAGATACAAAGAGTACAATATAACCTTCAGAGCTTTTGTAAAGATTAAGTGAAACAGTACATGTGAAACATTTAGCATAGTGCTTAATACATTGTAAACACCGAATAAATGGTAGCTAAAAAATGTTTATAAAATTATATTGCACTTATTTTTTACACATTTATTTCACTTTAGATTGTAAGTTTCTTAAAGCCAGAGGTTTGTTTTTTTTTTTTTTTTTTTTTAAACATCTTTATTGGAAAGCCAGAGGTTTTAACTTACTCATCTTTGTATCTTAAAAGTTCAGACAACTCTTGGCACAAAGAGGACACTCAAAAAATTTTAAATTGATGGTTAAACACCTCCTACAAATAAGTACAAAGATGAAAAACTGTTGACTGCTAAAATTCCCTGGAGTAGCTTTTCCCAAACTACCACTAGTTAATAAGTGAAATGAAAATCAAAATGTGTTCTATGTTCAAATAACTGGTGAAAAAGTAGGATAAAACAAATGTGAACTAGTTTCTTTATAAGCAGAATTTTTCAAGTGTATAATCCATCTCCAAGAAGGATATACAGAATGCAACATTCCCTCAACGTTATTTAACCACAGAATTCTTGTATCATGATATGTTACCATTTTCAAGAAATGTTCCTCCAATAAACTGTTTTATTGTATATATTTGTCATATCGGGTTTTGTGACCAAAAACAGCTATTTTAAATATTACAGAATTTTTACTTCCAAAAGTAAAAATTCAACCTTAATATTATTAAAATCAAAGTTACTTTGAAAAAAGGATATGCCAAAAAGGCTCAGTTAGTCATCACATGTCTAGACATGTCACCAATTAGTGAGATTAAGTCCAATTATTTCCTATCCAGCTATACGGAATAGTTGTAATGAAAATAAGTATAAGAGATAGTCCCTGGGGGATAAAAAAAAGAGATAGTCCCTGCCAGGAAATAAGTTAAAATCTAGTTTGGTAAACAAACATGTATATCTTTGGGAAAAAGTATTATAAAAACCAAACAAATAAAAAATAAGAGACTCAAGAGATATTATAACCAATGCAATGTTCAACTGGATCCAAGATTAAATTTTTAAAAGGTTAAACAAATAGTTTGGGGAAAATTTGAACATGGGTTGTAAAGGACATGAATTATTGATCATTTTCTCAGGGAGGTTAATGATTATGTTGTAAAGTTTAGGAGTAAAGTGTCTTGATTGCTATGTTGATCTGCTTTCACAAATGATTTGAGATAGACAGATGAAGACCAAGTACAGCAAAATGTTAGTAACTGGTGAATTTAGGTAAAGAGTATACAGGATTTCACTTTACCATTCTTTCAACTTCTCTCTAGGTTTGAAATTAATCAAAATTAAAAGTTAAGGGGAAATACCACCTGACAAGTAAATTTTATTAAGTTACACATAAACAAGTGTTCAAAGTAATAAATTATGACCATGTACTAGCTGGTTCAACTAGGGGGGGAAAGGTCTATGATGTATAATATCACACAACAGAAGCAACTTCTGGGTTAAAGTAACATTAAATATAATAAAGGCAATTAATATTGTTTATGCCACTTCTCCCTTTTCTTCCTCCCAGTTCTACCTTTGATCTTTCCCTCAGCCCTTGCTAACCTCAATTACTTTCACTAGATAAATGACTTTTCTTGAAGGAAAAAGGACTAGGCATGGTATGCATATATGTAGCTTTTCTTCTCCTTCTGATGTAAACATTTCTTTTGTTTTCTTGTTAACCACATTTTAAAAATAAACAGGGAATTCCCTGGCAGTCCAGTGGTTAGAACTCTGCCGAGGGCCCAGGTTCATTCCCTGGTCAGGGAACTAAGATCCCACAAGCCGCGCAGCCAAAAAATTTAAAAAATAAACAAAGAAAAAGTTGAGCACAATTCTGTTTCAACTCTCCTTCCAAAAAAGAAGAATACGTTTAAACAATTTCATTTACTGAAGTTGATTCATTAGTACAAATTCCCACTACAACCATTTCCATTCATATGACTGGGATGACATAATGATAACGCTTGAACCATAGCTGAGAACTGCAGCTTAATTTTTACTGCTTCTCATCTTCTTTTGAAAATTAATAATTTTTAACAGTAATTCAAGCCCCTTCTTCTCAATTACCCACTGAAATGACAAAAGGAATAAAAATGGAATTTTAGTTCACAGCATAGTTACAGCTAGATGGACAGTCCATGCATTTACTCTGACCTTTGCAGTGTAGTGAAGAAGGATGTTACCAGGCAGGTCAGCCATGTCAGACTCTTGAAATTTCCAAGGGCTTAAACAGTTTGGACCTGAAAATTATTTATACACACATACACACACAAATCATTGAATATATATGGCCTCCTCAGGTCTGTGTAATCAGAAAAAAAATTTTAATTAAGCTGTTTCAAGCTTCTTATTATATAACACAGTTAAAACACATTAGCCAAAATGTACTTTATTTTTATATCACATCCAATTCGTCTAACACCTAGTAAAGTTCGGAGAGGGGGTAGATCAATCTCTACTACAGAAAGGAAATTTTATATAGCAATAAAAACTAATATAAAACATAACAAAGTTAATACATTTATCAAATGTAAAACAATTCAAATTTGTAAGATAAAACAGCAAAACAACCAATCAATAATGTGAATAGATATCACAGAAATGGAACAGCAAATGAGTAGGAAAAAACTCTTGACCTTACTAAAAAAAAAAACAAAAACAAAGCTACAAATTAAAGCAAGGTTCCATTTGACATCAAAAAATGGAGGAAACAGTATTTACCATTCCATCTTAATGAGGCTGTAGTGAGTTGGATATACTTATGTGTTACTGGTAGGCACCGTCAATTGTTATATCTGTTATGAAAACTGAGTAGGTAACATGTATTGAGAGCTATAAAAATATTCACACCCTTTGAATATTTATCCTGGGAACTTATCATAAGCAAATCCATCAAAATACAAAAAAAAAATTGGTACAATAGTTCATCATATTTAATCTTTGAAGTTTATAACTATTAAAAATTATAAACAACCTAAGTAAATCATGCATTATGAATCTAATGAAATATTATGTAGCCATTAAAAATAATCATTATAATACATAACAAATAATTATTATTTATAAGAGTAGAATTTTAAGTAGGAAAATTGTAAGAGCAAAATCCAAACTATATAGCTATAATGACTACACCAAATGACTTATTATTAACTTGGAATTTATTTAGATTAAAGGTCAACTTCAAATACTTTGGTGAGTTTTAAAGTAATGACAAGGTTCTAATACAAACTTTTTAAGTGTGGACAGAGACATCCATCTCAAAACTCCATGTAATCTAAAAAAAGACATTCTGACAAATAATAAGCTAAGCTGCAGAGTTAATATACATAACTACTTATAGGCTTAACTCCTAAATTTTGCAAATAGTTATGATCCAATAACAACCAGTGTGTATCTTTAAAATCAGAGCCAAGGGCTTCCCTGGTGGCGCAGTGGTTGAGAGTCCACCTGCCGATGCAGAGGACATGGGTTCGCGCCCCGGTCCGATCCCACATGCCGTGGAGCGGCTGGGCCCGTGAGCCATGGCCGCTGAGCCCGCGCGTCTGGAGCCTGTGCTCCGCAACGGGAGAGGCCACAACAGTGAGAGGCCCACGTACCGCGAAAAAGAACAACCAAAAAAAACCCAAAAAATAAAAATAAAATCAGATCCAAATGAAAAAGTAAAAGCCAAAACAAAAACTTGTAATTTTATCCAAGAGCTCCTAATTCTAATGCCTTCATGAATTCTTCATATATATTACTATATAAATTATAAAAATGACAAGTTTTGAATAAGACTCATATGACTCCAGAATCAGTTGTGTGACTTCTTATGAAGACAAACTTACACTTTGTTTCATCAATGTATTAAAATCTGTCAAAAGCACCGGCAGTATTATAGATTGAATTGTGTACCCGCCCACTCAAAATTCCTATGTTGAAGCTCTAACCCCCAGTGTGACTGTATTTGGAGATAGGGCCTGTAAAGGGTAATTAAGGCTAAATGATGTCATAAAAGTCGGGCCCTAATTCAATAGGGCCCCTTATAAGAAGAGGAAAAGACAGCAGAGATCTCTCTCTGCACATACACACAGAGAACATATTCCATGTGAGGACAGAGCAAGAAGGCAGCCATCTACAAGCCAGGAATAGAGGATTCACTAGAGACCAAGCCTGATGGAAACTTGATCTTGAATTCTAGCTTCCAGAATTCTGAGAAAATAGTGTTTAAGCTATCTGGTCTGTGGTATTTCATTATAGCAGTCCTAACAGACTAACACAGGCAGTATTATGGATGATATTTGAAATATTTCTCAAAGTTTTGTTTTTTTATGCATATCAAAAAATGTATAGTATACTATAATTAATTATAATGTACTTGAAAGTTGTGAAGAGAGTAAATCCTAAATGTTATCAACACACACGTTAAAAAATGGTAATTATGTGAGGGTATGGAGGTGTTAACCAACTTTATTACAGTAATCATTTTGCAGGGTATACGTGTATCAAATCAGCACATTGCATACCTTAAACTTATGTATGTTATAATGTCAATAGCTCAATAAAGCTAAGGGGAGTAAAAGTACGATGTGTGGTGGGCTTTTTCTTCCCTTTCAGTTCCAGTTAAAACAAATATAGTTGACCCTTGAACAACATGAGGTGAACTGTGTAGGTCCACTCATATGTGGATTGTTTTCAATAGTAAATAGACAGTACCACAATCCACAGATGCAGAACCATGCATACAAAGGAACTGCATATATATGGAGGGCCAACATAAGTTATATGTGGATTTTTGACTTCATGAAGGGTTGGCACCCCTAACCCTAGAGTTGTTCAGTGGCCAACTGTACATTCTTTAGTTCAAATATATTCTTCAGAATATATTTAGGCAACAGAAAAAACTATTTCAGTTTAATTAGGCAGTATGATGGGTACATGCTCACCTGCTAAATATAATGCCTTCACCTGAAGAGGCTGCAGTGCTTCATAGAAGATGATAACAGACCCCAGCTGACCCTCCAGAGATGTGGGACACCCCCATTCACTGTCTTGTGTTCCAGCTGATATCAATTTGGTAATCAACTTTGATTTTTCCATTGTTCCTCCCCAGGAAGCTGATGACAAAATTCCACCAAATGATGTTCGATGAGGGGTAATGGGAGAAGAAAAAGGTGGATCTGGGATTTGGGATGGTGGAGGAGTGGTGGTTCTTTGCCCAGCTGAACCAATGCAGCAAGAAATAAAAGGCTAAAAGTAAGAAACAAACAAATATAATAAATTACACATTTTAATTAAATCTCTATCCTCATATTTAAAATAAAACAGTACATAAAATTAAGCAATACACTGAAAAACAAAGTTTTGTCTTTAGTGGATCATGCTGTGTGCATGTGTGTGTATACATAAGATATCATTACAGATGTTACATTTGGCCTATGGGATTTGGATGCATTACTTTTATAACTCACTTTACATCCTTCCGTAAAGTTTGAATTTTTAATGAGTAAATTTTAATTTTAATAAGTATTTAGTAAATACTCATTTACTAAATTTAATTTACTCATTTAATTTTACGCATTTAATTTTAATGAGTTTAATTTACTCATAATTTAATTTACTTATTTAATTTTAATGAGTATTTAGTAAAAGCTTTTTTACTTCACTATATTCTAAAGTAGAGAAAACCACCTTTCTCCCTTAAAATTTATAAGCAGAGAATTACACATCAGTATAATACTGCTAATTACAGATTATCCTGAAGTGATCATAGACATGAACAGCAGCAAGAAATTACTGGAATCCTAGAAGGACTTGGAAAATAATCGAATCCATTCCATTATCTTCAGAAAAGGCCCTTTCAAAAACGTCCAAAAATTCTCAAAGAACTTTCACACTAATGTTGCTTAAGAATCACCTCAGTAAATAAATTCTATCTTATCCCTAACTACAATGTAAATATTTAAGGCTTCTTCATTATTGTTTTCAAATCAATGAAAAATTCAATGATGGAAAAGAGTGCATCTAAATATCTGGTATACCTGGAGAGCTTTATTAAATGATCCTTTGTCCTGCTCTATTCAATTTCTTTGGCTTTCCTGTTACGGGTCTATTCTTCTAAGAGTTTAATTACATTTGTTTCTTCCTTGAATTGTTTTTTTTTATTATATGTTGTCTGACTTCATCTAATGACGACAGGCTAACAGAATTAAATATTAACATACTATATCGTAGTATGCAGAAAACACTAAGACTTACAAGCACATATTTAGAATAAACAGAAGCTTATACATTAAACTGAAAAAATTTTCAAGAGTTTGCAATCAACTGGTCCCATAAAGAGTAGGTTAGGGACTTCCCTGGTGGTCCAGTGGTAAAGAATCCACCCTACAATGCAGGGGATGCAGGTTCGATCCCTGCTCAGGGAACTGAGATCCCACAAGCCATGGGGCAACTAAGCCCGCGCGCCTCAATGAGAGAGCCCGCGTGTCGCAAGCTATAGAGCCCACACGCCCTGGAGCCCACGTGCCCTGTCGCCCACGCGCGTCACAACTAGAGAGAGAAAACCCACACACCACAACTAGAGAGAACCCGTGTGCCTAAGGAAAGACCCTGTATGCCTCAACAAAGATCCCATGTGCTGCAACTAAGACCCGACACGACCACCCCGCAAAAAAAGGAAAATAAATAAATAATAAAATAAATATTTATTAAAAAAAAAAAAGAGTAGGTTAGATGTGCTTACTTCATTCGTGGCAGGAAATCTCAGAGGGGCAGAGACCTTCTGCTGTCCATTGTCATAGATATATACAAGGCTCTGACCAAAGGGCCTTTTTCCAGGCATGTGAACAATGGTTATGTTGTGCTGGTAAAGTAAAACATATATTTAAAAAGTAAAAATTACATTAAGTCTTTGCAATAACAAATGTTTTCAGAGTATTACTATATAACTAGTTTGTGTGAAAGGTAGAACAGTAAGTTTAAGCATAATTAAACGCTGATTAAAATGATGCTGTTAAAGTAACAATTTTGCCTGTAGTACTATAAAAGAGCTTCTGACTATTCTAGAAAATCTACACACAATTGTAACATAGTACCTTTTCTGCATTTTCCAAGTCTATGAGTGTTCTTTAGAATTAATGTTTCTAATGAGAAGCATTTTATTTTTTAAGAAAAGCAACAGAAATGCATTGTTTTTTAACAATTTCTGCTCTCATTTTAAATTGTAATTCAAAAGCAAACTTGATTCTAGAAAACTTGAAAGAAATATAACATTTCAATCTAATTTTTTTAGCAGAAAAATGATTACCGCTGAGATTATGATAAATGGTATTAACTCCTTTATAGGTAAACTTCAACATGAATAGAACTTTAACATAAAATTAATCAACTCTCAACAAGCAGATGATAACACCTGATGTACACACACCAAACATGTGTTTTTTTAAAAGGAAAGAACCCAGAAGTTAGATGTGATGCCCTAAAGCCTTACCCAGAGGGAATCACAGAAACTGTGGTCAGGAAGCATAACTGTTGCATATTCTCTTTTCGTGCACACTGCCACAACCAACATACCTGAATGGGTAATAAAAGCTTCAAAACCCATGCCACTTCCTGTAAAAAAGCTAACAAAAGTATGTATTATCAGAACTTTTGAAGTCAGTTGTACAGTTTCATCATCACTGGGGCACACAAAACCATAACTTCACCATGAATATCTTTACAAAACACACTGTGGCTTACATTCTACTGCCACACACCATCAATCCCACCTTGCCTCAAAGTTGATTTTTAAATCTTTTTTGGGCATAGCAGTTTAGTAAATTATAAAAGGTAGCCTTATACACAGAATGCCATTAGCAAACTCTAGCAAAACTATAAACTTTCAAATCTTCAATATTCTTCCAAATGAGATTCAGAAAGAATGAATAAAGTCTTAAAAAATCACAAGGCATATTAAAATGTATTAGTTACTGAAGTAACTAAGTTTGGAAACACATAGGTTTTTCTGGTCCTTCATATAAATATATAGTAGCATCCTCAATAGAACAAAGAAATCACCATTCATTTTCAAGTTTACTATTCCTTTTTCCTCCACTTTTACAATAATTTTAAGAAAGAACTTTGTTTCCAAATTAGTTTCAGAACTTAACCAGCAAAATATTTGAGATATACAACTATTATTATGAAAGCAACAAAGCACTTATAATTAAACTGTGTACACTCTAAGGAGGAGAGGCTTCAGATAAATTGTTGTACATTTAAAAAGTAGATGCTTAGGACTTCCCTGGTGGCGCAGTGGTTAAGAATCTGCCTGCCAATGCAGGGGACACAGTTTTGAGTCCTGGTATGGGAAGATCCCACATGCCGCAGAGCAACTAAGCCCGTGTACCGCAACTATTAAGCCTGCGCTCTAGAGCCCGTGAGCCACAACTACGAGCCCACGTGCCACAACTACTGAAGCCTGCACGCCTAGAGCCCGTGCTCCGCAACAAGAGAAGCCACTGCAATGAGAAGCCCGTGCACCACAATGAAGAGTAGCCCCCACTCGCTGCAACTAGAGAAAGCCCGCGTGCAGCAACGAAGACCCAATGCAGCCATAAACAAACAAATAAATAAATAAATAAATAAATAAAATAAAATAAAATAGGGGCTTCCCTGGTGGCGCAGTGGTTGAGAGTCCGCCTGCCGATGCAGAGGACATGGGTTCGTGCCCCGGTCCGGGAAGATCCCACATGCCGCGGAGCAGCTGGGCCCATGAGACATGGCTGCTGAGCCTGCGCATCCGGAGCCTGTGCTCCGCAGCAGGAGAGGCCACAACAGTGAGAGGCCCGCTACCGCAAAATAAATAAATAAAAATAAAATAAAAGTTTTTTAAAAAAACGGTATTCAAGGAATAAAAAAATAGATGCTTAGAAAAACGTTTTCCTGTTTAAGACTCACAGCATATATTATGACAGTATTCATTTATATTCCATAACTTGTACCAGTACCTGTATAATTGTTTTCTTTTTCCTCCTTTGTTAGCATTGCCAAGAGTCAACTGATCCTGATCTAAGCAAAACCAAGCATTGAAAGAAAAGGCAGACCCTGGCCATTTCTGTATGGAAGGCACAGAAATTCCTGCCATACTATGTGACAAATTAAAATACTGCAGTGCACTCTCTAGACTTTGTTTTCGGGCCATTGTCAGGATTGCTCGAGTTACAAGAGTGGTATAGGGGTGAATGTACTCGGATTCATCCACTCTCAACAATCTTAGTAGTTGACGGATTTCTTCTGAGCTCACTGACTGACTCCCCAATGAACCATGGAGTGCAATCAAGTTCTCAGCACAAGTTCGATGGAGGGAAGAATGGGAATTAAGGGTTTCAATGATTCTAATTCCCATGTTTGCATTGACACAAGTAGTTCGACTTTGCCTATTAATACAACAAATTCTTTTCAGCCAATCAGAGATGAAGATTTGCAGGTCATGGGATTCTAGCTCTGGAAGCCACTGGATAAGAAGCAAGAGAGGCTGGACATTACTAATGCCCAAAATTCCAACTGAAGTGTGATCACCCTCTACAGCCTGTAAAGCAACACAAGAGACAAAAGGTTAGTTAACATCATTGATACAAAGATGATGGAACTTCTTCTAATAAAGCTAAAAAAAACTCACCATATTCATAAGTTCTTTAAGTAGTTCCAGTGGTGGCTGACCCAGTGATTTTAATACTTCAAACATATGTGTATAACCAATTCTTTCTTTAAATACTTCCTAAGAGAGGAGAAATCAATACATCGAAACAGATTTTCAAAGACTGAATTTGTTAGAATACTAAAAATGTTGAATAATACCCATTTAAGTTAATTAACAATATTAAAAAGATTATGAGTTCAATATTTCTGTTTTCTTAAGTCAGGTGTCTTCATCTTAAATATATTCCATATACCTTCTGGAATACAATGCTACAATAAAATACCAAAATGTAAAACAAATGGAATTAGCAAAGACTGTGTATTATAAAATTGTTACACTACTTGAAGATCCCTTTACTTTCTTCACTTGATTTGTTATTAGTACAATATTACTTGAAATCAAAACAAAAATGGAGAAAAAGTGAGGAGACTTTAGGAATAAAGGAGTCAGTAGCCTCAAAGAACTAGATTAAAGACTCCTGGCAATTTTGAGTAGTGGCCAAAAAACCTGGGTACGGTTTTCTCTCTGCTCTTTGTATTGAGTTGGCCAAAAAGTGCCTTCAGTTTTTAAGTAAAAATAAAAGACACATTTTTCATTTTCTTCAAGAACTTTACTGAACAATTTATTCACCCTTTTGTTCCACTACCTTCTGCCATTTTTCAGCCAACTTCATAATTCCATCTTCCCAAAATTTTTACCTTTTTGATTAAAGAACTCTTCCAAGTGCCTTTGACAGTCTTCTGGGGAATTGAAATTTTTTCCATTAAGAGAATTTTGTAAAGACCTAAATAAATGGAAATCTGAAGGTGCAATGTCTGGTGAATACGGCAGATGAATTAGAACCTCCTAGCCAAGCTATAACAGTTTTTGCCTGGTCATCAAAGAAACATGTGGTCTTGTGTTATCCTGATGGAAGATTATGCATTTTCTGTTGACTAATTCCGGACGCTTTTTTGTCAGGTGCTGCTTTCAGTTGGTCTAATTGGGAGCAGTACTTGTTGGAATTAATCATTTGGTTTTCCGGAAGGAGCTCGTAATAGAGGACTCCCTTCCAATCCCACCATATACACAACCTCACCTTCTTTGGATGAAGACCGGCCTTTGGTGTGGTTGGTGGTGGTTCATTTCACTTGCCCCACAATCTCTTCCATTCCACATTGTTGTACAGTATCCACTTTTCATCACCCGTCACAATTTGTTTTAAAAATGGAACGTTTTCATTACGTTTAAGTAGAGAATTGCATGCGGAAATACAGTCAAGAAGGTTTTTTTCGCTCAACTTATATGGAGCTCAAACATCAAAGCAATTCACATAACCAAGTTGGTGCAAATGGTTTTCAACACTTGATTTGGATATTTTGAGTATATCAGCTATCTCCAGCGTATAACGTTGATTGTTCTCAATTAATGTCTCCATTTGATCACTATCAACTTCAACTGGTCTACCCGACCGTGAAGCATCAGCCAGCAAGAAATCTCTAGCACGAAACTTCGCAAACCATTTTTGACACATTCGATCAGTCACAGCAGCTTCTCCATACACTGCACAAACCCTTTTTTTGCATCTCGGTTGCGTTTTTACCTTTCTTGAAATAATGAAGCACAATATGCCGAAAATGTTGCTTTTGTTCTTCCATCTTCAATATTAAAATGGCTATACAAAAATTCACCAATTTTGTTAAGTCCTTTTTAAAATGCACTCTGATATGACAGGTGTCATACAATCTAGCAAAACTGTTTCAAATGAAGTTAAAGACAACTAAGTGCTACTAGAGCCATCTTATGGGAAAAAAATGAACGAACCTTTTGGCCAACCCAATATCTAAATGGTCTAAATTATCTGGAGCACGAAGTTCAATTTAATAAGCTCTAAGTCACACTTGGACTAGTGGGTACCAAAAGCCATAAGGTAAAATGTAAAGAACACAAAAAAAACTAGCAATACTAAATTGGTCCAGTAAGTTAGGCAAAAATATACACTCATTATAAAATCAAAAGATTTAAACAAGTATGACTAGTTGTCTCTAGGAAGGGGAATTCGTTGACTGTGGGCCAAGGATAGGAAAAAAGTCTTTTTTCAAAAGGCATTTTAAAATATAATCTTTCGAATTTTAAGCCATGCAACACATAACATAGTTTAAAAAATTATATTTAAAAAAGACCTGGACATCATTTCAGGTTTGAATTTCATAATACAGTATAGGCAATCTATTATATTCATAAACCAATTACTTAGAACTTAAAATAATTTTTTCCTTAAGTAACTATTATAAATGGAGATTAGACTTCCATGCCAGCCTGTGATAGTTGTAAAAGCCTATTCAGCAGGAATTTAACCATGAGTTATATATAGCAACATTTATAGGGAAAGTCAGTCTCCTAACAAAAACCAATAGAAAGTAAGAAATACAACTGAAAGCATGGCTTAGGGAACAAGGAATAATTCATTTATTTCTGGTACTAAATGAAATATATTAGAAGTGGTGGATAGGAAGGTAAAATGGTAAAAATAATTATAGACACATACTTATTAAGCACTTACCTTGTGCCTGGCACTCTGCTTACCATTTTACACAGATGATGTCACTAATCCTTAAAAGTACTCAGTGGGAAAACTACTAGCACAGAATCAACATAAGTGGACTGCAGGGCAGAGTCAGTGGTAGTGAATGAGAAGGGAAAGAAAATCCTGAGGGTCAGTGACTACAAACAAAGAAGCAGAATTTCCAAGGCCATCTGGAAAAACAAGTCCCAAATTGACAGGGCTGTTCACATGTGAAAATTTTTCATATTCTAGATGGTCATAAACTGACCAAATAGTGAAAGTGATTATTTTATTAATGAAGAAAAATTATGATATAAAATTTAATTCTTTAAATGCGCTGATCAAATAATCACTTAAAATGATCCTTTCAACATTTCAACACCAGTGCTCTTTTCCCATTCGTTGACTGATGCTGTAAATCCCTAGAGCTTGCAGTCAGTCATCAATGCTTTAAATAATCCCAAAGTACTGCCCATAGGCATCTGTCTTTTAAATTATCAGCAAAGTGATTCCTACACAAAGATGAGATATTTTGTGAATTATTTCATGAGTGAAACCTTATGTATTTTATACTTTCATACATTACTTTGGGAATTATATAGTGAAAACAGGTATATCTATAATAACATTTTAGAGCTTGAGGACATATGTTTTACCTTAGCAGCTGGAGATTTGTGCATTACTGCTGTCAAAGCCTGAATTGTTGACACAGCCAAACAATCCAACTGTACCTGAAACACCTACCAGAGGAGGAAGAAAAGGGAAGAAATTAACAAATGTGTTCAAGATTTGTATTCAGTTAGGAAGCCTTTCTTCTGAAAACCTCAAAAAAATATTTAACATGCAATACATTCCTCTTCCAATGAAATGGATCTCTGAAACACTAAAACCTGTAAGAAAAGTTACATACTTGACAGAAAATAAGCCGTATGTCAAGAAGAATAAGGTTACATTCACTCATTATATTAAAATGCTTTGAGGAGGAAAAAAACCCACCAAGCTTAAACATGCTTTTAAAAAGTAATGGACAATCTCAAGAGGAAGGGAGGGAGGGCTATCATGGGAAATTCTTGTATGTTTTAATTTTCCTTCAAAAATACACTTGAAACTTCCTAGGTTAAAATATCATTAGCATGTATAATAAGATGTGTAAAACAGTCTTATCTATATAGTTTCCAAACCCTGTGTTATAAATGAAATGGTATGTGCATATATCTATCAATCAATCACATTTGCAAACAATAACATACATCTATTTTTATATAAAATGCAGAAATTTGAGGCAGAACAGAAAATGAAATATGTATCTATAAGCACTGTCATGTTTTTGAGAAGGCAGGCTTTAATGCCAGAAGTTGTAAGAAAAAATAAATACCAGCTCCATTTTTTCTATTTCTGTTTAAGCTTCATTATAAAGAAGAGATGTGTTAAATTTCAGGGCAGTACATTCATAGAAAAAGAAACAAAAACAAAATAGAACATCAACCATGTAAAAAAACTGAATGTGAATGTTATATCAACAGACTGAGTCAACCATGAAAGCATAGTGTGAGGACTAGAAAGTTGTAAAAATTACCAGTCCCCCAAATCTGCTTTTGGTAATATATTACTATGACTTGAAGCTCGTTACCCCACAAATAGAATTTTCCTCTCTGCCTTCCACTAAAAATGATCTGAGTAAAGGGGGACTGATTAGATCTTTGTCATTGTGAGCTCAGCTCTATCATTTTCAGGCAAGTTATTTAAGCTGGTATCTTGGTTTTTGTTGATGTTGTTTGTTTATTAAACATTATTACATAAAATAAACATATGACATGTGTAATAAACATAATATGCATTAAACATTCTGCAATACAGAATATCATACAACTAAGATTTTTTTCTTGACTTTATTGAAGAGGACTAGGCATCATAGTACCTATAATCAGGAATACTAATTGTCAACCTCTAAGAGATTATTATAACATTTTATAAATCTATGTAAGAAGACTTTAAGAGGGACTAACACTTATATGGAAATCCAGAACGGTAGTCTGTAATTGATATTTGACATCCAGAAGAGAAAAGATTATCATGTCTCTTTTTATACCACAGCTCTATTTATACACCTGGACATTAAGATAATGCTAATAATATGTTAATAAAAGATATCACATAAGCTCTCTCACAAACATTTTGGGAAAGACAAATAACAAAGCAATTTTTATAGGTAGTTTTTGCCAAACTAAATTGCCTAATGTATTGTGAAAAGCAAGATAAATTGTATATGTCTGCCTTATACCCGTGTAAAGGTGAGTTTTTAGAAAAGAAAGAAGTTAATTTTTATGCTAAGTTAAGACTCAAAGAGCTCGGCATCTTCTTCCCTTCCTCCAAGATTTGGGTTGTCCATTGAATTATAATAATCATTTGTCAACAAGAGGCAAAGAATCAAGATATTAAAACTGATCAAACATATTCACGAACAAAGCCCTAAGGTCCCAATACACCACAATGCTTAGAAAAAGAAGCCCCCAAAATATGGAGTCATCACTAGGTGGACAGCACTGATATTGGGATTCCATTCCTGTACTTTATATTTCCTCAAACTGAAAAGAAGACACACATACATAGATGGAATCCTGTCGATCGATCGTTTATATCCCTCACCAAGATTTCAATATATTTATCTTTTAGATGAAAGCATTTATTTTTGAATTTTTAAACAATTTTCAAAAATAATTAATGAAGATTAGAAATAGATAATGTTTGTATACTTTAAAACATAAGAAGAAAAGTACAGGAATAGGGGCTCCCATTGACTGATTTTGGACTTCAGCTGAAACAAGATGCAGGCTTTGTAGATACCTGGTCCTCATTCATTTCTGTCAGTAATTTGTTGGCAAGGTCTTTCTCGTTCTTGTCTGCCACCTTACTGTTAGCATTTAAAAATAGCTGTTAAAAACAGAGACAAGAATAATGGAGAAAGAACATTAAATTGTTACCTATAAGCAGAAGTGAAGCTTAAATGGATTTCCATATCTCTTGAAATAAATCCAAGAATCCACTCATGAAGTATACCACTCTTAAAATGACAATCAACTGTCTACTTTTTGGATTACTAACTAACATTAGTTCATAAACTATGTAATTAATTTATCATTTATTTCTCTCTGAAACTCAGTTACCAAAATAAGAAACAACAGCAATAATTAAATAATTATTAGGAATACTTAGTTAATATTCCTGAATTCTTAAAGGATCAGCAGGGAATGACTCATAGAAGAGAAGGAAACTGCTATTGAGACAGACTAAAGATACTGTAGTAAATAATGTATAGTAAGGGTTCTGCAGCCACATAGGTGTGTGAAATGCTATTTAACTTTAAAAAGGGGTCTTTCTGGAAATGCTCCTCAGAGTCTCGAATATGCTAATGTGTACTTTGACAAGGGAGGTCAGTCTGTAGTATTTCCCAAATTTATCTGACCACACATTTTGTTAAAAATTCTGTTAACAGTATTCTCCAAAATTATCAAGAGTTGAGCATAATTTATACTACTTTGTACAGTAGAAAGATGGATTAGGATTACCTCTGACATACATTGAGACGGCCCTTTTCTGAAAGAAATGAAAGAATCAAGTAGTTTGGCTTACATAAATAAAACCCAGCATCCCAAAAGATTTCAGTCACAGTTTGGGTAAAGAGGAAAATAATTCAAATGAGAGTGAAAAGGGAGAGAAAGTTAAGATTTATAAAGGGATTTATCAAGAGCATCCTAAGAAGGAAGTTCTTCTTAGGAACTACTATAATTTCAGAAATTGAAAACAAAAATCCAGTAATGTGCTGAAAAAATGCAATATAAAATAAAATGGATAATAGTAAGGTATGCAAGAGCATAAGTAACGCTAAACCTAAAAATAGATTAGTGTACGCAATACAGGCTTTGGAATCAGAAACCTCCGTTTGAATCTTGGTTCTGCTACTTATAAGCTGTCTGGTTTTAAGAAAAACTACTTAAATTCTCCGAGTTTGTTTTCTCAGAAATGAAAAGAATAAGATATCATGAAATTGGTGTGCAGATTAAATGAGATCATCCATGTTAGGTTATTCGCCTAGAAACTGGCATACAACAAGGGTGAAATAAATGAAAGCTGGTATTATTATCATCAGCAAAGATTTTAAAATAGTAATATTCCATATTGCCTAGGTGCAATAACACAGGACTGCTCAAAACTGATGAAAGTAAAAATAAGTAAAGTCTTTCCAGAAAGCAATCCATATCAAGATTCTTTTAAAAAGTTCTTACTCTTTAAATCAGTAATTGTATTTCTAGGAATCTACTCAAAGAAACAGTCAGAAATTGACACTAAGATTTTGGAAAAGAAATGCTCACTTCAATTCTGTTTACAACAGCAAAAAATTAGAAACCAGTCAAGTATCAACATAATAGAATACGTTAATAAATTATGGTTCATCCATAGGTTGAAAGAGAAATCCTCAAATTTTCTGGTCTAAAGACCCCTTAACACTCTTTAAAAAATTACTGAGAACCCCAATGAACTGAACTTTTATTTATGTGGGTTACATCTATCAATATTTACCATACCAGAAATTAAAATCAAGGCATTTAAAAACTATTTATTTATTCAAAAAATAACAATAAATCCATTACAAGTTTATATAAAAACATGTTTATGAAAAATAACTCTATTTTCCAAAATATACCTTAGTGAGGATGGCACTGCTTTTATATTTTTGCAAATCTCTTTAAATGTCTGACTTAAGATAAGACAGATGCTTTTTTTTTTTTTTTTGCGGTACGCGGGCCTCTCACTGTGGTGGCCTCTGCCGTCGCGGAGCACAGGTTCCGGACGCGCAGGCTCAGCGGCCATGGCTCACAGCCCTAGCCGCTCCGCGGCATGTGGGATCTTCCCGGACTGGGGCACGAACCCGTGTCCCCTGCATCGGCAGGCGGACTCTCAACCACGGCGCCACCAGGGAAGCCCTCCTATCTGCTTTTGCGTTCAGACGTTTATAATGTTGTTTTGGTTACAGTTTAAGAAGAAAATTAACTTCAAAAAGAAATTTTGTTAAGATTAGACTTTGCAGACTCCCTAAAATGATCTTGGGGATCCCATACTTTGAGAACTGCTGCGTTGAAATACTTGCAGTCATTAAAAGCAATCTTTTGAAAAATATATGATGGCATATGGAAAGACTCATGATATAACACAATTAAAAGCAGAATAAAAAAATATTCAGTAGTATTCCAATTTTGTAAAGGAAAATACATCCACATTAAAAATATATATGCAAATATTATGTATATTTTGCAACATTTTAAATACTATATATATGCTTTGTAAAAAAATATTTTTATGCTTTTTTCCTCCAAAATCTCTATATTGATTGTGTATTGTTCTAGAAGATAAATAAATATCTATTTTTTAAAAAATGAAAAGAAACTTGCTCAAGGTCACTAAGACAATGTGTATAAATCCAGACAGGTTTGATTCCCAAAGTCAGGCTTTCAACTACACCATTTTGTCTATTCACTCCTAACACTCTTATCCATAAAGTATCCCTTGGTTGCTCCTTTCATAAATTCTCATTCTTACTAAGACTGTCATGATGATAAATTCGTTGTAGTTGATTTTAAGGAGTAGATGTGGAGAAGAAAGAGAAGAAATTAAAGAAAACAAATCAAAGAAGATGAGCGACACCACAATATCAAAAGCTTTCCAGAATCTTATGACTTAAGTCCTCAATGGAACTTTATATATTTACAATATATTTTTGAAAAAATGATTTCAACTAGCAAAGTGCTAAAGTCCGTGTAATGGTTTTGAATTCTACTCTTTGCTACTAGAAATTTGCTGTTATTTCCTTCACATTAATTCAAATATTTTTGAACAGCTTAAAAAAAACTTTCATTAACTCAAAGCATATCCCCCTTTCAAAATTCAATATAGTAAAACAAAATAATTCTTAAATATTTAAACTTCATCATACCTATTATAAAAGTTAAATATATGATTTCATGGAACTGTATTTTAAATATGTTATAGTATGATGAAACTCATTTTGACAAGCCCAGAAGTCTTTACACAAATATTCAAGGAAATTAATGTGTACTTAAACTGGTTGGTGAATCTCATGCAAAAAGAAGGCATAAAAACTGCAACAGTCACCCTAAAGATTTCTGTGTAATTCATAAATTGTTTATGACACTTTAAGCGTTAGTTGATAATGCTTCCAATGGGTCTGAATATTTAAATGAGGAATTGTCTTGATTCTGTATTACTATATAAAAGAGTAAATGATTCATTCCTTATTAACAAATAACAATTTAAACAGAAATCAATCACAGACATCTGTAGCATTCTATAACACATCTGGGAACTTAAGTTTTCACAAGATGCCAAACATTTTTATATATTCATAAATCATATCACCTCTCTCCATCAAACATGTTTGTATATACAGTAAATAAAACCTATGATTCTCTTATATTTAGTGCACAGAAACATTTTTTCTACTGACTAAACAGTGACCTTAAGTACCAGTAATACAGTTACAAAACTACATATAACAATGAACTTAGGGTCAGAATACCTGGGTAAGAAATCCTACCTCCATCATGTATTAGTGTTAAACCCTGGGCTAATCACTTAATCTCTTAGGACACATTTCCTCATTTCTATAATAAAAGAGTTGGGCAGTTTATTTCAAAGGTTCCCCCTTGTTTTTATTATTTTAAAATTTTTTTATTAAATCATCTTAACTAATTTATTATACTTTTTAATAAGTTTATTTATTTAATTTATTTTATTTTTGGCTGCGTTGGGTCTTCGTTGCTGCACGCAGGCTTTTCTCTGGTTGCAGTGAGCAGAGGCTACTCTTCGTTGCAGTGCACGGGCTCTGGGCGTGCGGGTTTCAGTAACTGTGGCATGTGGGCTCAGTAGTTGTGGGACACGGGCTTAGTTGCTCCACACATGTGGGATCTTCCTGGACCAGGGGTCGAACCCATGTCCCCTGCATTGGCAGGCAGATTCTTAACCACTGTGCCACCGGCAAAGGCCCCCCGCTTGTTTTTAAAACTTACTGAGTCCAGATGTGGCACATATATACAATGGAATATTACTCGGCCATAAAAAGGAACGAAACTGAGTTATCTTTAGAGAGGCAGATGGACCTAGAGACTGTCATTCAGAGTGAAGTAAGTCAGAAAGAGAAAAACAAATACCGTATGCTAACACATATATATGGAATCTTAAAAAAAAAAAAGGTCATGAAGAACCTAGGGGCAAGACGGGAATAAAGATGCAGACCTACTAGAGAATGAACTTGAGGATACGGGGAGATGGAAGGGTAAGCTGGGACAAAGTGAGAGAGTGGCATGGACATATATACACTACCAAACGTAAAATAGATAGCTAGTAGGAAGCAGCCGCATAGCACAGGGAGATCAGCTCGGTGCTTTGTGACCACCTAGAAGGATGGGATCGGGAGGGAGGGAGGGAGGGAGATGCAAGAGGGAGAGATATGGGGACATATGTATATGTATAACTGATTCACTTCGCTATAAAGCAGAAACTAACACACCATTGTAAAGCTATTATACTCCAATAAAGATGTTAAAAGAAAAAAAAAACAATGAGTCTAAAGTTTAGTGAGGAATCTACAGGGAGTCTGACTAGAATATTCCACAAATAAAGACTACTGCCAGGAGAGAAGGCTCAGGTCCCAAAGCCTAGCTTTCCCCTCTGAAATGGGTTTCTTCTCTACCATTTCCTGTTTCAAAACAAAATGTGATAAATGGTAACAAATAATTAAATTTTAAAATGGTATGACTACCAGCAAGTTTCTAGATCTAAATGATAAGAAACTTTGGCTTATAACATAAAGAGTAAATATTAGCTCACCATCATGACAGCTATGTCAAACAGTTCTGTATTTTTAAAAAAGATACTGTTGATCATGATATGATAGAGATTTTTAATTATGTCTTAGTTTCATATATGCACATGTGAGATCTTGCCTTTATTACTGAAGTTGTCTTTATAACTGATAAACCCACGCTGAATTTTTATAACAAACAGAAGGTTTTATAAACATTTCTCTTATGCTGCTTTTACCTCCCTAGGATTTCTTTCCCAAGAATGATTTTTAAAAGGCAGACAGAGAGATCTTGACTCTACAGCGATAATTTGGTACTTCTGTTGACTTCATAAATATTCATTATGACTTACTTAATCAATATATTATTTCCTATTTTATGCTATTCTTCACAATTTTACTATAAGTTAAGCAATATAGTGACATAAATGTTTTTAAGGATACCCCTCCTAACAGAGTGGAAAAATTCAAGGAGCTGACGTTAAAATTCTTATTCTGGAATATTCTCACAGAATCAGAAGGGACCCCCAGAATTTTTCAACAGGGAATTCATGAAAGGAATATTTCAAAGAGAAAGGTAAAAGCTCTTTGAAGTAGTTTTACTTTCAAAGGCTTCTCAAGAAGGTTTCTGGTGCCATCTTGAAATTTATGGAAACATATAATAACCAGAGATATTAGTTATTATGTACTTACACACAAATCTGCTACAAGTGTAAATTAGTAAAAACTTTTAAAAATAAGCAAATTGGAAGTATACATCAAGAACCTTAATAGTATTTTTATTTTTCTACTTTTCTACATTTTCCACTTATAAGTTTACACACAATGTTCCCTACTTAAAAAAATTTATGCCCTTTGATCTAATAATTGTACTAGAAATAGAATTCTGCTCTATGAAACTTTAAAGAGTTATGTAATGACAAACAAAATGGAAACAAATTAAGAATTTACCAATAGGGAATAGTTAAGTAAGCTATGGTACATCCACTCAATATAATAACATGTAAATATTAAAATCATAACACATGAAAATGCTAATGAAATAATCTTAAGTGAAACAAAAGTGCAAAAACATATGCCATCAAATGCTCATACTAAATTTTAACAATGCATAACAAAAAAGACTTTGAAACTTAACAAAAAAGGTAAAAAACCCAATTAAAAAATGCACCAAGGACTTGAATAGACATTTCTCTAAAGATGATACATAAATGGCCAGTAAGCACATGAAAAGATGCTCAGCATCACTAATCATTAGAGAAAAGCAAATCAAACTACAATGAGATACCACCTCACATCCATTGAGATGGCTACTATCAAAAAAAAAGAAGAGGAAGACGAGGAGGAGGAGGAAGAAGGAGAAGAGGAGGAGGAAGAGGGAGAAGAGGAAGGGGAAGAGGAGGAAGAGGAAGAAGAAGAAGGACGAGAAGGAGAAGAAGAAGAAGAAGAAGAAGAAAACAAGTGCTGATAAGAATGTGGAGAAACTGGAACCTTCGTGCACTGTTGGTGGCAATGTAAAATGGTGCAGCTACTATGGAAAACAGTAAGGTGGTTCCTCAAACAATTAAAAATTTAATTACTATATGATCCAGCAAACCCACTTCTGGATATATACCCAAAAGAATTTAAAGTAGGGTCTTAAAAATAAATAAATAAAGTAGGGTCTTGAAGAGATATTTGTATACTCATGTTCATAGCAACATTATCCATGATAGCCAAAAGGCAGAATCAACACAAGAGTCCATCAACAGATGAATGAATAAACAAAATGTGGTATATACATATGTATACATACATTGAGATACTATTCAGTCTTAAAAAGAAAGGAAATTCTGCAATATGCTACAACATGGATGAATCTTGTGGATATTATGCTGAATGAAATAAGCCAGTCACAAAAAATCAAACACTGTACAATTCCACCTATACGAGGTACTTAGAGTAGCAAAATCACAGAGACAGCAAGAACAGTAGTTACCAAGGGCTGAACAGAGAGGAGAATGTAGAGTTGTTTAATGGACATAGAGCTTTAGTTTTACAAGATGAAGAGTTATGGGGATGGATGGTGGTAATGGTTGCGACAACAACGTGAATGTATTTAATACCACTGAACTGCATACTTAAAAATGATTAAGATGGTAAATTTTACGTTGCGTGTATTTTACCACAATAAAAAAATTTAGTTATAGTTATGCTCAAAATAGAATCAAAACATAAACAAAATAACCGCTTCTTAAAATCAAAGACAACAATAATAGTAATAATAGAAAAATACCTTGCAGTTCTGTAGCAGTCGTATGAGATGTTCAAAGCAATTACTGTTAAGAAAAATAGCCTGAAGAACAGGCCTATCTCTGCAGTCTAACATGGCTGTAATGGTATCTAGGAAATTAAAAACAAAACTTCCATTAATAAAGTGGAAAATCTGGGATCACAGAAACATTCACTCTAGCCATATACTTAATTTAGGCTTTTTGGCTAACAAACAGATGTAAATTAATAGGAAATAATAAAGAGGGGGAATAGAAAACAAAACCTGTACTTATTACTTGATAAGAAAAGTGAAAAAAAATGTGAACATTTTTATACTTTATTATTAAAAATATTTTTTTTTATATATAAGAATGATATATATTTCCCAAAGATTTACTTAGGTGTTCTTCCATTATAACTTAAGTGTAATAAACTGTGGTTCCCAACTTGCTATGAATAAGCAACACTTGGCTATGTCTGGCAACACTGTCTCATTTCTATAGTATAAAATTAACATATGGCTATCATGAAAATGAGACTTAGGTAATTAATCCATTGGTGATGATGCTTTGGTCTTGTTTCCTACTGAAAGGATGTCCCCACTCAGAAATCAAGGGACATTTGACATAGGTAATATGCAAGTTCATAATAAAAAAGAAGTCCATTTAATATAGACTCAAATTTCCTTATAAACTTATAATTTATAATAATTATAAAACGTGACACGTTATAACATATAAAAGAATAGAAACTATATAAGATGAATCTTATTTTCCTACAAAAACACTATTGTTATGAATCATTAAGTTTCACTGAGATTTTGATGTCCAATATTTTTAAATTGGACACCACACACATACCCACACAAACATTTTTTAAAGTCTCTAGGGCTATACAACAAACCATTAATGTTGGTTATGTCGGGTGGCAGGAAACAAAAACTTTTTTTCACTTATCTGAATTTTCTAGTTTAGCTATAATGAAAATATTTTACTTCTATAAAAAGGAACTCTCAGTTAATAATATTAGTATCTATCAATCTAACAGGAGTACAAAAAGAAATCACGTATATTGGTGAAGGAGCTTGCAGGGAGGCGGGAGATGGGGAGAGAGAGAAAGAAGCACAGAATGACACAAAACAACCAACACAGAGAGGGAAAGAAAAACAAGACACATACACACAGAGGATCTGAGGAATCAAAACAAAACAAGAAATCAGAAACCCTCAAAAGGAAGGACATACTGAAGTGATTTCTACAGAGATGTATTAGAAGCACATAAAAAATTGATCGTATGTGACTCTTTGCGATAGGTTAGAAACTACAAATGGCACTTTCTGAAAATTTACTTTTCCTAGAATTTCAAAATCACAGCTGATTTACTTTTGAACATTGATGCTTTTAGTGGATTACAACTTTCAAAAGAGAATATAGAGGCTCGATTTTGTCACTGTTAAAGCAAATATGTGAAAGACAAATCAATTCCATATTATTTTGAAGTCAAATCTAAAGTCACACAATATCTGAATTAAACAATCAATATTTTCTATACAATAGCCTTGAATTCTAAATGAAAATGGAGAATATAAAGGTAAAAAAAAAAAAAACTAGATTCAGAGAAAACTGAATATAAAAAACTTCATCTAATACTCACTCAGCATTTTGATCTGTAGAGCTATGAACCGGCTTTCCCACAGTCTGGACCTCCTTTGATTAGGTAAAGCTGAATGATCTGAATTTAGCAATTTAAAATAGTTCTCCAAAATAGTGCTGGTTTCCACTTGACGCTGATCAGAGCTGCTAGTGAGAAGGATATGTACCACCTCTGTAAGGCACTTCAGAGTAAGTTCTACCTTCCTACCCACTTCTTCAGGATTTCCATCCTCCCAAGAATCGCAATCGGCCAAAACTCTCATGAGAACCTCCATGGTGGCTGGAGAAATTGCTTGCAAAGCATTCCTCTGAAACATGAGAGACTAAAATTGAAACCCAAATCTAACAGAAGTGCTGTATGCTTGCAAAAACAAAGAGAATTTAATAAATCTGCAGACAACTTTTTCTTTATCAATCAACATTGAAAAAATTTTACACAGATACTTTGACAGACACCACTGGTGTTTTACATATATTAGGTCTTCATTTCTTCACTAATAGAATTCTGATTTTATTCAGATAGTCATCTGCCCATGTAGAAAACTTACTTACCACCCTCCCTTGTAGCTAGGGGTAGCCATGTGACATAGTTTTGGTCAAGAATATATGCCAGTAGACCATGAAAAGGATATCACTTTACAAATAAAAAAGAGAAGGATCCTTTGCTCTTGGCTTTTTCACCCTTTGCTTGCCTGAAATGCAGACAAGAAGCTTGGAGCCACCTTTATATCATGAGGAAACAAGCCCCAGAATTAAAGTAGCAGGCTACAGAGCAGAACAGGAACACAAGGACCTTAGTCCCTGATGATATCATTGAGTTGCTGTGCTATCCCAGAACCGCCTGCATCTGGATTTCTTATGCAAGAATAAAAATAAACACGTCGATTTGGCCAAGCCTCTCTCAGGTTTTCTGTTGGTTATAGCAAATGACATATATCATTTGTATCATATTATCCCAAATAATATAGATATATAAGAGGACTGGCTTGGCTCTGATTCTACAAATATATTTCTGAAACTCTAAGTAACTGGTAGCTATTTGAGGTGATCCATTAAGCTTGAAATAAATATGTTGCCCTAAACTGTTAAATTCATAAATAATAAATCAGAGTATAATTATGTAAAATCATCTGAAAGTAATAACACTTAGGCCATTCGGACTGATTATCAATATGATAAATAATATCAATAATAAACAAGTGCTACTATGGAAGAAATTGCTGATGGCCCATCCAAGATCAATTTTCCTCTGCTTCCTTATTAACAGAGCCCCTGATGTTTTTGCTGGACACATGGCTACCAGGAATAAACATTACATTTCCTAACCTCCCCTGCTGTTAAGGAGGCTGAGGAAACAAGTTTTATCAAATTTTTTATCTGAACATATTTGCAACTTTGCAGCTATCTGATGGAGTTTGGCAAATGAGATACTGTCAGCTTTTCAGTATCTCCTTCAAAGATAATTGGCACCTGCCATTTGTCTCCTTCTTCACCTCCCCCTCCATCTTTGTGCCCAAAATGTAGATAGGGTGGCCAAAACTCTATAAGCTATTTTGTACCACAAGAAATAATAGTAAGGATAACAAATTGACATTCAAAAGGTACCTGAGTCCCTGAAGAGGTTAGAGCCACCAGATTAACTCTGGACTGCTTACAGCTATTTTTTTTTTTAAACAAAAGAAAAAAGGTAAACTTCTAACTTAAGCTACTAGAACTTCAGTATTTACTGCTACTTTCAAGGAATCATAAATCTGATACCCCTGTGATATACTTCATTCTTATAAGCACAGGCACTTTGTTAAGTGTTTTACATATATTATGTGTCATTTGGTCCTTATGACTGCCCTATAAGTGTTACTATTTCCACATTACAAATAGAGAAACTAAACAAATGTAAACAGTTTATCCAAGGTCACACAACTAGTTAGAAATGACATAGGATTCAAACCTATGTCAGTCTGGCTCCAGAGCCCCTGCTCTTAACATAGCACAAAACAGCATAAATATGCCAGTGGGAAGCCAGGCATGATGCTTTGGAAAGGGAGACCAATCACTGGACTTTTTTGACTCTGTGACAAAGCCATTATTATGCCTTTAACTATTCATCTAAATACCCTTGTACTGAGGCTATATTCAACAGCCTTCTGATTTCAATATATTTGTAACTATAGCTATGACCTGATTATAAGGATTTTGAGTATTTTCAGTACATAAAATAATAAATTGGGCTTCCAACCTATTTGATTTCCATGTGAGTTTTAATAACTGGAGGTCTCTCAGGGCTCGATTACCCCAGGCCCTAACAAGAACAAGTCTGGGTATATTCAAAAAGGGAACAGGATCCAACCAGCTTCGGCATCAGTCAAAAACAAGGTCATTTCCAATTTTACTCATGTACACTTATTTATTCTTAGTAGTGGAGAAATGATGGAAATTGGGAGGTACTGAAGCAAAAGGATATTAGCTAATAAAGGAAGGTGACAAAGCAAACAAACTGAAAAACAGGATTCTGGTCACCATCCCTCTCACTACAGAGACTCTTATCTTCTACTAGAGTGCAGAGGAGAGGGCAAGGTGGCCCACTAGGAAACCCAAGCAGTATTATTAGCAATACCTGTGATTTTTGTCATCAATAGAAATCATATACATGTTCATGTATTATAGTTGTAGTGTCTTGAAACATCATTTACCCTCATCTCTTCTTTGAAATTACATTAGTCACTAGACTTGCTGCTGTATTTTTTTATTTGATGTGTTATAAAGAAGCACATTACTATGTTACAAACTTGTTTTGTTAATATTTTAGTAACTGCATTTCAGTATAGTTTCCTTTGTGATCATATGTATTTTATTTTAGGCATGTGAAAACATTCTGACAAGGGGCTATATCAGACTGCCAAAGGGGTATGTGATATAAAATGTGTTAGAAACCTCTGATCTAAACTGTGTGGCCAAACAAAACAAGTAGAATATTCCTTCTGAACTATAATCCTGTTTTCAACTAGTAGTTAGATTCAAAGTTTACTACAGACAGCTTTTAAGATGTTCAATTTAAATAAATAAATAAAATTACTAGAACTTCTTTCTTATAAATAATTTTAAAACTAGTTCAGTTTGTTGAAAAATGCATATAAGCCATGTATATATGCATTTAATAAGTAAAAATAGACAGCAGAGTGACTAAGTTCATATGTCTTAGGAAATCAAATGGCTAGAGTTTTATTTCATCAAATGAACTAACAGGGATGACTATCCTCTATATTCTAAAGTAAGAACTGGAAGCTGAAAGTTAATACAACTAAGAACTTCAAATACCAAGAACTGTTAAATCTAGTTATTTATGCAGTAATTTTATTGTTAATGCTAATATTATTACTTAGGTTTTTTGGAACTTAATAAATAAAAGAAGTAAGTAAATTAAGTTTTAAACAAGATCTAAACTCAAAAAAATATTTGTATGGTTCATGAAATTTTTAAAGGCACAAAGAATTCATTAAATAATCTATGGAAAACTTTTTGTAATGTTTACTATCGTTTCATAGGTTAACTTTCAACATGTTCCTCACCTGCCCACCAGCTACAATGGCTCCAAAGAGATGCAATAAGCAACACTTAAGACTTTCCTTGAGATGCTCACTTTCTTGAAAACATTCTGTGAATATAATACACAAAATAAATAAATAAGGTTTCTCTTTCACAGTATGACTGATCTCTAAGGAATGTCTGACACAGAAACATCAGAAACGATTTGTGTAGCTGATTCACTTTGCTGCACAGCAGAAGCTAACACAACATTGTAAAGCAACTATACTCCAGTAAAAATTAATTATAAGAAACAAAACAAACAGAACAAAATTTAAAAAAAAGATTTGTGAAAGGCTAAAATTTGTTAAAAGGCAAAGTTAACATGCATTTTTTTTTCATAGGAAAGGAAAAGAGAAACCATCAATCAGGGAGCATTTTAGATACTTTCTTCACGTTACCTCATGTAATTCTCATAATACTCCATACGAGGATGATATTTTGCCCCCACTTATAAATGAGCAAATGGAAGGTCAAAATTTAATACGGTGCCTAAAGTCATCCGGTTACTAAGTGACAGAGCTACAAATTAACCCAAATCTGCAATAAAACTAGACGTCTTTTTACTACTAGAACTACTGCTTATTAGTATAACTATTATTATTCAATTATAAAATTGAAAGAGTTAGATAAAAAGATCTCCTGGGTCCACTCCAGGGCCAATATTCTAAAGTTCTAGTACCAATAGTAACCTTTCTTTTAACATAATTTTATTGTTTTTAAAAGGATCTCCTGGGTCCACTCCAGGGCCAATATTCTAAAGTTCTAGTACCAATAGTAACCTTTCTTTTAACATAATTTTATTGTTTTTAAAAGGTTATACAGGGCTTCCCTGGTGGCGCAGTGGTTGAGAGTCCGCCTGCCGATGCGGGGGACACGGGTTCATGCCCCGGTCCGGGAGGATCCCGCATGCCGCGGAGCGGCTAGGCCCGTGGGCCGTGGCCGCTGGGCCTGCGCGTCCGGAGCCTGTGCTCCGCTGCGGGAGAGGCCACAGCAGTGAGAGGCCCGCGTACCGAAAAAAAAAAAAAAGGTTATACATGCACATTACACAGAAAATTTTAAACAGCATAAAAGAACTGACAAGGAAAAGCAAGTTTCCCTCTAACCTATTCCTCAATCCACCTTGCTCTCCACACCTTAAAAAAAAAAAAAAGCAAAAAAGTTCTACATATATTATTGCATCATGCTTTTTTGCTTAATACATTATGCTTAATACATTCTGGGCATTATTACATCTTAACATATACATCTGCATTATTCATCAGTAGTGGAATGACTAGAGAGCATTTCACTACAATGACGTACCTTAATTTACTTAACCAGTTCTCTACTGATAAACATTTATGCTTTTCCATTTTCTTTTGATACTACTAACAATCCAGTAATGAATATCCTTTTGCATACATCATTACACACAAAGACAAGATAATAACAATAGAATTATATGCAATTTTTATACATAAGAAACATTACCAAAAAGAAACCATTTTGAGTTAAAGTGTATTGATAGAAATTTACATTTAAAAAATTAAGTCATTCCAGCTACTGGAATAACTGTCACTACACATGTTTTCCTGCTATAAATAACTAGAAAATTGGAAAAAATAGGCTCTAGAGATTTTTAGGTTCTAGAAGTTGTCCTTCTATTGTAAAACACAAGAGAAGGAAAGCAAAGTAAACCCAAGGATCACCTCAGCTTTTGGTTTGTAGACATTTTCTGAACAAATGCAGAGAAAAGGGGAACCCTAAAAGAACATGGCTATTTGCTAAGTTAGGAGACAGATAAAAAGTTTGGGGAGGCCTAGGCAACTGGAATTTGTAAAGCAGTACTTGAATGGAGGAAGCTCTACATACAGAGAAAGCAATCCAGAAATATGCAAAGGGCTCACTTTGAGTCCAAGTACCAGTCCTAAATTATAGTATGAAATCCCACAAGACAGGCAAAAACCTACCAAGAAGTTGTAAACTGAAATTTCAGATTTCACACAGATGATAGAGTTCTATTCAGCCACAGAGGACATACAAAAAACAAATTCTAATCATAAGATTGCTGGAGTGTCAGATACTATACTAGTATCTGACAAAACAGGCAAGGAATATCACCAAGGCAAGGCAAAGAATATTACCATGGATACGAAGGGACATTTCATTATCAAAAAACAGGTCATGAAGATAAGGCTTTTCAAAAAATTTGCAATAGTTTATTTTAAAGACTTTACAACTACAAGTACTTGGGATAAATATTTGGGGATAAATTAACAAAATATGTGCACAATCTATGTGCTGAAAACTATGTAATACTGGTTAAAGAAATAAACATACAAATAAACAATGAGATATATCAGATTCATGAATTGGAAGTCTCAATATTCTTAAGGTGGCAATTCTCCTCAAATGGTTCCATAGATTCAATACAATCCCAATCAAAATCCCAGCAAGCTTTTTTGTAACAATACTGAAAAATGGATTCTAAAATATATATATAAATGCAAATGATCCAGAATAATGAAAACAATTTGAAAAGGAAGAACAAAGTTGGAGGTCTTAATGACTTCAGGACTTAGTATAAAGTCACAATAATCAATACAGCGTGGTAACAGCATAAAGGTAGACATGTGAAACAAAAAAGAGAATCCAGAAGTCAACCCATGTTTTATGGTCAACAGATTTTTGATAAATGTGCCAAGGTAACTCAATAGAAGAAAGAAGAGCTTTTTCAACAAATGTTGCTGGAACAATAATGAAAAACATTATGCTAGATAGAAAATACTAACTCAAAACAGGTAATTGACCTAATAGAAGAAAACGTAAGAGAAAATCTTCATGACCTTGAGGTAACCAAGATTTCTTGGGTAAGGCACAAAAACCACAGATCATAAAAAAAATTTTATAAATTAGATTCCATTAATATTTAAAGCTTCTGTGTTTTAAAAGGCTCAATTAAATGAAAATGCAAATTGAATAGGACAAAACGATCTTCGTGATCAAGTGTGGAATAATTTTAGCATCAAAAACTATAACCTGATTGTAACATTGAATAAATAAAAGTTGAGTCCACAGTGATACACAAAAAAGAGAGAAATAAAACTTATATGCCCCACTAAAAGTAACTATTATTTGAACTCATTTTGAAAACAGACAGTAAAAGGGAAAGATTTAAGTACTTTATCCAGCCTTTTTGGAAACAGCTGTAGTTTATCCCCAGTTGATGAGGGAAAATTCTTTTTTACAGAATACAACAGATGATAGAACTGTAAGGATAGAATCTGAAGACCACAATATTGCAACCCTCAATAAAATAACTGATCCAGGCAAGTATTATCAATGGATGCAAAATATTAGGTGAAAAAATGTTGAAAAATATGATATTCACCCTATGCCACAGCATCATTCCAAGGATATCTTGCAAAATTGCAAAAGGAAAAACATCTTTACAACTGAAAATTTTCACTATCACTACTGTGAATACTGATTAACAAAGGGTAGGAAAAATCCTTTCTCCTTCTCTATAGGAAAATGGACCAAGAATTATATTTCTGGAAATCTGACAAATGTGGACCATCAATGAGTGACAAATGAGTTACCAGGCAACATTGCTCAAGGTAAAAATGGCCCTTGATCTGGACTAGGAAGACTATGATAACTATAAAATAACCTTGGGCTTCCCTGATTGCAACATGTAATTTAGGCATTTCCCTTCCCAGGATGTGGAAATTACATTCATCGGTCACTATAAGCTATACATGCCTTCTATGGGATACTGTACTTCAAAGCCAGAGTGGCTCACACTCCCACCAATTTGGTTTCATACCCTCACTTAGAAAACCCAAGAAAAGCCCTTGGAATGTTCTGAGATCTCCTCCTGAAAAGAAACACCTACACTGTTCCATTGGCATGCTGGGTTTCCTACTGTGGACATGTGAGTTTGATTATCTAGCTGAAGGCAGTATCACTACTGGTGGTCAAGCAAAGTGGGCACTGCAACCATCTTCACCAAGCAATCAAACAAAGGACTATTTCGTTAGCAGACATTTGGTCCTGTCCAAAATGTCCATAAGATATTTGGTCCATGCCAAAAAGTACTTGACATTTGGTCCTACCCAAAATCATGTGGCATGAACCAAATATGCTCATTTGGATAGGAGCAAATTTCAAGGACCTTTTGGCATAGCCAAGTGTCTTACGGACATTTGGGACAGGACCAAATATCAAGGATCTTTTGGCGTGGACCAAATGTCATATATATTTTGGACAGGACCAACTGCCCTTCCAGGGACTATTTGTCTTATTTTATTTCTTAGAAAACAACAAAAAAAAGGAGTGACAGAATTAAAGCAAATATGGCAAAACGGCAAAATGTTAAGATCTGACCAATTTGAGTGGGAAACACAAGGTGTTCCTTTTATATTCTGCAAAATTTTCTACATTCTTAAAATATGGCAAAATCATTTCTTTAAAGAAAGAAAGCTAGAGTCCATATAGGTCATACAAACGGGGACCAATTCTCTCAAGTTTATTTTCCGTAAAAATTCTAAAGTTTTAAGATATACTACTGTCATTAAAACATTCAGCTCTTCTCAAAAGAAAAACACTTTGAGAATAATGAATTAAATAAAACCAAGAAGAATAATCACAACAAAACATGAATCAAGTACTCCAGTAATAGTTTCTTAGAATCTTTATCTTATAAAAACACAAAGCTGAATCAAGGTCAGAATCAGAATAAGGAACAATCAAAGTAACATCAGAATCAAAGCAAGAGAAATTAGAGCTGTTACTTACGATAAAAGAAAGGGACAAACTCCACTGTGAGAGAAGCTGGTTTATATTTCTGTCTGCTCTTTTCCACAGTACTAAGGATTCGTCTATTGTTAAAAAGAAGTTAATACCAAATTACAACAAGGGCAAGTAGAGAAGGCACAATTACAAAAACAATGATAAAATAAATTTAATATTTTACTTTTGATTTGTGTACTGAATAATACATCACCAGGATTGGCACAATCTTGAAAAGCAAGTCTAGCCACTAATTTAAATGCTCACCAACTGAAAGGATTTCTTCTTTCAAATTACACAAAAATTTAAAACAATTAACGGTGAAACGTAGCAGTCACATTAAGTTTCCTAACAACTGGAAATAGAAAAAGGAAATAGCCATTTAAATTTTCCAAAATGTAAAAGAACTAGTTCAGTAGTACTGCTAATTTGATACCTAAGGTAGTAGCTTATTCCTACAGTGCAACTGAAATTCATCAGAAATCAAGCTACTCTGTGCCACTTTCTGAAATTTTATCTGGACACAAAGACTCCATACCACTGGCTTCTTCTACCTGAAGGATACAGATCCAGAAGGCTGGGATTATTTTTGTTTCTAATTACAATTTCAGTAATTTTGATGGCTGAAATATTTCTACAGACTTTGGTAAGGCCAACACAAACAGCATGTGCTTTTACAAAGAACACTTCAATTCAACACAAAATGAATCTCTTAGATGGGCATGGTGGGTGTGGGGCTTGGGGAATAAAGGCTACTGTTACAATGACATATCAGCAACTGGTGGACTGTTGAAAATCCAAAAAAAAAAAAAGACTTTTTTCCATCCCCCAAACAAGCTCTTAACACTGTTAGAAACCTAGAAAAATGGTACAGGTGAACCGGTTTGCAGTGCAGAAATAGAGGCACAGATGTAGAGAACAAATGTATGGACACCAAGGCGGGGAAGTGGCAGGGCAGGTGGTGGTGGTGGGATGAACTGGGAGAACAGGATTGACATGTATACACTAATATGTATAAAATGGATAACTAATAAGAACCTGCTGTATAAAAAAATAAAATTAAATTTAAATTTTTAATTAATTAATAATTAATTAATGTATAAATACGCTCCAAAATCTTTTTGCTCTCACTAAAAAAAAAGGTAGTAAAATCATGCCTTTACAGAGAGCAAGTGATTTAGTAAACTTTTTAAATCTTAAAACAACAACAACAACAAAAAACACTGTTAGAGCCAACAAAAATGGAAAATATTTGGAGAACAGCCACATAGAAATTCCATACATTTAAATACAATCTACTGATAAAGCACTGGATTAAGATGCCTTCTTCTCAACAATTTGAACAATATTCAATTAAGGTATTGAAATTATTTTCTTTATAATTATTACAATTGTTCCTTATAATTATATAGAAAGAAAAGCCAGTTGATCATAGAATAAGCTGAACAGGATAGGCACAGCTGGACTTAGTACTGACACACTAAAGAGTTCTAAGATCCAGATCTAATATCCAGATTCACTAGAAATCATATCAGATACCATTTGCTACTGCACTGCTTTCCAAATCTATGCCTATTTCTATTGCGTAGAAGGCTTAAGAATTATCCTACTTCTGTATTTATTTTAATTTCAAATATAACATCTTAGAACATTACTGGATCTTCCTATTTAAGATCATTATCAAAACTGTTTATGTGTTTCTAACAATACAAATATTACTAGAGTTTCAAATAAAAAACTGAGTCATGCCTTAAAAAAATTAGTCATGTTGTAGAAAAAGTAATTTTAAAAGGATGAAATCTGATTTAGCTTTCAGTTAGGTTTTTCCACGTATTTACATTTTGCACATTTATTATAAATTATGATATTAACTAATACATTGGATATATCCTATCCAAAAATCCTGTGCTACAAACAAAAATAAAGATTCTCATTTGATTAACATAATGAAAATGTACTCCTGCAATTTGTGATTAATGACTCATTCTAAAGGCTCTGTATTAGATGTAACATATGAACATAATTTCCATTATAATTGTGCTAAAATTTAATAAGCTAAATTAAAGAGGTGAAAACTATTATACATAACACAAATATTAAAGCATAAGTAGTTTGCACTGCATGTTTTCAATAGGATAAGACAAAACAGCTAATAATGTACCATTTTTAGAACATAGTATATTTGGTTGCTCCATTATTAACTGATATTTGGGCCAAGCGTTTAGCACCTAGTTGATGCCAATACATATCAACAGGTTGCTGAGAGGGATGCAAAATGTTTGTTTGCATCTCAGTTTTCTAAGTTTATGTCCCCTGGTCAATTTTTCTGTGTGTGTGTGTGTGTGTGTGTGTGTGTGCGTGTGTTTTCCCATCATACCTAGAACATAACTACTTTTCTTAATTTTTCAACTTTTTATCTGGAAATAAGTTCAAGCTCTTACAAAAGCTGCAAGAATAAAAATAGTACAAAAACTTCAAGTATAGTCTACCCAGGTTCACTGTTAAAACTTTATCCTAAATGCTTTATAATTTTCTCACTCTCCCCTGAAAAAAAAATATATGCACATATATCTATATATGAGATATATATTTATATATACACATATTCAGACTAATAATATTTTTCAGAACATTTAAGGGAAAATTATGAATATTATAGCCTTTTACCTCTAAATACTTTAGTGAATAATTCCTAGGAATACTGTCTTACATAACACTACAGTACAGTTGTAAATTTCAATACACTTAACATTAATGTAATACATTTATGTAATCTACCATTCATAATCCAGTACGTCAAATGACCTAATCATGTCCTATAGCATTCCCACCTTCCCACCCCTAAGTATAGTCTCCTGTCCAGGGTCAGGTATTACATTTGGCTGTCACATCTCTTCAGCATCCTTTAATCTGAAACGTTTCCACAGCCTTCCTTTATGACACTTTTAAAGAATACTGTCTCCTAACCCCTCCTTTAACTCATTAAAATGTTGTTCATCTGGAGTTTGCTTGATGTTTCCATACACTTAAGATTCAGATTATGCATTCTTGGCTGGAATATTATACAAGCAATGATGGGTCCTTCTTAGAGTATCACAGTTGTAAGCACAGGATGTCCACCTGCTTCTCAATGATGATGTTAATTTTGATCATCCAGTCAATGTACTACCCAGTACTGTACAAAATAACTACTAATTTTTCCTTTGCAACAAATAAGTAAGCTGTGGAGAAACATTTTAAAACCATGCAAAAGCCATGTTCGTTATCAACACCTGCCCCTAGACTTAGCATCCTGAACCATATCTTTCCTATGATGTGTGCAAAATGCTGATTTTTTCCCAACACCAGCAGCCCCTGTACATTACTAATTAGCATTTGGCCTTCTAATGTAAGCAAGAGCCCTCTCTTCTCCCCTATCTCTCTCTCCCTCTCTGTCTCTGTCTCTCTCTCAATCTTTATCAATCACTGGTATGGACTCATGAATTCCTTTTTCCCCCCAGTGGTTTATAATTCTTTAATGAATTATTTTTGTGTATATATTGTCCCAGATTTGGCCAGTAGGAGCCCGAAGACAAAACTTAATGTAAATTATTTTTCTCGGGACTTCCCTGGTGGTCCAGTGGTAAAGAATCTGCCTTATAACACAGGGGACGCAGGTTCAATCTCTGGTCAGGGAACTAAGATCCCACATGCCACAGGGCAACTAAGCCCGTGCACCACAACTACTGAGCTTGCATGCCTCAACTAGAGCCCATGTGCCACAAACCACAGAGCCCACACACTCTGGAACCCAACACCACAACTACAGAGCCCTCACACCCTGGAGCCTGCACGCCACAACTAGAGAGAAGCCTGCGTGCCGAAACGAAAGATGCCGCATGCCTCAATGAAGATCCCACGTGCCGACCCAACACAGCCAAAAAAAAAGGTGAAATAATGTTTTTTAAAAAAACTATTTTAGTCTGTGGGCAGACAATGAGTCCTACTGAACTTACACTAGGCACAAAGTAGGAAGTCAATAAATATATTGTTTGTTTTTGTTTTTTGGCTGCCATGAGGCATGCGGGATCTTAGTTCCCTGACCAGGGATCGAACCCATGTCCCCTGCAATGGAAGCGTGGAGTCTTAACCACTGGATCACCAGGGAAGTCCCAATAAATATATTTTTAAATAAATGCTTGAATGAATAAGTCATTTTCAGGAAAGATTTCTTTCCCTATTTTAGTTCCATTTGGAGAAATCTTTCTAAATATGACGGATTCTACAAATAAAATCAAAATTGGGCTAACAGATTAATCAAATCTATTAATTAAATCAAATTACACATGAAGATACGAAAAACATCCATATATTTCATCAAATAAGAAATATAATTTTAAATGGCTTTGTATTTGGAATTATGTTAATTTTAATTAAATCTGTTCTAATCTGTTTTAGCTGTATTGGTAAGCACAAACAATAAGAAAATATATACATTCCAAATTTCCATTTAACTTCAGAATCATATTAATATATAAAGTCTAAGTTATTGTTATAGTTCCCCTGTACAGGTCTTCCATGAGCTATACAGATTTCTCCTAATTACATGATTTATCTCCACTATGTTTCATTTTTCTATCAAAGTCAAAGAAAACCAAGTCTCACTCTCTGCTTTTACCATTTACCTCAGAAGTAGTTCATATTATTCCTGGCAAAACTGTTATGCCTATTAAAAATAATACCTGGACAGCTTCCAGCACAATTTCTGGTATATATACTGCACTCATGAAATGCCACCACTGATCATCTACTCTTAGTTCTCCTTCTTGTTGTCATCTTACACTATAACTCTTTCTATATCATGTTATAATGTTTAAATGTCTTCTTGTTTTTGGCTCTCAAAACTTGTTTTGGGGGGCTTTCCTGGTGGCGGAGTGGTTAAGAATCCGCCTGCCAATGCAGGCGACACGGGTTCGAGCCCTGGTCCGGTTAGATCCCATATGCCGCGGAGCAACTGAGCCCGTGCGCCACAACTACTCAACTACTGAAGCCCGCGTGCCTAGAGCCCGTGCTCTGCAACAAGAGAAGCCACCGCAATGAGAAGCCCGTGCACCGCAGCAAATAGTAGCCCCCGGGCTTCCCTGGTGGCGCAATGGTTGAGAGTCCACCTGCCGATGTAGGCGACACGGGTTCGTGCCCCGGTCCGGGAAGATCCTACATGCCGCGGAGCGACTGGGCCCATGAGCCATGGCCGCTGAGCCTGCGCATCCGGAGCCTGTGCTCCCCAACGGGAGAGGCCACAACAGTGACAGGCCCGCGTACCGCAAAAAAAAAAAAAAAGAGTAGCCCCGGCTCTCAGCAACTAGAGAAAGCCTGCGTGCAGCAACAAAGACCCAACACAGCCAGAAATAAAATAAATAAAATAAATTTAAAAACAAAACTTGTTTTTGTTTTCAATTACTAATTTTATTTAATCTGTTTTAATTTGTTCTCGGGTCTACCTTTTCATATCTTCTCTTTCTCCCACCTTTAAATTCATTTTGCTCTTAAGGATTCCTCTAAAAGCCTCTTCTGTCATTTCCAGACTCCTCTCCTTATGTTCCTCCTTCTATATGTCTTCCTGTCTATAAATAAAAATTCTTTGTCACTGTTTCAAAACTTTAAAAAGTTACCTTAGATTTGCCATTGCTGACAAGGCTAAGGTGGGGGATGGGGAAGTAGCAATAGTGGGAGGAAGAGATATAATTTCCTTAAGAAATCTTGGCATAAATGTCAAAATTGGGGGAACATTGATTAGTTGAGAACCAAAGTGCTAAATGCGTAGAAAGGCTACAAATGGAGCACTATTATGTGCTCCTCTCTTTGAATCTTTAGAGAGTTATGAGCAGTGCATAGGCAGAGGGAAAAGGCAGTGACAGTGCTGTCTGCCAACTATTTCCATGTCTACTCCTTTTAGTCACAGGGTAGAACTAACTTCCACCTTGGTCTCCCTTCTTCTTCTGGTCTCACTGTGGTAGATGGGAGCATGTAACTAGTCTTGGCCAACGAGTTCTGAATGAAAGTGAAACATGTCATATGTCATGACCAGACAAGAGCATTAAAACTGCCAATGTGAGACATTTCAGAGCTTTCTTTTCTCTTTCACATGGTAACTAGCACAGCCTTAGATGCTTGCTGTTCTGTCAGTTTAGGATCTTGAGTGACTATGATGAGTAGAGGCTCCCTGCCAACCATGGTAGACAGAGAACAGGAACAAGAAGTAAACCTTTGTTATTCTAACCCCTTGTTTGTTACTGCAGCTTATCCTGATGGATAAATCTTTGCCAAGAAAAATGCAAAGCACTTTCTCACTGGAAAAAGAGACATATTAAAGTTCAATAGAAAAGGAAGTAATCAGAAGGTCACTAGTACCTTCCCATTAATAAACAATCAAGAAAAGTATTAGAACGATGTGATGGTTAATTTCATGTGTCAACTTGGGGGGTGCTTTGGGATGAGATTAACACTTAAATTGGTGAACACTGGGTAACGGAACTGCCCTCCAGAAAGTGCCTCAACTAATTAGTTGAAAGCCTGAGCGGAACAAAAAGACTGGCATCTCCAAGCAAGGGGGAATTCTCCAGAAGACTGCCCTCTGACTTCATCTGCACCATCAGTTCTGGTCTCCAGCCTGACTGCTTTTGAACTAGGACTGGAACTGGAACACTGGTTCTATAGCCTTCGAACTCTAACTGCACCACTGGCTTCCCTGAGTGGCAAGGCTGCCAGGCCACATCGCAGATTTGGACTCGCCAGCCTCTATAATCATGTGAGGCAATCGCTTACAATGAAGTGCTTCACACACACACACACACACACACACACACACACGGCCTGCTAGTTTTGTTTCTGTGGAGAACCCTGACTAAAGACTACAACTTTCGGGCTTCCCTGGTGGCGCAGTGGTTGAGAGTCTGCCTGCCAATGCAGGGGACGCGGCTTCGTGCCCCGGTCTGGGAAGATCCCACATGCCACAGAGCGGCTGGGCCCGTGAGCCGTGGCCGCTGAGCCTGCGCATCCGGAGCCTGTGCTCCGCAACTGGAGAGGCCACAACAGTGAGAGGCCCGCGTACCACAAAAAAAAAAAAAGACTACAACTTTCAACACATAAAGGAAAGCAAATGTATAAATAAGCAGATAGAATTGTTATATTTAATAGCTGGAGTATTTGTTCCTATTAATTCTATTAGATACTTCTTGCTTTACCTAAAGGATGTGTTATTTTAATAAAATCTTACTATATAGAACATATAAAGTATTACCCCATAGTCTACATACATGTTCTCTCAGTTACCAATCCTTCACCATTATCTAATGGTGGCTATTCAAAGTGAGGGTATCCTACCCTAAATATCCTGAAAAGCCTATAAAAAAAATCAAACATTCTAGTAACGAAATGTTGCAGGAAGTAGGAATTGTTTATAAGTGGGTCAGGTTACACTGAAAATGAAAAAATCCTGAGATTTAAAGTACAGCAGATTAGGGAGACCTAAAAAAGAGATCTGATTGTAGGTGATAACACAACTCTTCCTATTCTTTGCCCACAGGTAAGAAAGATACATGAGTTTTTAAACTCTTCCCTTTGAGCTGTGTACTGGTAATTATGCCATTGTCACTAAGCTACAAATCCATCATCTTACATTCCACCTGCTTTGTGATGCTGGAACAGTCATTCTACAAACTGTATTTCCTTTTCTCCAGCTACCTCACTCTTGGGTTCATCAATAGTGGGTACTAAACAGAGCCTGGAAAGCTGAAAGAGTGAAAGGGGGACTGATGCCTTATTCCTTATTTTTTTACTGGCCAACAGTTCTTAACTATGGCACTCACAGTTGGTTTCTTTCTTCAGCTTATTTTTGGCAATACCAGAACCAGCCTCTTCACAGCTGCTCAGTGATAGCAGCACTGGCTTAGGACTCTATCCTCAGAAGCCTCAGACCAGGCACTGCAGGACCTCTTCTCCAAAACTTCTAGTTTCTGATAACTCTAATCTCTTCCCTTTGTTCCCACAGAACCAGGGAAGTAGCTGCTTCCTGAAGTTACTATCTCTGTATTACATCAGTGTCCCCCTTTTGTTTTTTGAGTTCTCTAATACCTATTTAACAATCTCCTTGTATTATAGCCTCTCTTTTTAAACACTGGTTTCTGACCGACACAAGCTCCACAATTAAAAATAAAAACACAAAATACTGTTAAAATTCTTTTTCAAATCATGAAATATGCTTTAAAAAAAGATAAAGTTCCTTGAAAAATATGTACACTCTACTTGATGCTACTGTGCTCTGAGATTTTACCATCAGATTGTTAGCATTCAATTGCATTACAGAATAAAAGTTCAGGGTAAATTTATTATCTAGAAGTGGCGTTCATCACTAACTCATTACCTCCAATGTAGTTCTCTACCTCAGAGATAAGGATGGGGTCTTAGACACATCTTACCAAATGCTTTCATAGAGAATGAGACCTGTTTTGAAGAATTGTATATATTATGATATTTAGGTTTTAAATGAACGTTATGATTTATAAGACATACCCTGAAATTCTATGCCTCCAATTCCGATATGGGTCATATAAACTTTCACAAAATGCCAATGCATGGATCACAAATTCTTCGATAGATGTCTGATCTGCCAATTCCTTCTCTTTTTTTTTGCTTTTTAACTGAGAATTTAAACATAAAATTATATGTACTTAAAAACGTTAAGCTGTATAACATACTGACCAACATCATTAAAAGACTACATGTTTCATTCGTCTAGTAATAATAACTCATTTTTATTCAAATAAGCCTAAGTTCCATTTGAGTGTGTAAAGGGTCAGTTAATCATATGGGTTGGATATAACCTCTCAAATTTTAAATATTTCCTAGGAAGGATTTCAAATGGATAGACAAACATCTTTCCAAAAAAGATGATGCTTTCAATAAGAGGGTTATTTGATGAATAAATAATAAATACATAAAATGGCAAACTGTGTCATTTAAAATAGCCATTTATAAAACACTTCAACTTTTAAATTAAAATAACAAAATGTATTAATAATTGCTTGTCTACTTTCAGATAATTGCATAAGATGCCTGAAATATATAAGTACCCACTGATAATTTTAATGATCTTCTCAATTATTACCTCCTCTGAAAACATTTAACTTTACTATGATATTTTAAAAAATAAAAACTAGTTACTCTCAGTAAAACAACAAAAAGGAATATATTAATTCACACCTACTTGTTGAATATAGAGTGTTGTCATAGTGATAACATGATTGATATACGAGCAAGTCCCAATTTCTTCTACATTAGATAGATTTCTGTGAGGAAAAAAAAAGAATAGCCATATATTTATTACATATGAATAATGAGAAAATGTATGCTCATGAATTCAGGTTGGTTTTCGGAACACATGTTGGCAAATGAAATACAAATAACAGTCATTAAAACTTAAAATCAATATGGTTATATAGCTGCTTTCCCACTGAGAATGCAAAACACACCTCAAGCACCATTTAACTACTATAAGCAGAGAACATTTAAGAAAGACATGCCAATTAGCATTTGTTTATTATAAAAAATTGGAAAATATCACAAAGTAGAAATAGAAAAGAAAAAGTCACTAATATTCTTACAACCCCAACGTTAGCAACTATATACATTTTGGATTATTTCTTTCCAGGTTTGTTGTTATTTTCCTATGTACTTTTTTAGCTTGGTTTTTTGTACATATTGTTGCCTTTATAACTTATGTGGTGCAGTTTTATAGTTATCATCTTGCTTTCTGAAATTATAGTTCCCCTTTTAGACTCATAATATATCTCCTCATCTATATTAAAAAGCCTTGAGAGAAGGGTGGGCATCTATACATACTCCAAGAGGGCATAGTGCATGCCTTGTTTAAAGCAGTGTGTCAACAAGTGCCTGGTGTTTAATTAAAATATGGCTCTCATTTTTATTCCATTTTTAATAAGACTGAGGTATGACACGTAAAATGCTAACATGTACTCTTACTAATATCACCAGTCTTTTTCTTGGCATACTAAAAAAAAATCTGTTAAGACAAAAAACTCTATTGTGTTCTGAGACATTGTGACCTTGAAAAATACTTTATATCTTAAAATCCAGTAAATGCTAAAGGAACAGGAAAAATTAACTAAATTAATGAACTTAGTGTAAGAAGTCAGAATGGCATGACATCTTTGAGAAAGCAAAGAGTAAAGGCAGAGGTAAAATTCAAAGCCCCTGTGGAGGATTCTGGGAAAATAGCCAAGTGGGAAGAACCAGGAATCTGTCTCCCAACCTAGAAAACAGTTACACTGTCAAAATCAGTTTGATGTAACTATTTTGAACCCTTGAGTCTCTGTTGAAGGCTGGCAACTTCTATGGGAAAATCTGGATGATAAATTGCAATTAATGTCCTAAATTCTGCTCAATTTCAGCTATTAGCACAGTAGCACCTATCAATCTGCCACCCCCAGACATATGGTAAGCAGCTGTGCACATGGTCCAGGAGCAGCTTGCTAACAGCTTGAAGAAACCAACATGGGCAAAAAGGACCCTGTCCTCAACATATTGGAGATCGTGCTCTGATCACTGATTGCACCTTCTGATTATAGAGGTGCAGACAAAGAGGCAGGCAGGCACTGATATTGCACATCCTCACCACTTGTTACAAGCCCCTCCCCCTCTGGCTGAAGTAATTTCCAGGGGACTTAAAGGCCATTTCCCTTTCCCCCTCCATCTTTTTGTTTTTTCCCCTTTTGGGAGCCAGATGTTAAAGACTAGGACATTCAAAAATAACAGCATAAATGGGGAAAATTAGAGAGTGACCACACATGCTGAGGGAAAGGGTCAGAGTAGATCTGAGCAGACCTTATGTTTACAACTCAGGTTGATCCTCAGCACAGAGACAATCTGCAATGATCAAAAAATAAAACAAATAAACAAAAATAACAACAAAAAGCAGCAAACCCTGGGAAAGGGGGTAAATCTGATTTTCAGAGTTACCACATTCTTAGATTCAAATGTCCAGTATTCAATTAAAAACAAAAATCAGAAGGCATACAAAGAAATAGGGGAATATGGCCCAGTCAAAAAAAAAAAAACAGAGATCAACAGAAAGTCCCTGAAAAAGATATATTAGACAAAGACTTCAAAATAACTGTCTTCAAGATGCTCAAAGTATCAATACTAAAGGAAGATGCGGAGAAAGTCAAGAAATTAATGGGTAAACAAAATGGAAATATCAGTAAGGAGATTAAAAAAAAAACTAAAAAGAAACCAGAAAGAAATTCTGGAACTATAATCACTATAATGAAAAATTCACTAGAGGAATTCAATGGTAGATCTGAGCTGGCAGAGGAAAGAATCAGTGAACTTGAAGATAGCACAATGGAAATTATCAAGTCTGAACAACACAAAGAAAAAAGATTGAGTCTAAGAAAAAGACGAGAAAGAAAAAGGGAAAGAGAGAATACTTAAAGAAATTATCGCTGATAATTTCCCAAATGTGATGAAGGACATGAATATGAACAGCCAAGAAGCTCAACGAACTCCAAATAAGGTGAACTCAAAGACACCCAAACTGAGACACACATTATAATCAAACTTTCAAAAGACAAAGAGACTATCTTGAAAATAGGGAGAAGCAAATCATCACATATAAGGGATCTTCAATACAATTATCAGCAGATTTCTACTAAGAAACTTAGGCCAGAAGATAGTGAGAGGATACACTGAAAGTGCTAAAAGAAAAACAGCTGTCAACCAACAATCCTGTATCTGGCAAACTATCCTTAAAAAGTGAGGGAGAAATAAAGACAATCCCAGGAAACAAAAGGTAATGGAGTCTGTGATCACTCGATCTACCCTACAGAAAAATGCTAAACACTGTCCTGCAGGATGAGAGGTAAGGACACTATCCAGCAACTCAAAGCTGCATGGAAAACTAAGATCTCAATGAAGGTAAATAAATGGGCAATTATAAAAGCTAGTATTATTGAAACAGTGATTTGTAACTGTATTCTTTGTTTTTATATAATTTAAGAGATTATATTTAAAGAAAAAAATTGTTCAGGTAAAAACTAGCATTACTGTAACTTTGGTTTGTAATTCCAAATCTTGTTTTATACATAATTTGAGACTAATGCATCTAAAATAACTATTAGCTTATGTTTGGGGGCAAACATTGTGTAAATGTAATTTGGTGACATCAGCAACCAAAAGGAGTAGGGACAGAGCCATAAAAGAGCAGAGTTTTTGTATGTTATTGATATTAAAGTGTTATAAATTCAAATTAGAATGTTATAACTTTAGAATGTTAAATGTAACACCAATGGTAGCCACAAAGAAAATATCTACAGAATGTATACAAAAGAGTATGATAAAGGGGACATCCCTGGTGGTCCAGTGGCTAAGACTCCACACTCCCAATGCAGGGGGCCCGGGTTCAATCCCTGGTCAGGGAACTAGAACCCGCATGCTGCAACTAAAAGATCCTGCATGCTGCAACTAAGACCCGGTAGAGCCAAATAAATAAATAAACAAATATTACAAAATAAATAAATAAATAATGAAATGCTCATTATAAAAAAAAGAATATGATAAAAGAATTTAAATCACCACAATGAGAAGCCCATGCACTGCTACGAAGCGCAGCCCCCGCTCGCCACAACTAGAGAAAGCCCATGCGCAGCAACAAAGACCCAAAACAGCCAAAAAAAAAAAAAAAAAAAAAAAAAAAAACCTTCTGTTTTAAGGCATAAAAGAAAACAAATAGAACAGTAAAAGAAGTAAATTCCTCCTTAGGAGTAATTACTTTCAATGTAAATGGATTAAAGTTTCCATTCAAAACACACGAGACTGAATGGTGCTGATGAATGAGTGGTAGGGCAGGAATAAAGAAGCAGACGTTGAAAATGGACTTGAGGACACAGGGCAGGAAGTGGAGACTGGGACATAGTGACAGAGTAGCACTGACATATATACACTACCAAATGTAAAACAGATAGCTAGTGGGAAGCAGCTACATAGCACAGGGAGATCAGCTCGGTTTTTTGTGAAGAGCTAGAGGGGTGGGATAGGTAGGGTGGGAGGAAGGCTCAAAAGGGATGGGATATGGAGATATATGTATGCATATAGGTGACTCACTGTGTTGTACAGCAGAAACTAACACAACATTGTAAAGCAATTATACTCCAATCACGATATTTAAAAAAAAAAAGACAAAAAAAGAAAAGAGATTGGCAGAATGGATACAAACTCAGGATCCAACTATATACTGTCTACCTGATGTCCAAGGACACAAACAGGTTGAAACTGAAAGCAGAGGGAAAGATATTCCATGCAAAGAGTAACTCAAAGAGAGCAGAGGCTGACATACAAATATCAGACAAAATAGGTTACACGGGACAAAGAAGGACATCATATATTTTAAAAGGTACAGGGGGCAGAGTCAAGATGGCATACTAGGAGGACGCGGAATTCGCGTCTACACACAACTAGGGCACCGGCGGGGGACCACAGACACCTAAAGGGATGGGAGGAACCCCTAGTGAGCGGGTAGGATGTGGGGCTTGGGGGGAGTGATGGGAGAGGAGAAGTGGAGGCGGGATGGGCCTGATGCCCCTGAGGGGCAGCTGGGGGAGGTGAAGGGATCTCACACCCGAAGGGGGAAATTGGGGAACCATTGGGAGAGCAGAGGATCAAAAGGGAGCATGGCCAGGTTTCTCCTGCCCACTTGGGCCCCCAGGAACCTGCTGAGATCCCAGGCCTGATCCTCTGTCCACCAAGGCCCCCTCCAGCTGCGCGGGTCCGAAGGGGGAGCAAAAGTGAAGGCTGGACCTCCGGGACTGGCACCCCTGAGGGGTGGATGGGAGAGGGGAGGAGTTCCTACACCCAGTGGGACCCACCCACGGTTAGGGGTCCAGCAGCAATGGGGGAGACCCTGGGGGAGATGGTGGGGAAGGGGACATGAAGGAATGGAAGGGAATGCAGTCTGTGCCTTCCCTGTCCACTTAGGTACCAGGAAGCCTGTTAGGCCCCAGGCCTAATCCTCTGCCCTCAGAGCCTCTCTCCTGCCACGCAGAACCCAAGCTCCGCCCCTACACCCCAACCCAGGGCCCTACCTGTACACTCAGAGAACCCCCTCTGAGACCCCCTCCAATGCACTGGGCCTAAACCCACCCACACACCCTCACTCAGGGCCCTACCTCCAAACTCCCTAACTCCACACTCCAGAGGCCCTCTTTCCCATGTGCTGCCTCTCCACTTCCACACAGGTCCTAAGCAGAGGGCCCACCCTATGCTTGAACATCACCCTGTCAAGGCCCCATCCCCAGGGCGTTTCTAGCTGCATGGGTCCTAAGCTTAGGAGTTGCCCCACGCTCAAAACTCATCCCCCCACCTGACTAGGTCCCGCCCCACCCTAAACCCAGCCCCTGCGTAAATTCCACCCCTGCCTAAACTTTGCCCCCTAGAGCCAAGGTTTCTTCTTTCATTTTCTTTTTTCCTCCTTTAGACTGGGGTTCTATTTTACCTTGTTGATTCATTGTTGTCGATTCTTTTATATTTTTATTTTTCCTAAAAAACCTTTTATTTTTCTAGTTTTATTTTATTCTTTATACTTTGTTAACATTCTCTCCTTTTGGCTTGTTCCCCCCCGCTTTTTTATTTTTCTTTTTACTGTTGTGGTTTTATTTTACCCCGTTGGAGTTGTTTCAATTATAGTTTTATTTTTCCTAATATATTTTTTATCTTCCTAATTTTATTTTGTTCTATATTCTTGCATATTGCACTGTTCCTTTTCTTCTTCCTTTTTTTTTTTTTTTTTTTTAACCACACAACGAAGCTTGCAGGATCTTGGTTCCCAGGCCGGGAGCTGGGATCCTGTGGTGGGAGCTCCAAGTTCAAATTGCTGGACTAACGAGAACCTTAAACCCCAGGGAAGATTCATTGGAGTGAGGCCCCCGGGAGGTCCTCATTTCAGCACCAAGACCCGGCTCTATCCAACTGCCTACAAACTCCAGTGCTGGATGTCTCAGGCCAAACAACCAGTAAGACAGGAATACAGCACCACCCATTAAAAGAAAAAAAAAGAAACGACAAAAAAATATGTTACAGATGAAGGAGCAAGGTAAATACCTACAAGACCAAATAGGCAACCTACCTGAAAAAGAATTCAGAGTAATGATAGTAAAGATGATCCAAAATCTCGGAAACAGAATGGAGAAAATACAAGAAACATTTAACAAGGATCTAGAAGAACAAAAGAGCAAACAAACAGTGATGAACAACACAGTTACTGAAATTAAAAATACTCTAGAAGGAATCAATAGCAGAATAACTGAGGCAGAAGAACAGATAAATGAGCTGGAAGATAAAATGGTGAAAATAACTGCCAGGGAGCAGAATAAAGAAAAAAGAATGAAAAGAATTGAGGACAGTCTCAGAGACCTCTGGGGCAACATTAAACGCACCAACATTCGAATTTTAGGGGTCCCAGAAGAAGAAGAGAAAAAGAATGGGTCTGAGAAAATATTTGAAGAGATCAGAGTTGAAAACTTCCCTAACATGGGAAAGTAAATAGTCAATCAAGTCCAGGAAGCACACAGAGTACCATACAGGAAAAAAACATGCCGAAACACATATTAATCATAGAGAAACATGCCGAAACACATACTAATCAAACTATCAAAAATTAAGTATGAAGAAAAAATACTAAAAGCAGCAGGAAAAGCAACAAATAACATACAAGGGAATCCCCATAAGGTTAACAGCTGATCTTTTAGCAGAAACTCGGCAAGAGAGAAGGGAATGGCAGGACATATTTAAAGTCATGAAAGGGAAAAAACCTACAACCAAGATTACTCTACCCAGCAAGGATGTCATTCAGATTTGATGGAGAAATTAAAACCTTTAGAGATAAGCAAAGGTTAAGAGAATTCAGAACCACCAAACCAGCTTTACAACAAATGCTAAAGGAACTTTTCTAGGCAGGAAACACAAGAGAATGAAAAGACCTACAATAACAAACCCAAAACAATTAAGAAATGGTCATAGGAACATACATATCGATAATTACCTTAAGTATAAATGGATTCAGTGCTCCAACCAAAAGACGTAGACTAGCTGAAAGGATACCAAAACAAGACCCGTGTATATGCTGTCCACAAGAGACCCATTTCAGACCAAGGGACACATACAGAATGAAAGTGAGGGGATGGAAAAAGATATTCCATGCAAATGGAAATCAGAAGAAAGCTGGAGTAGCAATTCTCGTATCAGACAAAACAGACTTTAAAATAAAGACTATTAGAAGAGACAAAGAAGGACACTACATAATGATCAAGGGATCAATCCAAGAAGAAGACATAACAACTGTAAATATTTATGCACCCAACATAGGAGCACCTCAATACATAAGGCAAATGCTGACAGCCATAAAAGGGGAAATCGGTGGTAACACAATAATAGTAGGGGACTTTAACACCCCACTTTCACCAATGGACAGATCATCCAAAATGAAAATAAATAAGAAAACACAAGCTTTAAATGACACATTGAATGAGACAGACTTAATTGATATTTATAGGACATTCCATCCAAAAACAACAGAATACACTTTCTTCTCAAGGGCTTATGGAATATCCTCCAGGATAGACCAGATCTTGGGTCACAAATCAAGCCGTGGTAAATTTAAGAAAACTGAAATTGTATCAAGTATCTTTTCTGACCACAACGCTATGAGACTAGATATCAATTAAAGGAAAAAAACTGTAAAAAATACAAACACATGGAGGTTAAACAATATGCTACTAAATAACAAAGAGATCACTGAAGAAATCAAAGAGGAAATCAAAAAAATACCTACAAACAAATGACAATGAAAACACGATGACCCAAAACCTATGGGATGCAGCAACAGCAGTTCTAAGAGGGAAGTTTATAGCAATACAACCCTACCTCAAGAAACAAGAAAAATCTCAAATAAACAACCTAAACTTACACCTAAAGCAATTAGAGAAAGAAGAGAAAACCCCAAAGTTAGCAGAAGGAAAGAAATCATAAAGATCAGATCAGAAATAAATGAAAAAGGAATGAAGGAAACAATAGCAAAGATCTATAAAACAAAAAGCTGGTTCTTTGAGAAGATAAACAAAATTGATAAACCATAAGCCAGACTCATCAAGAAAAAAAGGGAGGGCTTCCCTGGTGGCACAGTGGTTGAGAATCTGCCTGCCAATGCAGGGGACACGGGTTCGAGCCCTGGTCTGGGAAGATCCCACAAGCCGTGGAGCAACTGGGCCCGTGAGCCACAACTACTGAGCCTACGCATCTGGAACCTGTGCTCTGCAACAAGAGAGGCCGTGGCAGTGACAGGCCCGCACATCGCGATGAAGAGTGGCCCCCGCTCGCCGCAAAATGGATTAAAGACCTAAATGTAAGGCCAAACATTATAGAACTCTTAGAGGAAAACATGGGCAGAACACTCTATGACATAAATCACAGCAAGATCCTTTTTGACTCACCTCAGAGAGAAATGGAAATAAAAACAAAAATAAACAAATGGGACCTAATGAAACTTAAAAGCTTTTGCACAGCAAAGGAAACCATAAACAAGACAAAAAGAGAACCCTCAGAATGGGAGAAAATATTTGCAAACGAAGCAAATGACAGAGGATAAATCTCCAAAATATACAAGCACCTCATGCAGCTCAATATTAAAAAAACAACCCAATCCAAAAATGGGCAGAAGACCTAAACAGACATTTCCACAAAGAAGATATACAGATTGCTAACAAACACATGAAAAGGTGCTCAACATCACTAATCATTAGAGAAATGCAAATCAAAACTACAATGAGATATCACCTCACACCAGTCAGAATGGCCAAAATCAAAAAATCTACAAACAACAAATGCTGGAGAGCGTGTGGAGGAAAGGAAACCTTTCTCTTGCACTGTTGGTGGGAATGTAAATTGATACTGCCACTGTGAAGAACAGTATGGCCGTTCCTTAAAAAACTAAAAATAGAACTACTATATTACCAGCAATCCCACTCCTGGGCATATACCTTGAGAAAACCATAATTCAAAAAGAGTCATGTACCACAATGTTCAATGTAGCACTATTTATAATAGCCAGGACATGGTAGCAACCTAAGTGTCCATCGACAGATGAATGGATAAAGAAGATGTGGCACATATAAACAATGCAATATTAGTCAGCCATAAAAAAAATGAAATTGAGTTATTTGTAGTGAGGTGGATGGACCTAGAGTCTGTCATACAGAGTGAAGTAAGTCAGAAAGAGAAAAACAAATACCGTATGCTAACACATATATATGGAATCTAAAAAAAATGGTTCTGATGAGCCTAGGGGCAGGACAGGAATTAAGACACAGACATAGAGAATGGACTTGAGGACACGAGGTTGGGGAAGGGTAACCTGGGATGAATTGAGACAGTAACACTGACATATATACACTACCAAATGTAAAATCGATAGCTAGTGGGAAGCAGCTACCTAGCACAGGGAGATCAGCTCAGTGCTTTGAGACCACCTAGAGGGGTAGGATAAGGAGGGTGGGAGGGAGACGTAAGAGGGAGGGGATATGGGGATATACGTAGGCACACAGCTGATTTACTTTGTTATACAGCAGAAAGTAACGCAACATTGTAAAGCAATTAATACTCAAAGATGTTAAAAATAAATAAAATAAAAGGTACAATATAATGTAATAAAAGTATATATGATATTACATATAACAAAGGTATTACACTAGCAAAAAGATATAACAATTATGAACATTTACGTATCTAATGACAGACCATCAAAACATATGAAGCAAATACTGACAGAATTGAAGAGAGAAACATATAGTTCTTCCATAATAGCTGGAGAATTTAATACCTCATCCACAATAATGAATAAAACAACTAGATAGAAGGTAAGTAAAGCAACAGAGGACTTAACACAGTAAATCTAATAGCTCTAAGAAACATATACAGGTGACTCTACCCAACAACAACAGAACAAACATTCTTCTCAAGTGCACTTGGGACATTTTACAGGATAGACACTATATTAGGCCACAAATTAAGTCTCAACAGATTTAAAATGACAGATATCATACAAAGTATCTTCTCTAACCACAGCAGGATGAAGTTAAAAATCAGTAACATAAAGAAAACTGAAAAATACACAAAACTGTGTAAATCAACAAAAATACTTTAAAATAATCAATGGATCAAAGAAGAAACCCACAAGGGAAATTAGAAAATACTTAAGATGAATGAAAAGGAAAACATGACTTACCAAAACTTATGGGAGGCAATGAAAGTGGTGCAAAGGGAGAATTTTATAGGTATAAGTGCTTACACTAAAAAAAACGAACAAGAAACCAACTACCTAACATTAAAACTTAAGGAATCAGACAAAGAAGAACAAACCAAACCCAAAGTTAGTAGAAAGAAGGAAATGATAAAGATCAGAGCAGAGATAAAAATAAATTTTTAAAAACAGAGAAAATCAATGAAAACAAAAATTAGTTCCTTGGAGACATCAACAAAATTGACAAACCTTTAGCTAGATAGACTAAAAAAAAGAGAGACGAATCAGATTACTAACATCAAAAATGAAGTGTGGACATTACTACTGATACTACAGAAATAAAGAGGATTATTAAGAGAGTACTATGAACAACTGTACAACAACAAATTGAATAACATAGATGAAATGGACAAATCCTAGAAACACAAAATCTGCCAAGATTAAACCATGATGAAATAAATAATCTGAATAGACCTACAACTAGTAAGGAAACTGAATCAGTAATCAAAACTCTCCCAAAAAAGCAGTCCTGGACCTGATGTTTTCACTCATGAAGTCTACAAAACATTTAAAGAAGAACTAATGCCAATCCTTCTCAAATTTTTCCAAAAAACTGAAAAGGAAGGAACACTTTCTGACTCATTATATGAGGCCAGTATTACCCTGATCCCAAAGCCAAACAAGAGACTACATGAAAACTACAAGCCAACATCCCTTATGAACATTAATGCAAAGATCTTCAACAAAATGCTAGCAAAGAGAATTCAACAGTATATTAAAAGTATTACACACTATGACTAAGTGGGATTTATTCCTGGAATGCAAGGATGGTTAAACATATGAAAGCTAATCAATGTAATATGTCATATTAACAGAATAAAGGGGAAAAAAACCCAGATGATCATCTCAATTAATGCAGAAAAGCATTTGACAAAATTCAGCAACCATTCCTGATAACAACACTCAGCAAACTAGGAACAGAAGGAAACTACCTCAACATAATAAAACCTATATATAAAAATTTCACAGCAAATATCATACTAAATGGTAAAAGACTGAAAGCTTTTCCTCTAAGAACAAGAAAAGAAGACAGATTTTAAGAGGCATGTGATGCCCCTAACCCAACAGTTCTCAAATTCTTATATGCAGATTAATGGAATGTGTGAAAATTCAAAATGCCTGAGCTCTTTTGGATCAGAACTTCCATAAGTAAGGCTCAAACTCTGTATTTCTATTAAGCTTCCCAGTTGACATTTATGCACACCAAAATTTAAGTACCACAGACCTAATCATCTATAAATCTGGAAATATAAGCTATGGAATAATTATACTTTCTTTGGTAAAATTATAAAATGAAAGACTAGAAAAATACATTTCACAAATGATAATGCACAGTATAAAAATGTATATGTACATGTTTATTGCTGAGGACCATATAGAAAATACCAGTGCAATAAATTCTTAAGTAAAAACTCCTGTCATTGTCTTTACTCTAAAGCAATTATTTTTTATCCTGGCTGAATCTCTCTAAGTAGATATAGTAAAAGGCTTTCCAATATAATAACAAACCACAAGCCTATTGCAAAAGCTGCACTCATCCCTAAAAGCTCCATATGAACAACAAACATCATTAATAACCAATAAATGCATTATTAGTTTGCTAATAATTATTTAAAACAGATAACTAGTTTATTTGTACCAGATACCTGCAAAGAACAATGAAGAACTTGACAAGCAAAATTGACAAGGCTTGTTGTTCTTCCTCTAACCCATCTGCCATTTTCTGAACACACTGTAGAAGCTGGGTCCTCAGAACCTGCAGAATATTATCAGGAAGCAGAGATATTCCTGGAGGCACATCATCTACCCTACAATATAAGGGGAACAAAATAAGAAGAGTGTTTAAATACAGGACAAAAATCTGTGGCACTTTAAAGTAACTACATTTTCAGCTCAAATCCTAAAGAAGCTCTTTTAGTCCAGATATTCTGTGCCTTCCTCTCTGCATGGTACCACCAAATGGAGAGTGACATTTTAGAAGATTATTAGAGCAGAGTGGTTAGTCTTACTTCAGAGGAGTCTTACTGAAAAGAGAGAGAAAAAAAGGCTATTTAGTATTTTCAATTGTGCTATTGTTAAAGAAAATATTTAAAATATAAGATTAGTTCACCTTCTACTATTTAGAAATACAATGTGTCTATACCATTTCTAAAAGAAACGGTAACTAGCAAATAAAAATGAAGTACCTCTAACTAGTTTAATATCTGTTAACTGCTTTACTAAATAAACAATATTCACCTACCTACAGGGTCCCTAAGCCATCTGATCAGAAGAGGGAGAGAAGATAACTAGCAAAATGAAAGGAGAAAGAGGTGAATGTAGAACCCCAAGCATGAGCATCAATAGAAGACTCTTTTAAAGCAATACATCAATATTTTGTGACAGGTGTTTTCTGTGTAAGAAGACAATATGGTTCTTTATGGGCAAAAGCCAATACCAGATGTAACTGGCTCCTTGCATGTGCCTCTCACATTAAAACCCCCTAGATTCAAAGTCAGAAGCCTGCATACTAAGTTCCACCTCTGTAACATGAAGCACTTCATTTAATCTCTGAAGTTCCCTAATCTATAAAACTGTAATATCAGATATCCACCCTATTTCACTGGGCTCTGAAACCAGAAAGTCAATGTGCATTTTCAGCTTTAAAGTATGTAAAGAACTCTAAATATGTAATGCATTTTAAATATACTATCTCTAAAGCCTCAGAATCTTTTCATAAGCCACTGTATTCTTATTTCCCTATCTCTGTTAAGAAAAATGCTCAAATAGCAAAGAAGCACTGTGAAGAGTTCCATGATTAAATGGCAATTATATTTTATAATAGTCTTTTCTTCAGATAATGCTTAACATGAAGTATTAGTACTATGTTTACACTGAGTAAAAGGCATTCACTGTAGACAAAGAAATTTGAAGCATCTTAGCAGTAGTCACATAAACACATATGTAAATATTATTAGCCTCTTCCTGAACCACCCTACAACATAAATTAATAAAGCATTTTATAAAATAAACACAAGTCACAAAGCATACTACCAAGGTTGCCTAATACTATATAATCATGTTCTAAAAATACATCTTTCATTTTAGTCTGGGCATCATTTCACTTGCAGCTTTGGATTCTTTCATTCTCTCTTATTTATAGATGGTATCAGAAACACTCATTTTTATATTTAATTTTTTTTAGAGAGCTAAAAAGAGGTGATTAGAAAAACCAGAGTTAACTTCAAAATAATAAACAAATATTTAAATATAACTGATTTTCAAGACTAAGTGAAACTATTCCTCCGCACTTTTCCAAATATGTTAAATCAACAAGCAAGAAGACATTAGATTTCCCAATATTGAATTTTAGTTATTTAAAAGACTAGTTCCTTTTGTCCTTAATTGTCCCATTTTCTATTTACACACGTTTTGATTTAACTGGGCAGAAAAAAATATTAACTTCTAAAAGAGCAATCTTTTTTTTTTTTTTTAGCTGACTCTCATTATAAAATTGGGGCTTACTTAGGACATGGCATATAGACAAAGTTGGAATTTTTGGCCTTGTTCCTAATGTGATGAGGATTTAAGAATTTAGAAGAATTTTCCCACTTCTAGGACTTTATTGTCCAAAATTCTAAGCTCCTTTTGCTGAAATTTCCCTAACTCCAGAAATCTTTTCCACTCCTCAATTTGCCTAGTCAATGTCTATTGTAAACAGCTGCCAATTGTTCTCTCTAAGGTAGGAAAAAGTCCAGCTTAAATTTCAAGGCCTTATAATCTGGTAAAAGCAATCCTTGCCTTCTATTATGAATTCTCTAACTTGGAAATTCTATGAAGTCAGTATACTTTAAATGAGGATTATCTGTGAGTTTCTTATCTTTAAGGTGACTAGACTAGTTTTACAGATCTTACATATAATATTCACTTGAAAAATTGAAAGTTTACTGCAAGCAAAATCTAAATTCATGGTTCAGTTTGAAAGACAAAGATATGAAATATAATTTTAAATAAACCAACTAAATCACAAGTAAAAAAACACTCTTGAGATTCTTCATCTTACTTTAAATATAGTGGCAATATAAGTCTACATAGTGTTTTTAGAAATGACCTCCCAAGGAAGGAGACATTTATAATGTATGGATGATAACAAGTGCATCTTACAAAACCCCAAGCATTCAAAGGCCAAAATCCTGACTCCATAAGATCCTTAGGCTCATGATTTAAAATGAGCCATAAATTTTTAAAATAAAAGCACTCCTAAGTATAAACTACAAGAATATTCTTTTATGAGTAGAAATCAATAATACATAATCTTATTTTGAGTTCAAGATTTAATACTGATTTTCAACCTTTATAAACCTGTTACAAATAATCTAATGGGGAAGAACTCTGAAACTGTATTTATAAATAAAGTACTTGTGCTTTCTGAGCATAACCATATTGTTTCTTAAGTTCATTGCCTTGGTCCAAAGCGCTAATGATTTTTTTCTCTGAATTATTACAATTACCCCTTAACTGGGCTTCTTGCCTTCAGTCTCAACCCTTTCCAATCCAACCTCCATAATGCCACCAAAGTGACTTTTAAAAAACAAACTTGATCATGATTCTCTTTTTTTTTTAATAAATTTATTTATTTTATTTATTTATTTTTGGCTATGTTGGGTCTTTGCTGCTGCGCTCAGGCTTTCTCTAGTCGCGGCAAGCGGGGGCTACTCTTGGTTGCAGTGCGCGGGCTTCTCATTGCGGTGGCTTCTCTTGTTGCAGAGCACAGGCTCTAGGCGCGTGGACTTCAGTAGTTGTGGCATGTGGGCTCAGTAGTTGTGGCTCGCGAGCTCTAGAGCACAGGCTCAGTAGTTGTGGCACAAAGGCTTAGTTGCTCCGCAGCATGTGGGATCTTCCCGGACCAGGGCTCAAACCCATGTCCCCTGCATTGGCAGGCGGATTCGTAACCACTGTGCCACCAGGGAAGTCCCATGATACTCTTATACAGAAAATTCTTTAGTAGAGCCTTGTATCTTCCATAACAAAAAGTCAAAGTCCATTAGTAATGCATTTGTGGCACTTCATGATCTGGCTCCTATGTGATTCTCCAGATTCAACTCACCTGTGTCTAAACTCTCACTGCTTACCTCCACCCCCAAACTGCAAATATTTTCGTCCTTGAAGATTTTTAATTCACCAGATACTTTTTCATCCTCAACCACCACCCATTTCTCTCCTCTTCTCTCAACACATCTCTATAAATGGAGTTGCTTTTGCGGCTAAAAGTATGTCCTCATTTCTCCAGCTTTTAACCACAGCAAACCTAACCTCTCTTACCTAGGTCCACAAGGTGACATGAGATACAATATGAACTTTATCTGGGAAGTGGGCCTGGGAACAGTGAGATTGCAGAAACAGATGTAGGCAGAGGAATGGGAGAAAATATTTGTAATTTCACTTATACATTTCCATAAGATGCTAATGTTTCCCTCATTTTATGATTTTCAAACCTAGGTTTAAAAAATCCTAAAACTTAACCTCTTCCAAGATGTTTATTTTTTCCTCATTTTAAGATTTTCAAACCTAGTTTTTAAAAATCTGAAAACTTAACCTCCTCCAAGATGTTTTCTAAGGCCCTTCTCTAAAGCTAGGAAAAGAAGTATAATAAGTTTTAACTACAATAGAATGCCTGCCATATAATAAAGAAATTTTATGCAAATGAATAAAGTGATGCATGGTGGACCCTTAGATAGTTTCAAAAAAGGGGATGGCCACATCTGAATAACTCACCCCCCCAACTTTCTGGGAGGGGAGAGGAGCTGGAGACTGAGTTCAGTCACATGGTCAATGAAGTAATAAGACCCAACAAAACTCTGACACCCAGAGCTCAAAGAGCTTCCTTCTTTGAATGCACTGATGTTCAGGGAGAGCAACATGCCCTGACTCCAAAGGGAGAGAGCATGGAAGCCCTGCATCCAAGACCCTCCCAGGCCCTGTCCTACATGTATTCTTTATAATAATACTGTAATCATAAGTATAGGACTATCAGTGAGTTCTGTGAGTTAATCTAACAAATTATTGAACCTGAGGGAGTCATGTCAACCCCTAAATTTACAGCCTGTTGATCAGAAATGTCGGTGGCTCCCAAGACTTGCTAACGATGTCTGAAGTGAGGGCAGTCTTGTGGAGGACTTTGCCTTTAACTCATGGGATCTGGCACTAACTCCAGGTAGTGTCAGAATTGAAATGAACTGCAGGACACCCAGTTGCCAGTGGCTGAACAAAGTAAAGAAGAGGCTTCTAGAAGTCACGTCTAGTATCAGCAAGAAAGACTGCTGTGATCAATCAGAAATGTCTGCCGTGAAAGCAGGGTTATGTGTGTCACATAACTGCCATCCTTGTAATGTCATCAATGAAGTTTGTGTGCCAAAAATTAACAAACTCACCCAAGGGTAAGAAATTAAGTGTTTCAACATACCTGGTAGGCAGCTTTTCAAAGTCAACATCTAAGAATTGTTCATAGTTAGAAACAAAATTGTCCAACCACAGCTTCAGGTAATCTGGATCTTTCTGAAATAAGAAAACCATTTTAATATTAAGTTCATCTTTCAGGAATTTTCTTAAAAAATGCTTTTACTCCTATTGAGCAGATATGAATTGATAAATCTAAAGAAGCAATAATATGAAATCTCTAAATGATATACAGAAGACATATGTGTTGTTTTAAAATGTATATTAAGTATAGTGAACCCATGGCACTCACACAAAGAGCTACAATCTGAAAAATGTCCTATAAGATTCTAAACAATTTGCCCTCCCCTATCTCTGTGGCCTTATCCACTGTCACCCTGTACTATACTGGCTACCTGGCTGTTACTGGGACATACCAGACATGCTCCCATCTCAGGCCTTTGCAATGGCTGTTTTCTCTACCCAGGACACTCTTCCACCAGATAGCTGAATGGCTAATTCCTACATCTTCAGATCATTCTTTAAATGGCTTATTCTCAATGAAGTCAAATTTTACCACCCTTTCTTAAACCTTCTCACTAACCTTTACCTTCTACCCTATTCTGTTGTCCCACGTTATGGTGCTTTCTCACCTTCTAACATACTGTATAATTTATTGATTGATTGATTATCTGTCATTTCTCCTAGACTGCAGGCTTCACAATTTCAAGGTCTACCTAAGGGCCCACCATAAGTGATTTCTTTTTACTAATGGACACCAAGTGCCTAAAACAGCTCCTGGCATTGACCAGGTGCCCAATGAATTAATGAAAAATATAAAATGCATAAATAAGATAAAATGGGAGATGGATCATTAACCTAAACATAAAAACTAAAAAATCTTCTAAAAGAAAATAAAGAATACCTTTGCAACCTTGGGGTAGACAAAGATTTCTTAGCTAGGACACAAAAATCACAAAGCAAAAAAAGAAAAAAATAATAATTTGTCTTAACCAAAATTTAAAACTTTGATTCATCAGAAGACACCATTAAGAAAATGAAAAGGCAAGCCATATGCCAGCTGAAAATATTCTCAGTACATATATCTGACAAAGGACTTGTACCAAGAATATATAAAGAACTCCTATGAATCAATGTAAATAGGACAACAACTCAATTTTAAAATGAGCAAAAGGTTCAGACATTTCACAAAAGAAGATACACAAATGGCCAAGTAGCATGCAAAAGCATTCTCAACATTATTAGTTATCGAGGGAAATGCAAATTAAGATGAAATGGAATACCATTACACACCCACTAGAATGGCTAAAATTTAAGACTTTCCATACCAAGTGTTGGTAAAGATGTGGAGTAACTGGAACTCACATTTCTGGTGGGAGTATAAAATGGTATAATCACTTGGAAAACAGTTGGGCAGTTTCTTTTAAACATAAATTTACCACATGGCCCAGTCATTCCTCTTAAGAGAAGTGAAAACATATATCCACAAAAACAAGTTGTACAAAAACGTCCATAGAAGATTTTTTTTTTTTTTTTGCGGTATGCGGGCCTCTCACTGTTGTGGCCTCTCCCGTTGTGGAGCACAGGCTCCAGACGCACAGGCTCAGCGGCCATGGCTCACGGGCCCAGCCGCTCCACGGCATGTGGGATCTTCCCGGACCGGGGCACGAACCCATGTCCCCTGCATCGGCAGGCGGACTCTCAACCACTGCGCCACCAGGGAAGCCCAAAGATTTATTTTTAATAGCCCAAAACTGGAAACAAACCAAAATTCTATCAACAAGGTTAACTGATGAATTGTGGTATATTCACACAATGGAATGCTATTCTGCAATAACAATGAATGAACTGTTGATACGACAATGAACAGAAATTTCAAAAACATGTTGAGCAGAAGACGCCAGGCATTAAGCATATACACTGTGTGATTTCACTTATACAAAGTTCTAGAGCAGGCTTTGGTGACAGAAATTTGATCACTGATTGTCTTTCAGAGGACTGACTACAAAGGGGCACAAAGAAAACTTTCCTAGGTAATAGAAATTTTCCATTTGTTTTATTAGGTAGTAGTGACACAAATGTTTGCTTGTATCAAAACTCATCAAATTTGACACTTAAAATCTGTGCATTTTTTTTTTAGAAGATGTTGGGGGTAGGAGTTTATTAATTAATTACTTTTGCTGTGTTGGGTCTTCATTTCTGTGCGAAGGCTTTCCCTAGTTGTGGCAAGCGGGGACCACTCTTCATCGCGGTGCGCGGGCCTCTCACTATCGCGGCCTCTCTTGTTGCAGAGCACAGGCTCCAGACGCGCAGGCTCAGTAGTTGTAGCTCACGGGCCTACCTGCTCCGCGGCATGTGGGATCCTCCCAGACCAGGGCTCCAACCCATGTCCCCTGCATTAGCAGGCAGATTCTCAACCACTGCGCCACCAGGGAAGCCCAAAAATCTGTGCATTTTAAGGTCTGTAAGTTACATCTCAAAGATGATTTGAAAAAAACCATGATTCCTCAGAAATGTCTTTTTAAATATAAATTACATCATTAAAAAAGATGCTCAGGGCTTCCCTGGTGGTGCAGTGGTGGAGAGTCCGCCTGCCGATGCAGGGGACACGGGTTCGTGCCCCGGTCCGGGAGGATCCCACATGCTGCGGAGCAGCTGGGCCCGTGAGCCATGGCCACTGAGCCTGCACGTCCGGAGCCAATGATGCTCAAATTTGTTTCCTTCACCTCGTTAACACTTTTCTACTCCAGTCAATTTCAACATGATATCAGGAGTCTTACTTACTCATTAAATATCACTGGTTAGGTACTGCTCTTGGATAAAGGGAACTCAAATAATTTATTTCCCTAAAATAAAAGCATTACACACAAATCAGAATTCCTAAAAGAATGTTCCCAGAATATGCAGACTGCTAACCTTTTGTGTATTTATTTTTTCTATTAATATACTGTTCCAAAATCAGATCATAAATTGTTATAATCCACATCATCACTGAGAAGACAGAAATATTTCAGAAAAAGAACTACCTCTTGTGAGAAATTTTCTCAAGGATTTCATTAATTGCTTTTTTCATTTCCAACCAGCACTTCATTCATTCATACATTCATCAGGATAAGACTCCAGAAATACAGGTAGCCGGAGTTTTCCTTATCACGGTTCCTTTTTAATAAAGCAGAGTTTTAATAAACTCTGTAAAAGTTCAGCACAAAACAGTTTATAATGCCATAAAGAATTAATGTATTCCTCCTCATAGTTTATTTAGAAATTCTACCGTATCTAGTTCAAAGTCTGAAAGTCAGAGTTACCAAGTGTTTGGTAATTCAGAGTTTGGTAAGTACAGAGTTCTCCTACGAAGTTGAGCAACTAACTATAAAGAAGGAAATGGTACTTAAAGCTGGAAATGTTTTATTTAGTAAGAAGTGAAGCAGTTACATTTTTTTTTGAGATTCTGCAATGTGCAAAGTATTATAGCAGGTATTTAAAAAGTATACATCATCCCATTTACTCCTTACAACCATGTAGAGGTTTCATTTTCCCCATTTTACAGGTTAGAAAAGCAAAGTTCTAAGGATATATAACTTATCCATAGTCATACAGCTAGTCATCAGTAGTGCTGGGATTAAAATGCAAAGAGATATGAATCCAACTGTGCTCTTTCTACTACACTACACTACACTGTCTTTGAACTGTGAGCAGGAATAAAACGGAGCTTAGTGGACAAAAAGAGGAAAAGAGGAACTAAGGATCAGTAAACTCAAGGCCATAAACAACTTAACACATAAAACAGCCACATTCTACACAGCCTGAGAAAACCCTTAAGAAGATCTATACTTTACTGCCAAAGGCCATAAAAGGAAAAATGTCCACACACCAGCAACAATATTAATTAAATCTCAAGCTTAGCCACTTTCATGGTTAAGAGAGCTGGATACAATGAAACACCACAGTAGGGTCTATCTCTCCATTTGTATGATATTTATTAACAAAACACACAAATGTATTAAGTACTACAGGAGCACTGAGGCCAGATTACATGGATTCTAACCCCTGCTCTGTCACTTTCTTGAACAAGTCACCCTATGTTTGCACAACAGTTTCTTCTATAAAAATGAAGACAATGATAGTAGCTTTCTTCACAGGGTTGTGAAAATTAAATAACCTAGTCAAGGGCACATAGTATATGCTAAGTATAATGTTACTTTTTTTAAAGTTATTAATTTATTTTTAAATTTATTTATTTACTTATGGCTGCATTGGGTTTTCGTTGCTGCGCATGGTCTTTCTCTAGTTGTGGCGAGCAGGGGCTACTCTTCATTGTGGTGCACAGGCTTCTCACTGCGGTGGCTTCTCTTGTTACGGAGCACAGGCTCTAGGCACACGGGCTTCAGTAGTTGTGGCACACGGGCTCAGCAGTTGTGGCTCGCAGGCTCTAGAGCACAGGCTCAGTAGTTGTGGCGCACAGGCTTAGTTGCTCCACAGCGTGTGGGATCTTCCTGGACCAGAGATTGAACCCGTGTCCGCTGCATTGGCAGGCAGATTCTTAACCACTGCACCACCAGGGGAGTCGCTAATGCTATTTTTATAACCTATTATGTGCCTAAATTATGGCTCACTCACAAAACAGGAATGTCCTATGCTACACATACACATTTAAATATTTCATGATCCCCTGTGCCACATGATTTTAACTGTATTCTTTTCCTTTCAAATCTCTGCATTTGCTCTCAGTGTAACTTTGGGGAAGTTACTTCATCTCTGATCTGTTCTTGATCTATAAAATGAAGGTAATACTTCCCCTCATAGGGCTGTTGAAAGCACTGAATGAGATAATACATGTAAGGCACTCAGCAATACCTGACATTTAGCAAATGCTCAATAAAATCAGCAATTATAAAATAATTAAAATCAACTTTATTGATCTTGTACTCAAATATTCATCCAATCATCTGCCGTTAAGACAGTCCTTCATTTGGACTGTTATGTAGCTCCCTACAGGTCTCTGTAGCTTCAGTTTCTCTCACCTACACACAGTTACTAATGGGGTTTGTTAAATTTGAATCTAATCATCTTTTCTCTCCTGTCCAAATACTTTCAACGTCCCCCCATTACCAGAGGATGAAGTCTAAACACTTAGATGTGCTGTCCAGTGCAGTGACCACTAGCCGAATGTGATTATTTAAATTACATTAAAGCACAGGAGGCTTTCACCTTTTTATAACATCCACTCCTCCACTGGGAGGCTTAAGTGGGTAACAGAATTAAGGGATCCATACAATTTCACCTAGTTCTTACGGGCTAGGGTTACAGGTAAGAATGGGGGAAACACCTTACTTCCTCCACACAACGATATTTGGGTTGTAGTATTCTTTCAAGTTTTATAAACTTTTAGATACATACATATATTTCAACCATATGTTGGGCAACTTGCAACTTACATATGAGTTGCATTTCAAAAGTTCATTTCAGTCAGTTATATTCATAGCATATTTTTAATGTCCTAGCAAAAGAAGATAAACTCCTCCCACAGAAACACTAGGCCAGCCCTCAAGGTTTTCTAATAGAACTTAGCTGCTTCAAAAAACATTTAATAAGTACATGCCAACCACGTACCAACCAGGGACAGTGCTAGACTCTATGGACATGAAGACAAAACATATTCTTATATCAATTATTCCTCAATTAAAAAAAAAACATAATCTTGTCCTCAAAGTGCTCTTTTTTCAGTAGGAAAGAAGAGCATAAACAAATAAGTGCAAAACATCATGAGAGGTAGAACAGTTGTGAAAAGTATCAAAACAATACAGAGGGAGCTACTGAATCTGTCAAGGTTGGGGGTAACTGAGTAATAAAAGTACTCAAAAGTTTTCACAAATCATAAACAGATATTCTCAAGGAGAGAGGAGGGGAGAGGGGAATTCCAGACAGATAGAAAATAGCAAGATATGCTCAAAGGATGTACAATATTTGGTATTGTCCCACCATGGAAAGAACAGGAAGCAGTGGGACAGGTGCATAGAATTATAAGACTGGAGAAGTCACCATTTCCTAAGCAAGTACTTAACAATACTGTCGGTTTCGATGAGAACAGATACTATTTGAAAAGTTTAAAAAAAAGAAAAAGAAAAGATGGCTATGCTTAATCAAGTTAGAGAAGCACTAGTTAAGCAAAATTAAACAAGACTTGTAACAATACATTATCTTTAAGATGACATATGCGGGACTTCCCTGGTGGCGCACTGGTTAAGACTCCACACTCCCAACGCAGGGGGCCCGGGTTCCATTCCCTGGTCAGGGAACTGTAGCAACTAAGAGTTCGCATGCCACAACTAAGGAGTCCACCTGCCGCAACTAAGGAGCCCACGAGCCGCAACTAAGGCCCAGCGCAACCAAATAAGTAAATAAATTTTAAAAAGATGACTATGCCTTATGAACGCCATTGGAAGGGGTGAATATAATATGAAATTTCTGAAACTCATACAACCACAAACCTTATTTTCCTGACTCAATTTCATTAATTTTATCAAAGAACCAACTTTTTATTTGGTTGATCCTTTCTATTATGTTTATTATTACTTTCTGCTCTTTCCAAAAGCATTTTATTAAATGAAATCACAAGCATACAAAAAAGGTGGAGAGAATGGTTTCAACAACTTTCAACAACTTTCAAATCAGGCTAACCAATCTTCTTTCACCTATAGCCCCATCCTCTAATGTTACTTTTAAGCAAATCCAGATATCATATTTCATCCACAAATATTTCAATGTATATCCATAAAAGGTGTCTTTTAAAATATGACAATATTATCATATCTAAAAATATTAGCAGTTTTAATATCAGTTGATGTTCAAATTTTCCTGACTTGCTCACAAAAGCCTTTTTTAGATTTTTCTCTTTTTTTTGATGTAGACCATTTTTAAAGTCTTTATTGAATTTGTTACAATATTGCTTCTGTTTTATGTTTTTTGGCCTCGAGGCATGTGGGATCTTAGATCCCCAACCAGGGATTGAACCCACACCCCCTGCATTGAAAGGCAAAGTCTTAACCACTGGACCACCAAGGGAAGTCCCACAAATGCCTTTTTTAACCGATAAGATCAGGACCCAAATAAAGTCCATAAATTGCAAACTGTTGGTATATCTTTTAAGTCTTTTTAAACCTGTAGGTTTCTATTACATTTCTTTTTTTTTTTTTTTTTGCCCTAATTTATTTGTTGAAGACACTGGGCCATTTGTGATTTAGTATTTCTCGCATTAGGGATTTTGCTGACTGCACATCTTTGTCATTTAACATGTTCCTCAGTCCTCTGTATTTCCTGCGAAGTAGTAGATCTACAGACTGTCAGATTTAGAGATTTTTTTTTTCCCAAAAAAAACACAACATAGGTGGTGTTATACATGTCCTTCAAAAGATAAATTTCTAGTTATCTCTTACATGTTAGAAGCTACCTATTATCTTTTCCTAGATCCAATATTTTATTATGAGTAATTTCTGCAATAAACCTTATAATTTCCTTATACCACCATGACTACTAGAAAGATTTGCAGAAGAGCTATTAATTTATTTTCAAACTCACTTCCAGATTCTTAATTAAAATTATATCCAGATACAGATTGTATTTGTCATTCATCCCAAGCTGTTAAATAATGAATAATTTTTATTAAAATTAAACATTCCGTGATACATGTCAACCTTCTTATGGACACTTCCTTCAGCAACTGAAAAATAATAAATTTCAGAATTTTCACATCAAAGAAAAAAAGCCCTCACAATTTCCTTCACTCTACTTTGGGCCTATTCTGTTCTTTCCTTGTCTTCTTGAAATGGATGATATATTAATAATATATTCCTACATAACAAATTAAATTTAGGAGCTTGAACAACAAGTATCATCTCAGTTTTTCAGGGCCAAGAATTCAAAAACAGCTTAGGTGGGTGGCTGTGGCTCAGCATTTCTCACAAACCTGTAATGAAGACGGAAACTAGGGCTGCAGTCATAGCAAAGCTTGACTGGGCTGAAGGAACTTTCAACTTCACTCACGTGGTGGTTGGCAAGGTTTCACTTGTTCGCAACATGGGCTTCTCCATAGGGCTGCACACAACATAGCAGCTTGCTTCCCCCAGAGCGAATGATCCAAGGAAAAAAAGAGTAACTGAGATGGAAACAACAGTGTCTTTTCTAATTTCGGAAATGACATACCATCAGTTTTGCCAAACTCTACTGGTCACAGACAAACCCTGATACAATGTAGGAGAGGACTATAAAAGGGAGTGAATACCAGGAGGTAGGGATCTTGAAGGCTGGCTACCACAAATGACTAGTTCATTTATTTTTAGCCTCTTTCTCTAACACATTTATAGCCATAAATTTTCCTAATGCTATAGGCACCCCCCATTTAGAAGCTCTAAAATGCTTACTTTTATCATTCAGTTCCACCTCCCCAAAATTCTAATTTTCCTTCATTACTTGTTCTTTAATCAAAGGTTTGTTTTCAAGTGTAGTTCATGACTTTTTTTTGCTATTTCTTCCTTAGCAATATTCCTTCCTTAACTACATTCGTGTCAGAAAACAGACTCTATTTCAATCATCTGAAATTTGCTGAAACTCGCTTTAAGGTCTGTCATATCATCATTTTTGTAAATATGTGTGCTTGAAAGGAATGTACGGGTGTTGTTCTACATAAATCCCTTTTTAAATTTGTCGATCCTATTGTTTAAATCTTCTGTATCTTTACTGTTTTCTTTGGTCTGTTCATTCTACCAATTACTGAGAAAAAAATACTAAAATATGATAAATTGAATTTAAAAACTGCCATGATTGTCATATGTTCATTTCTCTGTAGTTCTGTCAATGCTTGCTTCAGAGACTAGGTTATGAGGTACACACAAATTTAAAACTGTTATATTTCCCTGATGAACTGTTGTTTTGCTGAAAATGACTTTATTTCACTTTCCTCTTTGAAAAAATGTCACTTGGTTGGAAATTCTACATTAGTATTTTCTTTAAAGATATCAATCCATTATCCTTTCCCTTCCATCATTATTACTGAAAAATCAGCTATTAATGTGTAATCCCTTTGAAGATAATCTTTTTTTCCTCTGGCAGCTTTTCAGAATTTTCTTTTTCCCTTTGGTTTTCTGCAAAACCACTGTGGTTGCACTATGATGAATCTTGGTATGGAATTTGTTTTATTTTTTTCTCCTTGAGTTTTACTAGACTTTCATCTATCCTGGAAAGCTCTCACCTGCAATCTCTTCAAATATTATCATTTGTTTCATGCTTTCTTTACTCTCCTTTTCAGAGTCCAATTAAATATGTGTTAAATGTTTTCATACTATCCTTCAGAACCTTCCATATTTTCCAACTCTTTGACTTCCTAGTATGTATTCTAAAAGAATTCTTATGACCTCCCTTCCAACTCTCTAATTCTCTTCAGCTATCTAAACTCGTATCCAATTTATTGGTTTTTAAATATCATTATTGGGATTTCTTTCCTATTTCTAGACATCCTTTTTTACAACTGCTTTTTATACCATATTTCTCTAAGACATATAATTTTTTACATTTTGGCATCTTTGAAATCAAAATGCATCTTACAATTGCTGTCAGAAAGGCTGCTGTTATATTTGTCACCCTGTGCAAACCTGGTAACAGGTGTTCATGGTGATGTCCTTTTGCTAGATTTATGTGCACAGCTGGTACTCCAACATGTTGAGATTACCTGCTGTTCAAAATGTCTTCAAAATATTATACTAAATTAATCAGTAAAATGAAGTTATTGTGTACAAAGACAGGCATGAAAACAGAGCAGCAGGGTATAATTTGACATTAATGATGAGAATCTATACTAAGATTGTTTTTCCTTTGTACTTTTGTTCATGCCTTATATGTGTCTGGAACACACTCTGTGACTATTAAACTATTAATTCTTTAAAACCTCAATCGAGGGGCTTCCCTGGTGGCGCAGTGGTTGGGAGTTCGCCTGCCGATGCGGGGGACACGAGTTCGTGACCCGGTCTGGGAGGATGCCACATGACGCGGAGCGGCTGGGCCCGTGGGCCATGGCCGCTGAGCCTCTGCGTCTGGAGCCTGTGCTCCGCAGCGGGAGAGGCCACAGCAGTGAGACGCCCGCGTACCGCAAAAAAAAAAAAAAAAAAAAAAAAAACCTCAATCGAATGCTACCTCTTCAACTAAGCAATCACTGATGACTTCATTCATCCTCCCTTAGGTCCCACATCCCACAATCTAAGTGGGAAACTGACTCTAGTTGGAAAAGCATGACCTCAGATGAACTCACAGTCAATTAACCAGATGAAAGTTATAAAATTTTGATGGAAATTCTGATAAAAACCAGTCACATCCAGGAAAGATTTGGAAACCATTTTAACACAAAGAAAAGAAGCAATATTCTAATAGAGGCCTGTGCATAAAAATAGGCTTAGAATACACCAACCCCTAATGAGAAAGATTTTTTTACTTTAGGTATTTCTTAAATTTTAAGTAACTATTCATTCAGATAACTACTTTAATGAAGTTCTACATTTGATCAATAGAGTGTAGAGAATTCTCAGTTAAAATTAGCAAGGCTTGAAAAGACCAACATCTAGAGTATTGGAATGTTAGGTGTAATATGTCCTGTTGCTTTTTGTGTTCATCTTGGAGTTTCACACATAGTTAACAGGTAAAGAAATTTCTGCTGCAAGTGTTTTTGGGAAGTCTGTCAAGTGATCAGGTAGCACTGCGGTGCAGGATGTCAATAATTGGGAAGGTTGTGTATATATGGGGACAGGGGGTACATAGGAACCTCCTGTACTTTCTGTTCAATTTTGCTGTGAACCTAAAACTTCTCTAAAAATATAGTTTATTAATTTTTTTTAAATGACCAAATTTTTTAAAAGAGGAAAAATATTAAATTCAAGGGATAAAATGATAGTAAGTAACATGTACATACAGTAGGCATCCAATAAAAACTAGCTAAATTGGACTAAAATAAATTCCTTAGAAAGGAAAAGCATATCACTATGTATGCATTAATTAAATATAACATTGACACTTTTTAAATGGGACTTATAAGTTTAAAACAATATTCAAGTTTCATATCAGATGGAAGTTTTTCAAATTTGATATCCTAATGATTTGTAGTAGTAAACGTAACTAATTTACACAGATTTTTCGATCACATGCATAAAAGTACTTTAAAAGTCTCTGAATAATGAAATTTTTACTTTCTTTTTGTATATCTGTATTTTCTAAATTTTCTACAGTTAACTTGTATACCTTAAATTAAAAATTTTTTGAAGCTTGTTATAAAAGTAAAACATCTTTACTACTTTTTCTTAGAGCATAAATCTAAATTAGAAAGTCTATATATTGTCATGCTTCAAATGAGGTTCATTCATTACAAAATGAAATTTTATATTTTAAAACTTAGTTAAATGTTACATTTTGACAAAAATCATAAGTCAAAATTATTCAGTAAAAAAGTATAAACCCACCTCACAACGACACCATAAATTGAAATAGTACGTATCTTTCCTACTATTCTAAAGTTTATTGTTAGGAAAGATCATGTAGTAGTTAAATTAAAGGCATCAAACAAAACCACTGGGGTTTTTTTAGAGGCAAACTGTTTTGAAATGCTTGAATGACTTTTGTGTGAAATGCATGGATCAGTTAATGCTTTGGTTCAACCAAAGAATAATTTTACCAGTTTAAATCTAAGTCACAAGACATAAATTAAAAGAAAATGCTGATATTCCTTAGATATAGTTAAGAAGAAGTTTGAAAGGTCCTTGGCCAGATAAGCACAAAAATCAAGAGTAAAACATTTTAAAACTTTAATAGCAGTTTGTCAGTGATTTTAAGTCTGTTGAATTCAATTTAAAAATAAAATGGGGGCTTGTATTTTTAACATCTTTTTTCCCCACTCTTTTTAGAACTACTTTGCTAAAGCCACCAATTAATCTCTTAACTGGAATCCAATACACACTCCATAATGCTTTTCTTCAAAGCTATGTTGAATTTGACATCCCTCTACTTTCTGAGGCAACCACTCACTCCTGGCTCTCCTCCCATTCAAACTCCTGACTCTTCTTCCTCTATCCTCTTCTTAAAAGATAAAATTCTTCAGGACTCCCTGACTTTTGAGCCTCTTCCCTTCTTACTCTCATGTAACTCTTCAATAATTGCCAGTATGACAACTCTCAAATCTTTATTTCCAGCACGGACGGCCTTCTGAACTCCATTTCGTGGGGTGTTTCTCTACCTAGATATCCCCCAGACACTGCAAACTCACATGTTTACCTGAAAACCTGGTGAACTTGCACTAGCTAACTTGGTGAATGGGGTGACCTAGTACAAGTCTGCAAAACCAAAAAACCTGAAAATTATTTTAGGCTCTTCCTTTTCCCTCTTCCTCCACACCTACACATTGAAGGGCTATCAATTCAACCTTCTACCAGGGAAATTTAAATTTTGATCTTCAAAAGAATAATAAAAAATTGTCATGCATCTTAACTTTTTAGAGTAGTGCGTAAGCTCCTCAAGTCAAACCACAAAGGTAGTAATATTCCTTTCCTAAGGGCAAATCTATTGACAAAAAATACTCATTTCTTGCTTTCTTTCACATCTAACTTCCTAAAATGAACATGTAATTGATAACCAATATTACTAAGCTGATGATTTTGTTTTTTTTTGCCTTAGGGTCAAACAACATTACTTTCTTTATATACAAAGTCATTATTAAGCCAGAGTAAGTTGAGAGCTATTTCTATCTACACTTTGCACATATCAAAGACTTATTAAAAATGGGTTGCGGTGGCAGGGATGGGGGAAAGGGCAGCAGGCACCATGTCGGGCCGCGAAGGTGGCAAGAAGAAGCACCTGAAGCAGCCCAAGAAGCAAGCCAAGGATATGGATGAGGAAGATAAGGCATTCAAGCAGAAACAGAAGGAAAAGCAAAAGAAACTTGAGCTAAAAGCGAAGGCCGTGGGGAAAGGTCACAGGTGGAATTAAGAAATCTGGCAAAAAGTAAGCTGCTCCTTGTGCCTGAAGCAATGATGATCCTTAATTCCATTCTTGTTTAAACATCTGGATTCCCTGCCATAACATCTGTTGCTACCCATAGCTAGAATAAGTGTTGTCTTGGAACCTACTGCACATTTAAGAATAAACTTTTGTAAAAAAAAAAACAAAACATACAGTGGCTCATCTTGTCTTTAGTTCCTCTCAGCCATTTCTACCTCAGCTATGAGATCCACATAAACCCAGCCCAGAATCCTGCCAAACTGTGTCCTTAAGCCCCTGTCCTATCCTGAATTCTGTACCACCTGGAATTAAACCAACTCATTTGAAATGAAAAAAAAAAAAAAAAAAAGGGCTAAATTATAAGGGTTGATGTATATTGGTAGGCCTTGCCAAAAGTTTCACTTACAATTACAACCAAAATTGTATAAATAAATTACAATTTCCTCATTAGAAGAATATTCATTCATCCGTTTTTTTCCAAATCTATATATAAAAAGAGGTACATGCCTTTTTATCTGAATAAAACACCTCTAAATTCTGTTTTCCTTATGAAGCAAAACTTTTATTCTGAAAAGGAAGTTTACTCTGAGCTCATTGCAAAACTATCTATTTCAGTCATATTCCAGATTTAGCAGGACAAAGGGCAACAGCAGGAAATGGAGCATCACCAAGATCCAAAACAAACTTGGTTTAGAGTAAAAAAAAAAAATCCCAAATCATTACTGGGATAATTAAGCGCTATGCTTGAAAGCAAAAATAAATAGATTAAAAATTAAGATGGGGGGACTTCCCTGGTGGCACAGTGGTTAAGAATCCTCCTGCCAATGCAGGGGACACAGGTTTGAGCCCTGGTCCAGGAAGATCCCACATGCCGCGGAGCAACGAAGCCCGTGCGCACAACTACTGAGCCTGTGCTCTAGAGCCCACGAGCCATAACTACTGAGCCCACGTGCCACAACTACTGAAGCCTGCGCACCTAGAGCCCGTGCTCTGCAACAGAAACCACTGCAATGAGAAGCCTGCACACCTCAACGAAGAGTAGCCCCCACTCACTGCAACTAGAGAAAGCCCGTGTGCAGCAACAAAGACCCAACGCAGCCAAAAATTAATTAATTTAAAAATAAAATAAAATAAAAATTAAGACGTTCATGAGCACAGCTTCATCACTACTGGTAAAAAGACAAGAGAGTATTTCCCACTATCATTATACTATATAAAGACAAAATAGAAGTAATCTTGATACACAAACTCTCATGCTCATATACATATTCTTTACATGCTAATAAAGATTACATTTTTATATTTCTTAGCTTACCCTTACAGTGCATTTAAATACAGTCAATTCATTTTGTTCTCAACAACTTTGAAAGATACGCAAAATAATTATTTTTTCCATTTGAAACATGAAAAAACTGAAACATAAAGATACTAGGTAACCTGTCTTTAGGTCCTTAAAATCAGAAACAGAATTGGGACTAAATCTTGGCTCTAATTCTGAAGTTTCACAAAATTTTCCAGTGTAAATTGAATCTCAAAAAAAAAACAGCTAGTGACAAAAATGAACCATGAATTTCAACCCACATTGCCACATTTCAAAATATCATGTTTTTACTCACTTTGTATCTTTTTACTGAGTTAATGCAGTTGATACTTTGCATTACACAGAACAAAAATGAATTAATCTTATCAAAGAATTTGAGGACTCAGTTTCTTCCGCATATTTCGGTGACCAACTGTAGCACTACCAAAAGGCTAAATGTTGAACAGAAATACATCCTTATGTCTATCTAAGGGGAGCAGTTGAGACAGGGATACGTACGTATCTGTTCTATGCAACATATGAATTCCAAAAAGTTGTATGATAATGTAGAAACCAAAATTGTTTTCAGTGCCATCTCTCTTACCACAAGCACATTAAGAAATAATGTCAAAAGAAACAGGGAATTACATGGTGCCTAACACAGATAATATAAACTAAAATCTTTAGATATTAAAAAATAAAGTTACCTTCTACACTTGAGAAAAGTATGCTCAGATGAGAAGTAGTTAACTACTGTACTAAAATCCAGATACAAAATTAAACCTGTTTCCAAGTCAATGTTTAACTTATAAGAGCTATATGAAATGCACTGTTGATGAAATCCTTGACCCTGGGTGGGGATGACTGGAGGCAAGAAAAGTTCAGACTACATAACTTAAATTAGTAGCCTAATACATTAGTGAAAGACCCTGTATAGAGCAGGAATGCTGGGTAATCAGAAATCATCCTGCCTCTATTATGTAATAACAACTACATGAGATTAATAAATAACCTACTAGGAAGACGCATGTTCTTAACAATGCAATTAAATCCTATTCCTAGAAAGTGAAAAGTTAGACCTGAAAATTTTGGTTAAAAAAACAAACTGCAAAGTTTTTTACCCAAATTCTTTTGAAATATTGCATTTAATATATGGGGACCCATCTGGTAAACTCTGAAACCAGGAATTTATTTTAATTCTACTTTAAAAACTTTAATCACTAGTATTTAGGCTTGTAACTGAACCCAGACTAATGGGGAAAAGACATATTTCTATATCTCCTTAGTATTCCTTTGACTCAACAGTATTATCTAAGGGTTATTTCTGATACAGTCCTATTTAAATACCTACTGAACTTTCATAATGCTCAATGGCAACCTTTAAAACATCACTTTACACAGAACTCTATGATGGCACCTTAATATTCATCTATTGCTAACACACTGTGGAATACACGTGCCGAGGTTAGCACTGTAGCAAATACAAAAGATGTCTTAACCATACATATTGCCCTGAAGCAGATCTTCATAAATCTTCAAAGTCGTCTTCTTTAATCAGGTATGTATACAGTGTTTGATATGGATAGCATACCAAACAGGGCAGCACAATAATAGACAATGTTTAAATTTTAATCATTAAGGATGAACTTGATACTCAAGAAAAATAACTGGTCACCTTTGGAGGATGCTAGCAATCAAGTCATTATTCTGGAAACAAACAGAAAGAATCAAAGTTTAGGGCTTCCCCTGTGGCGCAGTGGTTGAGAATCTGCCTGCTAATGCAGGGGACACAGGTTCGAGCCCCGGTCTGGGAAGATCCCACATGCCGCAGAGCAACTAGGCCCGTGAGCCACAACTACTGAGCCTGCGCGTCTGGAGCCTGTGCTCCGCAACAAGAGAGGCCGCGATAGTGAGAGGCCCGCGCACCGTGATGAAGAGTGGCCCCCGCTTGCCACAACTAGAGAAAGCCCTCGCACAGAAACGAAGACCCAACACAGCCAAAAATAAAAAATAAATAAATTAAAAAGAAGGCTCAACATTAAAAAAAAGAATCAAAGTTTATTTTGCCTGCTTTCCCTTTAAGGAACTGTCATCAAATAACGGATGAGGGGACATTTCTCTATATATGTTCTACTCATAAATAAATGATAAAATCTGAATATCACAGTTTTGCAAACTCCTAATGACATAATTAATGTATACAGGCAAAAGTCACTGATGGCCAAGACACTCATTAATTATTCTAGCCTCCAGCCGCCAAGCAGAATGTGAATCAATCAAGTCTCTAGATCTGCCAGTTTGCAGACACCAATAGAAGTAACAATTAAAATCAAGAGAATTCAACCAGCAAAACCCAGACTGAGGAAATTCTAATGTCAAAATCTGGTTTCTTCAACAAATAAATAGAAGGGATAAAAACTGTGGTGAGGAGGAACCCATAGATTAGAAGACTTAACAGACAAATTTTCAGCAAAATACAACATGTATGTTTTGTTTAAATATTGTGTCAACCAAACAGTGGCAAAATAAGAACATTTATGAAGCTACCAGGAAAGTTTGAAGACCAACCAGATATTTGATGGTTTAAAGAATTATATTGAGATTATGTTTTTAAGAGGAGTTCTTATAATATAGATATATTTTAAAATATTTATGGATAAGATATGTTGTCTGGGATTTGCTTTAAAATAATTCAGGGGTAGAGGGAAGGGTAGTGGAGGGTTCTACATGAAACATCACTGAATATGAACAGATAGCTACTGAAGCACAGTAACAGATACAAAGGATTCAGTACAGTATCCTCTCTATTTGTGCCTGTTTGAAATTTTTCACAATAAAAGCTTTAAAAAGAAAGATGAACTAAAAAGTTCTATATAATCCATAGAATAAGGACAAAAAAGCTCCACGTCCCTCAGAGGTCAAAATAAATGAAAATCTTATGGTAAGTTAGACAAGAATTCTCCTTGTATACACACTACTACTTGACAAATAAGAAACTGAGACCCAAAGAGATAAGTCTTGCTCAAGGTCAAAAAACAAAGCAGCAACAAAGCCAAAACTAGACTGTACAATTGCAAGCCCAAAAAGAGATCTTAGTTGGAGCTAAGTTAAGAGAAGATCTGAGCAGTCCTGAAGTAGTCTGAAAGCCTGTCAAAGGTACAAAAAAAAAGTCTTAAAAGTTAGGAGAAAAAAAGAAAGTCAGGTGGTTTGAAGGGTTATATGCTAGAGTGGCAGCAATAAAGCTAGAGAGAAAGTACTATAGAGAACCAGGTATTTGGTAATCATTCTCACTAGGGAAAAGAAGTGTTAAATCTATGATGCATATTTGGAAGCTACTTGAATTCAAGGTATCGGAAGAAAAGAAAGTTGTTGTCTAGCTTACAAGTAGCTTATTCATGAACTGGTGAAACATAAAATCATTATCTTAAATAATGATTTTTTTGAAAACCGTTGAAAAAAATTTTAATCTTATTAAGTGCACAAGTGATTTAAATCTTAAACACAAAAACGCGATTTATCTTCCGGTCCAAGAATAGGCTTCAAAATTTGACCATGAAGGTCCTTCATTATTTACTCAGACATTCTCATAAAAGAGTAAGGATTCACTTCTATGTTAAGTCATTAAGAACAAAATTCTATGTTTGTCGAACAAACTACACTATCTTTTCAATAAGCACAGTGTCGCCTGAATAAAACATGAACTCGACCTAGAAACAATATAACTAATTAATAAGGCAGTGTAACCCCATTTACTTTTTGTCATTCTGAAAATGTAAAACCTAGTAAGTTTGATGGATTTTTTAAAAAATAATTTTCAAACGAGTACTGGGCATGCATACTAAAATGCATTTTAATTTTTGGCTGACATGTGTTAGTGACTGTTTTCAAGTCACTAAGAATTGGATCCCTTTTTTATTGGAAGAGTGGTCTATTTTTAAAAAGACATTTCTGGCATTAAATTACACAAGACTAAAAGCTATTTTAAAAATTCATATTAAATATTTCAAAGTATATGTCCTTCAGTAACTGTAAAAAATACCAAACCAGGAAGTCATAGAAAATTCCAGTGTGAGCTCTAATATTTAATATTAAGATAACTGAGATCATCTGTTAAAGAATAACTTCAAAGAACTTTTAGTTCTTTAAAAAGCTGAAAGTATAGAAAGGGAGCCCTACAGGATAATGCAGAACCGGAAGCTGAGACTTGAGAACTTCACCACGCAGACCTAAAGTAACTTAAGGAGTAAGTTAGAGATGTTACTCTGACCCTTGCCAGTATCTTCAAAGTAGTAATATAGCTCCTAACTTGAAAAACATTTTTAAGTAGTACCCTTCTTCTCCAATAACCTAAAATCAAAGCTAACATGTAAAAATTCACATAAAGATGAATGGAGAAAAACTTATTTTTGAATGACAAAGAAAAAATAATGAGCAGTCATAATGGATAAGAGCATGGACTTGAATCAGGCAGTTGTGAGTTCCCAGCTATATACGGAAGCAGAAGGGGCTGCTTCTCACTAACCCCTTTAAACTCTGCATCAGTTCTTCTCATCAGTAAAAAGGATAATTACAGATACCCATCTCACAGGATTGTTGTGAGGATCAAGAAAGACAATGCTTATAAGGTGCTAATATCAGGGCAACCTTACAGTAACCACCTCAAATCAATAGCATTTTTATATAATAATCTTTTAATTTAAAAGATTATGAGAAAAATGCTTAATGCTCTTCTCATTAAAATATCTCTATCTGTACTCCCACTTGTGGAAGGAAAAAAAAAGCACAAACAAAAATACAAATGTTTTATTTTTCTCAAAGGTCATACTTTTACTTATATAATTTTAGGATCCCTGAAGACAAATATCAAATTAAAACCACATCCTACAGTTTTTAAGAGCATGCCAATATTGTGTATGTGTTCAAACGTGAAAAAATGGAAAACAGAAAATCCTGTGTTTTTAAATTTGGGGTCATTACTATGAATAAATGTGCTATTATCCATTAAATAAAGCGCTAATAAGGCCAGTCACAAAATTTTATAACAAAGTATTTTAAAACTTAGAAATAAAAAGGAAAGCAGTTACCTTCGCACAATAAAGCATCCAAAGTTCAAAGAGTCTCTCTCTGGATGCCATTCTGGCTTTCACTCTGGCACTTTAATTTTTCCTCAAAAAAAAAAAGTTCAAGACCACAGCATGTTCATTTTATTTTCCAAGTTTTTCAGCCGTTACAGTAAAGCTCAAAGCAGTAGGGAAAACAAAAAGAAGTGAAACAAATGGACTGTCTTCTGGTCAATAAAATTCAGTTTCAGCAGTTACTCCAACCTATCTTCATCAGTGGTCATTGGGCAATTAGATAAATCTGTGAAAGAGAAAAATATGCAAGGATTTGCTTTAAAAAGAGGCCATGTTAATAATTATAGGTTTATCAGAACTAGAGATTTATCTACCTCACTTCCCACCAACAACCGGCTAAGCATTTACAACTGATTGGATTTCACAGAAACTTGTGTTTCAGGAAAACATCACAGCTAATATAATATATCACATCAACACAAAGTCAGAATCCTCTTGGGCAGAACTCAAAGATGAGTACTCATAACAAAAAATGTGTCCAATGATAATAAACAAAAAAAACGCCGTCCCCATTCATACATTTTCTATAAACATAGAAAAAGTACACTTACTACTGACATATTTCAAAGACACAGAATCCCTCAGAATTTTCTAGTCTGCTTCTTCAAACTTGTTGGGAATGTTTGTCGTGTGTTGCAGGGCAGGGCGTGGGGAGGAGGGTGAAGAATTCCTGGTTTGTTTGTTTGGACGATCCTCAGAGAGTGAAAGTCGACCTGCCCACCTGGCCTCTCTACCTCTCCATCCAGTAAGAAGAAAGGAGCACGCACTCACCGGCAAGGAAAACACCCCGAGAAAGCCTCCAAATGTTTTGGGGGACCTTTAAATTTTCTCCTCGCATCCCAGACAACCGAAAGGGAGGCAAACTTAAGACGTGCCAAGCTGCCAAGTGAAGCTTTGGGGAGGGGGCAAAACGAGCTTGGCGTCCCCCGACCCGCTATCCACGCCCTCCCGACCGCACCGGGACACACCCGGGTCAACCTCGCCCCCTCACGACCGCCCCTCACTCTACTGCGCGTTCACCACTAAGCACCCGGAGCCCTCCCATTTCTGCCACGCGGCCCCGTCTTCCCTACGACCCGCTCCCCATCACCGCGCTCACATTGGACGGTTGTGCTGTCGCCGCGGCCGCCAGGCCGACGTCTAACTTGCTTCCCTTGCCCTCTTCCCAAGCTCAAGCCCCGTATCACCCCGCAGCTAGGCAAGAGGGCGGGAGAGGGAGGCGGGGCGACGACAGCGCGAGGCGGGGCGCGGGGCTGGGAGGAGACAGGGGCGGGGCTGTCCTCACGGCTAATGATTCCGGCCTCTAAGGATTTCCCCACCCCGGAGCGGTAGCTGCTCATTGGTCGCGAAGGCTGGGAAGGGGCGGGATGGCCTGAAGCCGCGCCCCTGCATACCTGCGCAGTCGCAGTCGACCCGGCTCTTGACGACCCGGCCGGCGGCGGTGCGCGGCGGCGCCCGGCGGAGCGCTCTAGTCTTCCCCGAGGTGGCCGCGTAGGAGGACCGACGTGCTTACGTCCACCCACCGCCGCTGCTGCGGACTAGCAGACAGCGTTCGGCTGATGGCGTCATTTCCGCGAGTCATCTGAGGGCAGGGAACCGTACCGTGATAACTAAAGGGGATTTCTTTTTTTTTTTTTTTTTTTTGTAAAAAGGAGATTGGTTGTGGGAGTGTATAGTGAGAACAGACAGCTGCTCCCACACCCCTGCAAAAATCCTTTCCCTTCATCGTGTTTGTGCCTCATACTTTCTCTGTCGCCGGGTGTCAAGTGCAAAGGGTTTATTTTACCACTACTCAAGGCTTCAAAAGGGTCTAGCTCTTACAAGAAAAGGAAAACGGCAGCATTTACTAGCTAAAGGCAACTTTGGCGGGGGATGTTTAAGGAGACGGGAAGACTTGAGATTAGTACACCTAAATATTTTTAAAACCTTTTATTGTGAAAAATGACAAGTATAGACAAAAGTAAACTAGTATAATGAAATCCTATATACCGTCGTTAATGTCCCATCTTGTTTCATCAATACCAGCAGCTGACAAACTGTAGAGTCAGAGAGTAAATATTTTAGGTTTTACAGACCATCCTGCTTGCAACTTAACAAAAATCAAAATAAGGATATTTTATGATGTGCGAAAACTAGATGAAATTCAAGTTCCAGTGTTGTAAAGTTTGTTGGAACCCAGCCATGCCCATTCCTTCACTATTAATAGCTGCTTTCACCCCAAGGTGGCAGAGCTGACACTAATTTAAAGTAGTTGTTTGCAAATTAGGCCTTTTGAAGATCTCTTCTTGGTTCTCAAGAAGGCATGTGAAACTTAATATGTGAAAACTTCGGGGGAGGAAGGGGGAGAAATTACTCTTGCTGCAGCATCCCCCATTTTAGTAATTAGCAGCTCCATTCTCCTAGCTGCTCAGTCTCAAGAACCAGCTTTCTTATATACCTCACAGTCGATCTAATCCTTTAAGCTATATCTTCAAAATATATCTGGGCTCTAACCATTTTTCTACACCACCACCACCACTACACCCTGATGTGAGTTACCACTAAATCTTTTCTGGATTATTGCAGTAGCCTTCCAATTTGTCTCCCTGCCTCTGCCTATGCACTTTCCCCACCTATGGATTCTTCTCAACATAGCAACCAGAGTGATCTTTTAACGTAGAAATAAGATATCACTCCTTTGCTAAAAACCATCCATTGGTTTCCCATCCCACTTAAAAGGGCCAGCAAGGACCTGTGTTTTCCTCCCACACTTCCCTCTGTAACTTCTCCAGCTACAGTATTATTCTAGCCTTCCGTTATATCATCCAGACACATGGCTTCCTTGCTGCTCCTCAAATTCACAAAGCACACTCCAGTCTCAGGGATTTTACATAAGCTGTCCCTCTACCTAGAGTGCTCTTTCCCCAAATGTCCACACACAATCTTAAAGTCTCTGCTCAAGGATCACCTTGTCCGTTGCTATAGTCTGAATGTTTGTGTCTTCCCGAAATTCGTATGTTGACATCCTACCCACCAAGGTGATAGGAGTATTAGGAGGTGGGGCCTTTGGGAGGTACTCAGGTCATGAGGGAGGAGTGCACATGAATGGGATTAGTGCTCTTATAAAACAGATTTCACAGAGCTCCCTAACCCTTTATGCCATGTGAGGATACAGGAGAAGTCTGGGACCTGGAAGAGGGCATTCACCCAACCATGCTAGCACCCTAATCTTGGACTTCCAGCCTCCAGAACTACGAGAAAGAAATTTCTGATTATAAACTACCCAGTCTGTGGTATTATTATAGCAGTCCAGGCAGACAAAGACATCTGTGAAGCATTCCCTGACATTTCTTTAGAAAGTAGCATCCCCTTCTCTCCCTTAATCTGTTTTTCACTATAGTATTTATCAGATGACATATAATTTATTTGTTTATTGTGAGCTTCCCTCTGGTAAAATTAAGCACCATGAAAACAGGGACTTTGCTCTCAGGTCTTTGTATAGTGTCTTATACACAGTAGGAGCTCAATAAACATTTGCATACTGTATAATGAAATAAATTACCTATTTCACTACATGTCTCTGTACTTATTCCACCTCAAATTTTCCTCCCACTAAAAACTGTTTACAGCATGTTGGATTCATCATAAGAATAGCACTATAAAACAAATTTAATCAAGTTATAAATTATACCGAAAATAATAAACGTGTTGTTCATAAACAAAGGTGATAATATTGTTGTACATGTTGCTTCTCAAACTTTCAAGTGCATACAAATCACCTGGGGTTCTCGGTAAAATGCTGATTTTGATTGAGTAGGTCTGGGATTCAGTGGGTCACCGGTCTGCCAAACTCCCAAGTGGCACCAATGCTGCTGATCCACAGACCACACTTCTGAGCATTAAAGTTCCCACAGTTAACAGAAGATGTATTTTGCTTTGCTTTGGAAGTAGTACTGATGGATTTGCATCCATCTACTCTCATCTTCTTCACCTTCCCCTTGTGACTAGTGACACAGATATCGAAGAGATATAGTATGTGACACAAAACCAAGCCAATTGCTACACGTAGGTATTGAATCCTCAAGCATGACATTATTGCTGTTAGAGCCAGGAAGAGATAAATACATCATCTGGGATGACTCATGGCTGTTCCTACTGGGATACAAAGGATGGTAGTATTTTGTTTTAGGGTCTGCATCATAGGGACAGTCCTCAGCTTTGCCACCAGTAAGGAGACTCCAGGGCACTGACTTCCCCTAGTTAACTCACAAAGGACTAATATATGTAACCTGTGTGGCAGTTCCCTCCTTTCTGTCCTATAGGTCTCTAGCTATGAACTGAAGAAGAGAAAGTCAAGGAACATATCGTCTCTGAGGAATCTGCTGGTTGATTCTCTTTTCCATCTAATAATTTCAATAATGGGATAGCTTGGTACCCACCAAACTTCTGTGAATGAGGATTATCCAAGTCTAATTTCTCCTTTCCCTTTTCCCTCAGACAAAATACACACTGAATTGCAGTGGAGGATTAAGCAGTTCTTTTGCTGAAGGTTTCAAGTCTCCCAAAGATAGAGTCAGGGGGAGATCAAGAGCTATGTCTTTTTTTAGTTAATTCCTTTCCTTATACCACATAGAAGGAAACAAGCACAGTTACTCTCTGCATAGACTTAAATAAGATGTGTCTCCTGGGCAATCCCCAGTTCCCTTAGCTCTCTCAACTCTCGGTTTTCTATGCACCCTATTTTTAAGCTGTTCCGCTCCAATGTCCCCATTATCCTCACACTAAAAGTGTGGGATCCAGGCCCCTCTTGAGTCTTAAATTCTGCTGCATATAGATGCCAACGGTCTTCCTCTGCTGAGGCTTCTGAGGGCTCCCAGGAGTGGGGAAAAGCTTTTTTGTCAGTGGGTCCTTCAACAACACTAGGTGTCCCTCCTCCAGTGTCTTTCTAGCTACCTTTCTCCTAACAAACCTCAGGTGAATACATTTTCTTAATAAGACTGTTACTCAGCAGCCTTCTTAAATAATATGGCCTCGTTATCTAAAATCATGTTTCTGACCAACTTTTCATGGTAAAAGGCATACTCAAGAACTGAAATAGCCCTGCCTAAATCCACTGGATGCTTCTGTGCTCAAACAGTTTTGAATCTGATGGCAGAGTTAGGAATTTCAGTTCCCCTCACCAGATATAGCCTTGGAATGTTACTAAATTAATTAACAATGAAAATTACATCTGCCAAGATAACTGGAATATTCATGTCTTTCAGGGCATTATTTTGCCATAGAAAGAATACATAAGGAGGTAAAGTATAATCTCAGGATTGCTTTTTTTAATCTTGATTCAGAGCAAGTTAAATGAATTAAATTAACTGGATGAGTAGTGACATCTTGTATAATAACCTGCATGCAACCGTTCCCACGATGGGCAACCTGCCAACTGAGGCAGATACTTAATTGTGCTAGAGAGAACAAAGTTTTCCCTTGGACAGGGTTGGAGGCACATGAACAAACTTTTGCTTTTCAACCTCCCCTTTCATAAATTCTGTCCTGTCCATTTCCCTTCAGTCCATACCTTTTCAGTTAGCATGGCTAGAGGCTTTTCGAGGTTATTGATCTTTTCCAAAAAACTAGCTTTTGGTTTTGTTGATTTTCAATATTGAAATATTGAATATTCAATATTCTTGCTCTTCTTTTTCTAGTTTCCTAAGGTGGAAGTTTAGATGATTGATTTTAGATCTTTCTTCTTTTCCAATATACGCATTCAGTGCTGTAAATTTCCCTCTAAGCACTCCATTCGCTGCATCCCACAAGTTTCAACAAGTTGTATTTTCATTTTTATTTAGTTCAAAATGTTTTACTTTCTCATGAGATTACCTCTTTGACCATGAGTTATTTAGAAGTGTGTTGTTTAATCTCCAAATATTTCGGGATTTTTTCGAACTATCTTTCCGTTACTGATTTCTAGTTTAATTCCACTGTGGTCTGACAGCAGACACTGTATAATTTCTAGTCTTCTAAATTTGTTAAGGTGTGTTTTAGAGCCGAGAATGTGGTCTATCTTGGTGAATGGTCCATGTGAGCTTGAGAATGTGTATTCTGCTATTGTCGATGAAGACACATGGATGTCAACTATATCCAGTATGACTGATGGTGCAGTTGGGTTCAACTATGTCTTTACATCTGCCCTGGATCTATTTCTGATATAATGGGAGTCTCCAACTATAATAATGGATTCATCTATTTCTCCTTGCAGTTCTATCAGTTTTTCTTCAGGTAATTTGATGCTCCCTTAGTAAGTTCATACACATTAAGAATTGTTATGTCTTCTTGGAAAACTGACCCCTTTATCATTATGTAATGCCCCACTTTATCCTTGATAATTCTCCTTGCTCTAATGTCCACTCTGTCTGAAATTAATATAGCTATTCCGGCTTTCTTTTTATTAGTGTTGGCATGTTTTATCTTTCTCCATCCATTTACTTTTAATCTGTATGTGTCTTTAAAGTGGGTTTCTTGTAGACAACATATAGCTGGGCCTTGTTTTTTGACTTGCTCAACAATCTCTGCCTTTTATATAGTGTATTTAGAGCATTAATGTTTAAATGATATTGATATAGTTGTATTAATATTTACTATATTTGTTACTGTTTTCTATTCATTGCCCTTGTTCTTTTTTTTTTTTTTTTTGCGGTATGCAGGCCTCTCACTGCTGTGACCTCTCCCGTGTGGAGCACAGGCTCCGGACGCGCAGGCTCAGCGGCCATGGCTCACCGGCATAGCCGCTCCGCGGCATGTGGGATCTTTCCGGACCCGTGTCGCCTGCATCGGCAGGTGGACTCTCATCCACTGCGCCACCAGGGAAGCCCTGCCCTTGTTCTTTGTTCTAATTTTTCTTCCACTTTTTCTTCCTTTTATGGTTTTAAGGGAGCATTTTATATGATACCGTTTCCTCTCCTTTCTTAGCATATGAGTTGTACTTTTTTTTTTTTTACTTTTTTTGTGGTTGTCCTAGAGTTTGCAAAATACTTTTACAACTAATCAAAGTCCACTTTCAAAAAACCCTGTACTTCTTCAAAGGCAGTGCAAGAACTTTATAACAAAATATTCTTAATTCCTCCCTCTTGTCCCTTGTATCATTATTCTCAGTCATTTCACTATACGTAAGTAAACATATGCATATACACACATAAGCATATATAATTGAACATACTGTTGCTATTATTATTTTGAACAATTGTCAAATCAATTAAGAAAAATAAAAATTTTTATTTTACTTTCACTTATTCTTTCTCTGATGTTTCCTTACTTTATGTAGATCCAAGTATCTGATCTATATTGTTTTCCTTCTCTCTGAAGAACTTCTTTTAATATTTCTTGCAAGGCAGATCTACTGGCAACAATTTCCCTCAATTTTTGTTTGTCTAAGAAAGTCTTTATTTCCTCTTCACTTCTGAAGAATAATCTCATGGGGTACAGAATTCCAGGTTCGTGTTTTTTCTCTCAACACTTTATTTTTCTTTTTTCTTTTTGGCTGCGTTGGGTCTTCATTGCTACACGTGGTCTTTCTCTAGTTGTGGCAAGCAGGGTACTCTTCGTTTTGTTGTGCAGGCTTCTCATTGTGGTGGCTTCTCTTGTTGCAGTACACGGGCTCTAGGCGCACGGTCTTCAGTAGTTGTGGCTCTCAGGCTCCAGAGCACAGGCTCAGTGGTTGTGGCTCGCAACCTTAGTTGCTCCTTGGCATGTGGGATCTTCTGAGACCAGGACTCAAACCTGTGTCCCGTGCATTGGCAGGCGGATTCTAAACCACTGCACCGCCAGGGAAGTCCCCTCTCTCAACACTTTAAATATTTCACTCCATTCTACTTGCTTGAATGTTTCTGAAGAGAAGTCAGATTTAATTTTTTATCTTTGTTCCTCTATAGGAAAGGTATTTTTTCCCCTCTGGCTTCTTTCAATATTTTTCTTTATCTTTGATTTTCTAACTTTGAATATGATATGCCCAGGTGTAGCTTTTTTTTTTTGCATTTATCTTGCTTGGTGTTCTTTGAGATTCCTGAATCTGTGCCTTGGTGTCTGTCATTACTTTGGGGAAATTCTCAGTATTTATTGCTTCAAATATTACTTCTGTTCCTTTCTTTCATTTCTTTCTGGTATTCCCATTACACACATATTATATCTTTTGTAGTTGTCCCACGGTTCTTGGATATTCTGTCCTGTTTTTGTTTTGTTTCAGTCTTTTCTTCTTTTTGTTTTTCCATTTTGGAAGTTTCTGCTGACATATCTCAAGCTCAAAGATTCTTCTCAGCTGTGTCCAGTCTAATAATGAGTTCATCAAAGGCTTCTTCATTTCTGTTGCAATATTTTTGATCTGTAGCATTTCTTTTTTATTCTTTCTTAGAATTTCCATCGCAGTTTACATTGCCCATCTCTTCTTGCCTGCTGTCTACTGTATTTACTAAAGCTGTTAGCATATTAATCATAATTGTTTTAAATTTTCTGTATGATAATTCTCAACATCCCTGCCATATATAAGTCTGGTTCAGATGCTTGCTCTGTCTCTTCAAATTGTGTTTTTTGCATTTCAGTATGCTCTATAATTTTTGATAGCCAGACATGATATACTGGACAAAGAAACTGCAATTAAAGAAACCTTTAGTAATATGGCAGTAGTGTGTTAGGGGAGGGGAAGCTTTCTAAAGTCCTGGGATTAGGTCTCAGTCTTTTTAATGAGTCTATGCCTCTGACCTGTGTACTTCACAAATGCTTCTCAGTTTTTCCCCCCCTTAGGTGGGACAGGATGGCTACAGTGTACTTCAGTTGGGTATTTCCCTTCCCCCAAGTCAGCTAGGCTCTGATAAAACCCCAATAGTTTCAGCTCTGGTAAAATAGTTTCTCTTGGTGGCAGACTTGTTAAAAAGAACAGAATGCTCTGCTTATTCGAAAATGGTTCTTTTTCCCCTCCCTCTGTCAGAAACATGAGGGGATTTTTCTCCAATATTTACTATGAGAACCTGATTGACCTCCTCGCAATAAAACTCAAAAAGTTGGGGGAGACGCCTCCATTGCTGGGACCTCCTGGAGTTTTGAACTCTCAGACTAGTTCACTCTACTCTGAGCCTCCAGTGTTTTGTCAATTACAGGTAAGTTTCTCCTACCCCCCCCCCCCCACCACCACCAGTATGGATTCCTATGGAGGATTCTGCTCAGGGTTTTTGTTCTGGTAAGATTTGGTTCTCTGTATTCACCTGTCTGTCGCTGCAGTTTTGCAGGTAGTGGTTTGCCCTGTGACCTCACATCTCTGATGGAGCTAAGAAGAATTGTTCATTTTTCAGTTTGTTCAACTCTTTACTTGTTAGGACGGAGTGATAACTTTCAAGATCCTTACATGCTGAACCCAAAACTAGAAGTCTTATCCATACCTTTTCAGTAGGTACCACACAGTTGTCTAAACTACGGTCAGACATACTAATGCAAACACTCTGATTCTGATTACATTGACTCGAATATGGGTGTTTCTAAAATTTTTTACCCATTTACAGATTCCTTTATTAAAGTTGATTACTTTATGTATTCTCCTTTAGAATCACAGAACTACAAAACTGGAAGTTATCACAGAGATCATGTAATTCAATATCTTCATTTTAAATATTAAAAAATCAAGGCCTGAATCTGAATCAAACCAAGCCTCTAGACCAGCACTGTCCAATAGAAATTTCCGCCATGATGGAAATGTTCCACATCTGTGCTGTTTAGTACAGTAGCCACTAGCCTTATGCAACCATTGAACAATAGAAATGTGACTTGTGCAACTGAGAAATGAATTCTTAGTTGTATTTATTTTTAACTTAGACACATGTAGCTAATGGCTACTGTATTGGACAGTGCAGCTCTAAAGCTAATTTGCATTGTAGGAAACACAGAGGATAGAGAAATAAGTTAAATGACAATTTATTAAAAATAAATTGAGGGATTTTCCTGGTGGCGCAGTGGTTAAGAATCTGCCTGCCAGTGCAAGGGACATGAGTTCGACCCCATGAGTTCGTCCGGGAAGATCCCATGTGCTGCAGAGCAACTAAGCCTGTGAGCCACAACTACTGAACCCATGCGCCACAACTACTGAAGCCTGCGCACCTACAGCCCGTGCTCAGCAACAAGAGAAGCCACCGCAATGAGAAGCCCGCACAACACAACATAGAGTAGCCCCCGCTCGCTGCAACTAGAGAAAGCCTGCATGCAGCAACAAAGACCCAACGTGGCCAAAAACAAATAAATTTTTTAAAAACTTATAAAATATAAATTGATGTCTAGAGGAGTTGACTAGCCCTGTAGCATACTGCTTATGGTTGACAGAACTAGAACTAAAACCCAGAACTCCTTAATTCTAGGCTTTTTTGACTATATTGTGCCACCTTTCAGAGCCCAAAGGTTGATGAATTTTGAGCAAGTTTTCTCAACCTCAGCACTATTGACATTTTGTACTAGATACTTTTTTGTTCTGGGGAGCTTTATTGTGCATTGTAGAATGCTTAGGAGCATCTGGCATCCACCCAATAAATGCCAGTACTGTTTTCCAGTTGTGACAACCAAAAAGGTCTCCAGACAACACCAAATATCCTGGGGACAAAAACTGGGGGCAAAACCATCCCCAGTTGAGAACCTCTGGTTCCTAGGATTTCCTAGGTACATAAGATGTCCTTTAGGACCACCAAAAGAGGCAAGGTAGGTACAACTTAATAGTACAATGAGAACTTCAAGAATGTGATCTAGTTTTAAAACTACAAATTAGGGAATTCCCGGGCAGTCCAGTGGTTAGGACTCGGTGCTTTCACTGTCAGGGCCTGCGTTCAATCCCTGGTCAGGGAACTAAGATACCACAAGCTGTGTGGCACGGCCAAAAAAACCCCCCAAAACAAAACAAACAAAAAAAGCTGTAAATTAACTCAAGACAGGGCTGCCTATTGGTGGCTATCACCAGAATTAAGACCAAAAATCAAGGAACGCATAATAATTGTATGTTGAGCACCTATTATGCACACAGTACTATGTGCTTTACATCTTTTATCTCTAATTCTCAAACTAACATTGCAAGGCAAACAGAATTCTCATTTTAAAGATTAGATAACTGTGGTTCAGAAAGTTTAAGGAACTGGCACAAGGTCACACAGGTAGCTAGCAAGAAAGAGAGACAAAATTCATACCAATTAGCAATATGTGATTTTAACACCCATGTACTTTCTACTTGGATACCCATCTCTCTAACAACATTTTGGTACTCAGGACTGCAGATCTGAAGCATAAGATAAAGAAAGGGGGAAAGAAAAGAATAAGGGGAATTCTTACTGAGGTAAAGGTACATTTAATGGTGAGAGTTGCAGGGAGATACTGCCAAATAATTACTACGATTAAAGCAGTCTTCTAGTAGAGAGTGGTACCTGAGCAAGGTCATGAAGGAATGTTAGAATTTGGGTGTCCAGAAAGAAGAGGAGGAGAATTCTGAAAAAAAGAATGCCTTAGGTAAAAGCTTGACTCCTGGGGGCTTCCCTGGTGGTACAGTGGTTAAGAATCCGCCTGCCAATGCAGGGGACACAGGTTCGAGCCCTGGTTGGGGAAGATCCCACATGACGCAGAGCAACTAAGCCCATGTACCACTACTACTGAGCCTGTGCTCTAGAGCCCACGAGCCACAACTACTAAAGCCTCTGCGCCTAAAGCCTGTGCTCCACAAGAGAAGCCACCACCAGGAGAAACCCGCGCACCACAATGAAGAGTAGCCCCCACGCTCCGCAACTAGGGAAAACCCACGTACAGCAATGAAGACCCAACGCAGCCAAAAATAAATAAATTAATTTTAAAAAAAACTTAGTGATATAAAACAATCATTTTATTGAACTCACAGATTCTACGGACCAGGAATTTGGGCAGAGGAAAGAAGGGATGGCTTGTCTCTGCTCCACAGTGTCTGGGGTCCCAGCTGGAAAACTCGGAGGCTAGAAGTGACTTAATGGCTGAGGGCTGAAATAATCTAGAGACATCTTCATTTATATGTCTGGGGGTTGATGCTGACTGTTGTTTGGGACTTCAGTGGACTGACAAAGTAACACCAGCCAAATCATAACACCACACAGTCAAACTGTGTGGGTTCATTTAGGCTTCCTCACGGTGATTTCTTAAAGAAGAAACAAAAAGCACTAGCCATGAGGGAAAAATATGATAACTTTAACTACATTAAGAAAGCTTGTTCCTCAAAAGCAACATAGAGAGAGTGAAAAGATGCCGTGGAATGGGAAAATGTATTTGCAATACATATTTTATTTGGAATATACATTACATTATTCGGAATAGATGAAGAGTCCTAACAAATAAGTAATACAAACTATCTAAAACTTTTTATTTTTTTAAATTAATTTATTGTTTTTGATAGTTTAGTAAAAGAAGAATACACTGTGACCAATAAGGATTATTTAGGAATACAAGAATGGCTTAAAATCACGAAATCAATTAACCTATTAGTAGGTTAAGGAGAAAAAATCACAAAGATTCTCTGATGTTGAAAAGTTTTCAATTAAAATATACATGCATTCCTGATTTTTTAAGGTTAAGCTGTCGAAAAAATTTCCATAGAACTAGAAAGTAATCCCTTTCCATCATCAAGAACAGCTATCACAAACACACAGCCTACCTTTTTGAAAGAGGGAAGGCATTCTCGTTAATATAATGAACAAGACAAGAATGCAAGCAAATGGGGCTTCCCTGGTGGCGCAGTGGTTAAGAGTCTGCTTGCCAATGCAGGGGCCACGGGTTCGAGCCCTGGTCTGGGAGGATCCCACATGCTGCGGAGCAACTGTGCCCGTGAGCCACAACTGCTGAGCCTGCGCGTCTGGAGTCTGTGTGTCTGGATCCTGTGCTCCGCAACAAGAGAGGCCGCGACCGTGAGAGGCCCGCGCGCCGCGATGAGGACTGGCCCCCACTCACCGCAACTGGAGAAGGCCCTCGCACAGAAACGAAGACCCAGCACAACCAAAAATTAATAAATAAATAAATTGAAAAAAGAATGCAAGCAACTGCTGCTATTTTAGACTATTATGGAGGTTCTAGCCTGGTATGATTTTCTTTTTTATTAAATTTACGTCTTTTATTTTTGGCTGCACTGGGTCTTCATTGCTGTGCGCAGGCTTTCTCTAGTTCCGGCGAGCAGGGGCTGTTCTTCATTGTGGTGCGCAGGCTTCTCATTGCGGTGGCTTCTCTTGCTGCGGAGCATGGGCTCTAGGTGCATGGGCTTCAGTACCTGCGGCACACAGGCTTCAGTAGTTGTAGCTTGCAGGTTCTAGAGCGCAGGCTCTGTAGTTGTGGTGCATGGGCTTAGTTGCTCCGCAGCATGTGGGAGCTTCCTGGACCAGGGCTCAAACCCGTGTCCCCTGCACTGGCAGGCAGATTCTTTTTTTTGTTTTTGCAGTACGCGGGCCTCTCACTGCTGTGGCCCCTCCCGTTGCGGAGCACAGGCTCTCCGGACGCGCAGGCCCAGCGGCCATGGCCCACGGGCCCAGCTGCTCCACGGCACGCGGGATCCTCCCGGACCGGGGCACAAAACCGTGTCCCCTGCATCGGCAGGTGGACTCTCAACCACTGCGCCACCAGGGAAGCCTCAGGCAGATTCTTAACCACTGCACCACCAGGGAAGTCCCAGGTATGATTTTCTATCTGGAAAATCCAGGAAAATCATCCAAAAATGTGTCATCTGCTTTGGCTCACGTAATTTGGATTTGTGTCCCTGGGAAGAGAGAATGCTTCGGCTTGGCTGAAATTGTTCAGTTTTCAAATATATTCAGGAGTCCCTGCCTCTGGGGAGAAAAGAAGTTCGCAGCTCGGCGGCTGTCAGCCACTGGTCTAAAACTTTTTAAATGGGCAAAATATTTGAATTGGTCATTCACAGGAAGGGAAATACAAATGGCTGACAAATATTGAAGAGATACTCAAACCCATTTGCAATTAACGAAATGCAAATTAAATCCACAATTTTAAAAAAACCATATACTTATCACTTCACAAAAATAATAAAGTCTAACTATCAAAAGTACTGTTGAAGATATGAAACAACTGGTATTATCACACACTTAGAGTATACTTTGGTACAATCAGTTTGGGAATCAGTTTGGCACTATCTGGTAAAAATAAAAATATGAATATTCAATGACCCAACAGCTACTTTGTATATAGGCTTGAGAAACTGTGCACGTGTACCAGAAGGTATGTACGACCTGTACCATTTGAATATGAATTTATGTATTTCACCAATTTACAAACTAAAGGAGAAAAATCATATAATCACCTCAGTATATGCAATATGTGACAAAATTCAACATCCATTTATAATGTAAACTCTTGGCATACTAGAGAAGATCTGAAATCTAAAGAGCTCCAAATGTATATGAACTACAGAATGTAATTTCCCTTTCCAATTAAATATCCTCTAAACTATTTGGTATATAAAAGTCTAAGATAATACTTCAGGGACAAGGTTCCTTAAAGACTGTCCTTCTATTTACTACATCTTTATAACATCTTTTTAAAAAATATATTTATTTATTTATTTGGCTGCGCCAAATATCGTTGCAGCAGGCATGTGGGATCTAGTTCCCTGACCAGGGGTAGAACCCGGGCTCCCTGCATTGGGAGCATGGAGTCTTAACCACTGAACCAGCAGGGGAGTCCCTATAACATCTTTTTAATGAAAAATTTTGTTGCCAGGGATTTCAAAGATCAAGGTGGGTTGAAAATAAAATTAAAATGTTAATACTACTCTGGAAAAAAATCAGTCCCCACATTAATATATTAATGCATATCCTACAGTCCCTTACCTGAAGGATCACCATTTAATTTACATATGGTAATTTATATACGGTAATTCTCTAGATTGGCAGGAAGCTTACTCTTTCTTATGGTGAATTTTGATAGTTCATGAATTGTTTAATTTGGGGTTAAATCTGGCTATAACACATACTGGAGTAAAACAATCTTAGGTTTAGAGCTTCTGTTCTTGGCTTCTTTGCTGTAAGGTAGTTAATCTCTCTGAGTTTATTTCTCTTCCATAAAATTGGGATAGTAATACCCAGGCCAGGGCTTCCCTGGTGGTGCAGTGGTTAAGGGCTTTGAGCCACCTGATACAGGCCAACCTCCTGACCTCTGGGAAAGAGAGGAGGGCTGGAGAATGACTTCAATCACAGGCCAATGATGTAATCAATCGCTTCTATGTAATGAAACCTCAATAAATGCTCTGGACACAAAGCTCAGTGGCGTTTCTTGGTTGAATACATTGATGTGATGGGAGGGTGAAGTGCCCTGATTCCGTGGGGAGAAGGCATGGAAATTCTGTATTCAAGACCCTCCCAAATCTTACCTTATATGTCTTCTATTTGGCTATTCCTGATTTGTATCCTTTCTGATAAAACGAATTGTAAGCACAGTGCTTTCTTGAGTTCTGAGTCATTATAGGAAATTATCAAACCTAAAGGGGTCATGGGATCATCCCAGATTTGTAGGCAGCTGGAAGTGCAGGTGACCTAAGGACCCCACTTTTGACTGGTGTCTTGTTGGGGACCATGCCCTTTGTGTGGTCTGTGCTAACTCTGGATGGTTAGTGCCAGAAGTGAATTGTAGTATACCAGCTGTTGTCAGAATAAACACCAGTAATGTGAAATGTATTAAGAGATGCATGAAAGAATGGTTATCAAATTATTAAAGGTATTTATCTCCAAACTAATTCCAGGTGATTTTTATTGTTTTAAAACATCTTTCATGTCTTAATCAAATTTTTTATAATGATTATATGTTATATATATAATGGGGAGGAGCTTTTTATGCTGTGAGGGGGAAAGTAAGCTCTGGAAGACATACTATTAGGTGAAGACACTAAGATGCTGAACAGTAGGTATTATAAGATCCATTTATACTTATATATGTATATATATTCATGTATATTATGTATATTTAAAGAATATGGAGATATGTACATATTAATAGAATGAGAATAGGAATAATGTACTATAAAATGCTGTTGACAGTGGTTATATATAAGGAAAGGTGTCAGGAGGGAGTCATTTGCTATGCATATTTCTATATTGTTTAAATCTTTTACAACTAGAATATTTATGTTACTCAACCAGTAAAAAAAAAAGACAAAACAATTCCACAAAAATGTTTTTTAAAAGGCCAACAAAAATTGATTTTTTTTAAAAAGTAGATTGCATTTCTAAGAATTTGTCCATTTCTTCCAGGTTGTCCATTTTATTGGCATAGAGTTGCTTGTAGTAATCTCTCATGATCTTTTGTATTTCTGCACTGTCAGTTGTTACTCCTTTTTCATTTGTAATTCTATTGATTTGAGTCTTCTCCCTTTTTTTCTTGATGAGGCTGGCTAATGGTTTATCAATTTTGTTTATCTTCTCAAAGAACCAGCTTTTAGTTTTGTTGATCTTTGCTATCATTTCCTTCATTTCTTTTTATTTCTGATCTGATCTTTATGATTTGTTTCCTTCTGCTAACTTTGGGGGTTTTTTGTTCTTCTTTCTCTAATTGCTTTAGGTGCAAGGTTAGGTTGTTTATTCGAGATATTTCCTGTTTCTTAAGGTAGGATTGTATTGCTATAAACTTCCCTCTTAGAACTGCTTTTGCTGCATCCCATAGATTTTGAGTCGTCGTGTCTCCATTGTCATTTGTTTCTAGGTATTTTTTGATTTCCTCTTTGATTTCTTCAGTGATCACTTCGTTATTAAGTAGTGTATTCTTTAGCCTCCATGTTGTATTTTTATAGATCTTTTCCTGTAATTGATATCTAGTCTCATAGTGTTGTGGTCGGAAAAGATACTTAATACGATTTCAATTTTCTTAAATTTACGAAGGCTTGATTTGTGACCCAAGATATGATCCATCCTGGAGAATGTTCCATGAGCACTTGACAAAAATGTGTATTCTGTTGCTTTTGGATGGAATGTCCTATATATATCAGTTAAGTCCATCTTGCTTAATGTATCATTTAAAGCTTGTGTTTCCTTATTTATTTTCATTTTGGATGATCTGTCCATTGGTGAAAGTGGGGTGTTAAAGTCCCCTACTATGAATGTGTTACTGTCGATTTCCCCTTTTATGGCTATTAGTATTTGCCGTATGTATTGAGGTGTTCCTATGTTGGGTGCATAAATATTTACAATTGTTGTATCTTCTTCTTGGATCAATCCCTTGATCATTATGTAGTGTCCTTCTTTGTCTCTTCTAATAGTCTTTATTTTAAAGTCTATTTTGTCTGATATGAGAATTGCTACTCCAGCTTTCTTTTGATTTCCATTTGCATGGAATATCTTTTTCCAGCCCCTCACTTTCATTCTGTATGTGTTCCTAGGTCTGAAGTGGGTCTCTTGTAGACAGCATATATATGGGTCTTGTTTTGGTATCCATTCAGCCAGTCTGTGTCTTTTGGTGGGAGCATTTAAAACAGTAGAGAAAAGACAGCCTCTTCAATAAGTGGTGCTGGGAAAACTGGACAGGTGCATGTAAAAGTATGAGATTAGAACACTCCCTAACACCATACACAAAAATAAGCTCAAAATGGATTAAAGATCTAAATGTAAGGCCAGAAACTGTCAAACTCTTAGAGGAAAACATAGGCAGAACACTCTATGACATAAATCACAGCAAGATACTTTTTGACCCACCTCCTACAGAAATGGAAATAAAAACAAAAATAAACAAATGGGACCTAATGAAACTGAAAAACTTTTGCACAGCAAAGGAAACCATAAACAAGACCAAAAGACAACCCTCAGAATGGGAGAAAATATTTGCAAATGAAGCAACTGACAAAGGATTCATCTCCAAAATATACAAGCAGCTCATGCAGCTCAATAACCAAAGAATAAACAACCCAAACCAAAAATGGGCAGAAGACCTAAATAGACATTTCTCCAAAGATATACAGATTGCCAACAAACACGTGAAAGAATGCTCAACATCATTAATCATTAGAGAAATGCAAATCAAAACTACAATGAGATATCATCTCACACTGGTCAGAATGGCCATCATCAAAAAATCTAGAAACAATAAATGCTGGAGAGGGTGTGGAGAAAAGGGAACACTCTTGCACTGCTGGTGGGAATGTAAATTGATACAGCCACTATGAAGAACAGTATGGAGGTTCCTTAAAAAACTAAAAATAGAACTACCATACAACCCAGCAATCCCACTACTGGGCATATACCCTGAGAAAACCATAATTCAAAAAGAGTCATGTACCAAAACGTTCATTGCAGCTGTATTTACAATAGCCAGGACATGGAAGCAACCTAAGTGTCCATCATTGGATGAATGGATAAAGAAGATGTGGCACATATGTACAATGGAATATTACTCAGCCATAAAAAGAAACGAAACTGAGTTATTTGTAGTGAGGTGAATGGACCTAGAGTCTGTCGTACAGAGTAAAGTAAGTCAGAAAGAGAAAAACAAATACCATATGCTAACACATATATATGGAATCTAAGGGAAAAAAAAAAGGTCATGAAGAACCTAGGGGTAGGGAATAAAGATGGGAATAAAGACACAGACCTACTAGAGCATGGACTTGAGGATATGGGGGGGTGAAGGGTAAGCTGTGACAAAGTGAGAGAGTGGCATGGACATATATACATTACCAAATGTAAAACAGATAGCTAGTGGGAAGCAGCTGCATGGCACAGGGAGATCAGCTCGGTGCTTTGTGACCACCTAGAGGGGTGGGATAGGGAGGGTGGGAGGGAGGGAGATGCAAGAGGGAAGAGATATGGGAACATATGTATATGTGTAACTGATTCACTTTGTTATAAAGCAGAAACTAATACACCATTTTAAAGCAATTATACTCCAATAAAGATGCTAAGAAAAAAGTAGATTACAATATAAAAATGGTCTAGTGAAAAAAACTGATATTTCACACAAGAAAAAGAAATATTTGAAAAACACGTCACTAATAAAAAATGTTAATCTTAACAAAAGTGAAATATCATTTCAAATTAGAAAAGCCTTAAATTATCATATTTAATTCTCATGAAGACATGATCAGATGTACCATCAAAAATTACTTTGAAACAGCGTAAAACAACATAAAATGTACAGGAAGAAACTTGATAATCTTATCACTAGTGTGAAAATGCTTATGTTCTTTAAATAGCATTTCCAAATCTAGGAAACTAAACCAGAAAACATAGTAGTCAGACAAAAAATGATTTTTATATAGAAAACATAGTAGTCAGACACAAAAATGATTTTTATACAAAAAATATTTGGCATTAAAAATACTGGAAATATCTAAATGTCCAAAAAATGTGAGGAATGAAATATATAGATGTGAAAAACCTATATTATGCAATATTATGCATCCATTAAAATGACAATTTTGAAGAACATTTTAAGGCAATAAAAAAATACAATGTAGTGTTCAGTTTTAATAAAGCAGTATTTATAACTGCTTATGATCCAAATTATGTTTAAAGAAGATATATTCCTCAATTTTAAAAATAATTATTTTTTCTTTTTCAAGGTTCCTCAATGAAAGCTTACTATTTTAATATTTTTTATTGTTTTAAAATTATATTTACTCAGTAACATTTTAAGGCAATGTTTCAGACAACCGGTTGTCCATTTAATCTTTGGTTTCCTGATAGAACACTTATTCAATACAATAAAAATATTTTAATTTACTTGATAAAGCACTGAACCTTTAAAGTACACCTGGGGTTAAAGCTCTAAAGCTGACACTAACTGTATGATTCTGGGAAAATTATTTATTCCTTCTGAGCCAAATTCACTCATCTGTTTAAAGGAAAAAAAAAGACTGGGCCAGACTTTCAAGGTCTTCTCTAGGTCTAAAAATATTATGATCCACTATTATTTATTGATACCACTGATAAAGTATAAATATCTTTTTTCTACTCTAGTTTGATGACTTATTCAAATGTGATAGATTTGTTCAGGAAGATTAATAAATTTGAGGAGGGCTGGATTAGGATTTTAGGGTTAGAATGAACTTTATTAACCATCTGCTATCGTACAATCATACAAACTGAGACCAGGGATGGCAGCTGACTAACCCATGATAATAAAATAGAAAAACTGAAAACCAAGCACCGAAAGTAAAAATCTCCCAGAGCTAATTATTAAGATCAATAGTTTCCCATTTAGACACTCCTTGAATAAAATACAGCAAATGCCAAGAATTAGTAATATTTAAAAATTAACATATTTTTTATTAATGCGGTTGAACAAATAGTCATATATACACCCAAATCACATTATTCATTTGTTTAGTGACAATGTTAGATTCTCAGATACCTCAGCAATTAATCTACAACACCTCAGGGGTTTCAGCCAATAGGAAGGGAACTACTGATAAAGACAACTAGCAAATATAAATAGGAAAGAAGCTAAATCTCAGTTCACAGTAAAATTCAAAGTGATATTTTATTTATTTTTTTTGTTTGTTTGTTTTTTGTTGTTTGTTTTGTTTTGTTTTTTTGTGGTATGCCGGTCTCTCACTGCTGTGGCCTCTACCGTTGAGGAGCACAGGCTCCGGACGCGCAGGCTCAGCGGCCATGGCTCAAGGGCCCAGCCGCTCCGCGGCATGTGGGATCTTCCCGAACCGGGGCACGAACCCGTGTCCCCTGCATCGGCAGGCGGACTCTCCACCACTGCACCACCAGGGAAGCCCCAAAGTAATATTTTAAATTGTATCTTCAAATGTTTACTGATACTTGACAGAATTACCCTCTTTTGAGTCTCAATTTCTCGTTTATGAAGTGTGAACATTCACTGTTGCCAACAGGACTGATATAAAGACAGATAACTATGTAAAAACACAATGCATAGTACATAATAGCTATTCAATGTCAGTTCCTTTCCCCTTGCCCTTTGCATTCTGAAAATTATCATGATCAAATAGGACCAGAACCTGTAAAAGTTATATGTCAGGAAATTTAATGATACAGAAAGAGAAAAGAAATAAAATACTGCCTAGCTATGAAATCTGCATCATACCCATTTAATGAACAAATTGCTCCATTTAATAGCTTTTTATTACTGGTCTGCATCCAGTCCCTTTTTTTTTTTTTTTTTTTCCCCACGGTACGCGGGCCTCTCACTGCTGTGGCCTCTCCCGCCGCGGAGCACAGGCTCCGGACGCGCAGGCTCCGGATGCGCAGGCTCAACGGCCATGGCTCACGGGCCCAGCCACTCCACCGCATGTAGGATCTTCCAGGACCGGGGCACGAACCCGCGTCCCCTGCATCGGCAGGCGGACTCTCAACCACTGCGCCACCAGGGAAGCCCCATCCAGTCCCCTCTGATACCCCTATTGATACCCATGTCATGAGAAGTATCATCAACTCTGGGGCCTATGTGTATAGCTTCCATAAGCCATGGGCTCCATAGAGCCAAGATATTTCAGAGAACCACTGAATTCTAGCCCTCATTCTCACTCTCCCAGGTTGCAGATGAAGAAATAAATTGATTCACCCAAGATTACTCAATTAAGTAAGGATCAGAACTAGTTCTCTGCTCCTATTATTTCACATATCACCCAAACTACTTATTCTACCAGTATCCATTGCTGAGTTTTCTATTGTAGTTTACTTCCTGTGAAAATACTTTTAGCCAAAGGGTATAGACAAAAATAGAAGAATTAATTGGCTATAAAATTGCAGGGCAGGTTTAGGTGAAATTAGAAATAATCAATATACAGCTACAGGTTGTAACTAAATGAAATTCATGACCATTTTAAACCATCTTTTCCTCCTTTATATTCTTAAAGTAGAAATGGGTAAAGCTCTAGCTCCTGTGCTTACTACTACAGAGTTAAAATCAATGGAACTGTAAACTCTAGTGTAATTAAAAATTAAAATGACTTCAGTGTTTCCATGGAAATAAAAAGACCTGATGAATAAAAAATTACTATTACACAACTGATATAGAAGTCTGTTACTCTGAAAGTCACACATTGTTTCTTAGCTACTACAAGCTACATGTTTTTGTTTTCTTTTATTCTTGCCTATATCCTTTGGTTAAATTCTTCTTGAAGGTCTAAATACACCCATATTTTGTATTAATATAATTCTGATATCAAAACATTTCAATGTATTTTCAAATGTTAATCGAACCTGATGAGAGAGGAAAGATCGTTTTAAGACAGTTAATATATATATATTTTTTTTTTTTTTTTTTTTTTTTTTTTTTGCGGTACGCGGGCCTCTCACTGTTGTGGCCTCTCCTGTTGCGGAGCGCAGGCTCCCGACGCGCAGGCTCAGCGGCCATGGCTCACGGGCCCAGCCGCTCCGCGGCATGTGGGACCTTCCCAGACCGGGGCACGAACCCGCGTCCCCTGAATCAACAGGCGGACTCTCAACCGCTGCGCCACCAGGGAAGCCCGACAGTTAATATATTTACATAATTCTAATCACCTTCTTAAAGCCAGAATGTGTACTGTCACTTAACCATATTTTAGGTGAAAGCAAAATAAGTGAAAAAGTTTAATAATGTATTAAATATAAAACTGAATAAAGTATAAAAAGATAACAAAAAGTTGATAGTTTAAGGTAGTTAGTTCCAAAAAAAAAAGAATAGAAAGCAGAAGACTAGAAAAAGACTTTTCTGAAATATTTTTATAATCAAGCCTAGAAATTCTGAATCTCCTCACGTGGGGGAGTGTTACATGTGAATATGGTATATTAAAGGGCATTTAGGCTGTAGTTACCTTATATTGCAGTGTCTCTTGGAGACCCTTGTTTATAATACACTGAATATGTATTTGTTGACTAAGGGACTGAAGAGATTGCTTCAATTAGCAACTAATCTGAGGTATTTCCTACTCCTATGTTCCTTAACAGGTTCCAAAGTGGACTCAATTGACCAGTGTGAAGCATTGTTGGTGTTCCTTTTAATTTCTTAGCCATTTTTGCTGCTCTACCAAACCTAAGTGTTAGAGGCCCCAGGGCTAGATCCTTGTCATTCTCTTCTTTATCTACATTTCTTCTCTGTTTTCTGTTTTTAAATACCATCCATATGTTGATAAATCACAAAAATGTTTATCTAGATTTGTATTTCTAAGTGCCTACTAAACACTTCCACCTGGAAATCAAACTAACCAGTCCAAAGACAGCTCCTGCTTTTCTCTTCTGACTCTATTCAACCCGTCTTCCTCAACTCAGTAAAATTCACTATCATCCATACAGTTGCTCAAGGCTAAAACCCTGGAGACATTCTTCGCTCTTCTCCTTCTTTCACTCACCATTCCCACACCCCCTCCCCAACAGCCCCTCAATCAGCAAGTCTTGATTCTCTCTCTAAAATATATCGTGAATCTGTCCATTTCTCTTTGCTTGCTGTATCGCTATCATTCTAGTTCCAAGTCACCTAAGCTCTCAGTTGTGCAATTGCAGTAACTTCCTAATTGCTCTCCCCATTTCCATTCATGTCCTTCTATAATATATTCTCCTACAACATATAAGGCAAGGTTTATCACTTCTCCTCTAAAAATTTTCTAGGGCTTCCCTGGTGGTGCAGTGGTTGAGAGTCCGCCTGCCAATGCAGGGGACACGGGTTCGTGCCCCGGTCTGGGAGGATCCCACGTGCCGCAGAGTGGCTGGGACCGTGAGCCATGGCCGCTGAGCCTGCGCGTCCGGAGCCTGTGCTCCACAGCAGGAGAGGCCACGACAGTGAGAGGCCAGCGTACCGCAAAAAAAAAAAAAAAAAAAATTCTAATGGTTTTTGCTGTACTCAGAATGAAATTGACCCTATGATTACCATGGACTCCAAGGCCTTCTGTACATGACTGACCTCATCTCATACCATTTTCCCTATTGCTCTCTAAGTTTATGTCACACTGACTTTTTTCAGCCCTTTAACACATTTTTGTTTTTTTTTACCTCAAGGCCTTTGCATTTACTGTTGCTTTTACCTGTGAAGGTCTTCCCCCTGCTTTTGAATTTTGGCTTCTTTTCATCTGTTGAATGCTATCTCCCTGAAAATACCACCAAATAACCTGTTGATAAAGCAAAACTAAATTTCCTGCTTACTGTAGTAAGGAAAAATACTACCTTGACAATCTTAACAGTGTCTCTGAGGGGGAAGAACAAAGGAGAGATGTTTGTGAGTTTTGGGGGGGTCTAGTTTAAGTTGAGCTTTTCAATGCAAGGATTTGATAGGTATTGGGTAAAGTCTGCAGGGCTGACAGGGAAACCCCAAGCCAAAGTTACCCATCAAAGAGTCCTTCTCACAGAAATGGGCCTGCTTTAGTACCTTTGCCACACTCAGCCACTGGCTGGGAGCAGCCTGTGAGAAGCATAGCCTCTGAACAAGCACCATGGTAGATTCAGAGCATAGCAGCTGGGGCCACTGGTCGATTACTCCACTTGAAGCAAAAGCTCTGAGTGGGTCATTTTCATAGCTGTCAAGGCTCACCCTTGTGCTGAACAGACATGTCTACCCACAGCTTCAGGGTACAGGTCTTCTGTGGTTCTTGTGGGCCTTTCTGAGGGGAAACTCAGATGGGACCTCTGACACTGCTGTTGATCTCTGGGGTCACAAGTGGTACACATGCTCTCCCTCACCATCAGCTATCACCTCATCAGGTCTTGGTGGCTTACAGGTGGTGTGACTCAAATCTTAACTCCTGAAAGGTCTTAGCAATCATATTGTTCTCATGCCGACATTGCTGCATGAGTCTATTCACTGTTACAGTGGGACACAGGAGTACCAAAAGGTGCCCAAATGGATCATCTGGGTTCCACATGTAGTCCCCCTGCCCTACCTCCTCCAACTGATTAGGGTCCATCACCCCTGCCAGAATGCTGATGCCTCTTCTTACTTGCTGGTGCCTGGATACAAGGACTCCAAAATGTACTGCCATCAGCATACCTTATAGTTCAATAAAAACTCTGTGTTCCTCCTGGCAAGAGTATGCTCCCTTTGGGGACCAGGACCTCCAACCCTGCAGGGCTCAGAATTAAAGGGGTGGGAAGCACAAAACCTCCCAGTGTGTCATTGGGAATGATGGTAAATGGAGCCAGTCCTGCTTCTGCCCCCTGGTTATTAATGTCCCATGTATTCTTCCTGTTGGGAACACAGCACCATAAAGAGGTCTCTGATTTAATGCACCAAGGATGGCACTCAAACTTTCAGAATGTTGCCTCTGAGTTAATGCTGTAGCTCTGCTTTTAGAAGGCCATTTCAGCATTCTATGAACTCACCATCTTACGTAAAGCAATTTCTTCAAGAAACAAACCATATAAATTACTTTGCATACATATTCATACCTCTTTGAAATTATACTAAATACAGTCCTAATTGCTGCATTAACCTAGGTGACCAAATTTGTTTTCCCCCAGACAAAACTAGAAGACAGAAAAGCAGGAACTGTTTAGCTATTTTTCTAATGGGCATGCCTGTCATTTTATCTTTATACATTTTAAGGAGGCTATGTATATAACAAAATTCAAAGTCATTTTCACATCCTTCAAATCTATATCTATATTTAAATGTACAGTAACAACAGTTAGATAAAACTATTTAGTGACCAGTGTTTCGTCTCTCATTTTTTTCTTTAGATTTTGTCTAATTATTCAAAGATTATGTATCAATTAACTCAGTTTAATATTTGTCTAACCTATTTAAGTTACCTAAGGATCTAGATATTACAATTTTAGTTAAATATAAAGTTCTTAAGAATTTTGATATTATAAAAATATCATAAGATAATCTTTTTAAGATACCCATCATTATAATTTTACCTAGTTAATCATGATTCTAATTTTTGTAATGTTAAACAACTTGTAGAAATAATAACTATGGGCTTCCCTGGTGGCGCAGTGGTTAAGAATCCACCTGCCAATGCAGGGGACATGTGTTTGAGCCCTGGTCCAGAAGATCTCACATGCCACAGAGCAACTAAGCCCGTGCGCCACAACTACTGAGCCTGTGCTCTAGAGCCTGCAAGCCACAACTACTGAGCCTATGTGCCACAACTACTGAAACCAACGCACCTAGAGCCCATGCTCTGCCACAACAGAAGCCACTGCAATGAGAAGGCTGTGCACCGCAATGAGGAGTAGTCCCCACTCACTGCAACTAGAGAAAGCCCACGGGCAGCAACAAAGACCCAGCGCAGCTAAAAAAAAACAATAAATAAATAAAAGAAATAATAACTATAATGCTACCTCATCTGTCCCATCAAGCCAATGCAAAAATATAGAAAGTTTAAATTATGAGATGTTCAATCTTCTTGTATAACCTAGAATACTGTGTTGGCAGTAATTTCACATATTAAAGTCAGGAAATATAAATGTTTTTCAGTCCTTCAAATCAGTACAATTAATTCACTCTAATTTGTCCAATGATTCAACTATTTATCAGGAATATTCTATTAAAATTTTCTATATAATATATAAACTTCATATTCATAAATAAAATTACAAAAAATCTTTAAATCGTGTTTCAAAGCCCTTCATCTTGGAACCAAGACCTCTTTTTTTCTTTCCTTATAGTTTTAACCAGAAATATCTCTTAAAAGCAATTTTAAAGAAAAGAAACAAAAAGTTTCATTATTTTTCTTTCCATTTTAGAAATTCTTCATTAGACATTCCTAGAGTGAGCACATAATGACAGAATAATTGTTTTCATCAACTAATCTTTAATGTTTCCCTATGGAGGGAAAAGGAAAAGGGGAACAGACAGAAAAAATGAGAGGGAGCCAGCTTTAGTCAAATACAAAATTATTATTGTAAAAGACTAATTATCTTTCCTTAATTAAGGAGAAGGGAAAACCGATTCAGGAAAATTATTTTGACATATGTGCACGGGGAGAGGGAGGGAGGGAGAGAAGGAGAGAGAGAGGGAGTGAGAGAAAGAGAGAGAGGGAGAGAGAGGAGAGAAAGAGAAAAGAGAGGGAAAGGGTCATTATAATTGATTTAAACATTAATTCAGGTCCCTTGACAATCTGATTTGTATGATTAAAAAGCTAGTAGTTATTGATACTTAAAGTATAGAAATGAGGGGGGGTCTCATATTAAACAAAGTAATCTTTCTCTTTTCAATAAAGAAGACCATCTCCTCCTGAGCTGTTATGAAGGGAAGAAGAAAAAGTCGAAGGTGAGACAGAAGAGAAGGAAATGGAGGAACACAGGATGAGGAAAATAGAATAAAGGACATTACATTCAAATTGTGATTTGAAGGGATCTGGAAAAGATGGTTTTAATTTTTTCACATTTTCTCCTTGTCTTTGCCAAGGAATCTTTTAAAGAGGCAATTTCATAATCCCTTGAATATATTTTGGAAGTTTCCCCTTGCCTTAAAATGTAGACAATTGTATGTTTGGGATATTTCTTCTTTTTTTGGTTCAAAGTGCCTCCCAAAAGGAACAATTTTGTTCATAACAAAAGTTCCCCAAAGTAACCACTGTAATTCCAAATATCATTAGAAAGATAAGATGACACATTCTGATCCTAGTATAAATACAGACAAGATGCAGGAGTTCAGCCCAGAGTGGGTACAGAACTAAAGATAAACCTATGAGTCTAGCAACAGTAAGTCAAATCTTGTGCACCTTGTATCTTGGGGACCCTCCCCTACAAAGAGAACTAGACTTCCAATGGACAAAATAAAACAAGAGTAAGTAAAGTTCTGATAAGATTTTCATAAATGACCTTGAGACAGTTTTTCCAAAGGATGCCAGTCTGAAGAGAAACCTTCTGAACATACAAAACTTACTCCCATCTTCATCCCTATGAACTTCCTCTTATAGACGCACAATGAAGAAATGATGAGGACAAACAGTAGTATTGTTAGTAATAATGCAGATTTCTACCCAAAATAAGAGTTTTTCAAACTGATCAATCAATGGATTTTTTAAAAGAGTTTCTAATTCCTAGATATTACTCTCAAACTAAACAAACTAAACTTAGCATTTGCATTTGGAGTGTCTGATTTAAAAAAAATAAGAAATCAGAACTCAAACCCAATATGAACTTACCTCACCGTCGTCATTGGACAGACCCTGTGCAGGAGGCTCAAAGGGCCTCAGTAAAACACGCTGTTTCCAAGTTGACCAGATTTTGATGAGACCTCCAAGACAGTCAAATATTGGCTCCTTTAAAATACCTCCAAAATAACCTGTTGATAAAGCAAAACTGAGTTTTTTGCTTACTGCAGTAAGGGAGAATACTGTCTTGATAGTCTTAGCAGTGTCTCACAGAGAAGTCAGAGGTACAATATTTATGAGTTTTGCGGATCTGGTTTAAGATGCGTTTCAAAGCAGAGGATCTGAGCGGGATTAGACAAAGGTTTTACATAGTATTTTTTGATTGGACAAAGGGAGGTGAGAGTTTAGAAGTATTTCACAGTCTTCTGCCTTTCTAGACTAATCTGCTAGTCCCTACACAACCTGAATTGTTCACCCATCTGGAAATTCTTTGATTTAAAATGGTTTTTCTTTTTTTTTTACAATTGATAGTATCAATACTTATTGCACCACTTTACAATTCATTGATTGTATTAACTGTCTGCCACTACACTGTGAGTCCCTGTAGGACTAAGATTAGGTTTTGTTAATCTTTTTTACAACCAGCAGGTAACACAGTGTCTGGTTCTCAAAAAATACTCAGTCACTGTTGCCCAGGAGTGGAGAAAAACACACAAACATGCTGAGGTTATTATGAACATAACCTCAGATGAATCCTTAATCAAGTAGGGCTATTAATAATATTCTTGCCTAGTCTAATTACTCTCCTACTAGCTTTTCTCAACTCCCTAACACACTTCCCCCCCACACCAATCTCCACACTCCCCTAAGGCCCTTGCTTCTTATTTCACTGAGAAAACTGAATTAATCAGAAGATAATTTCCAGATTCTCACTTGTACCCACCTACTAGCATCTTTACCCATGTAGTCTGTCTTGTCATCCATCCATGTAAGAGGTACCCATGCTTCTTCAGGCAGAGCAAGCACTTCCCATTCTTACAGTTCTCTCTTACTGCACTACTCTTCATGTATCTGCATGACTAACTCTCCTACTCTCTAATTTGCTTACATATACCTTCTTAATGAGGCCACTCAGATTGCCCTATTTAAAACGGAAATTCTCTCCACACTGAATCCTATATTTCCCTTTCTCTGTTCCATTTTCATTCCATATTATTTATCAACCTAACATATAAGTACTTCATACACATAATAATACATATAATAAGTACATAATACACATATAAGTACAATACACATATAAGTACATACAATATACTTAATATGTTTATATATACTTACTTATTATGTTTATTATTTATTGTCTATCGCCCCCTACTGGAAAGTAAGCTCCAAAAGGCAGGAGACATGTTTTGCTGAACGTCCATCTTTAAGATTTTAGAGGGTTCTTATAGAATAGAAATGTAAAAAACACAAGAGTTTCTAAAAGCAATTACAGATGCAATAGTCACAGCCAGACAATTGTTATACAATTTTACTATGGTAACCAGTAAATTATCTTACCATTTGCATTTGATCACCATATCTATTTTCAGAAATCTGTGAAGCTTAATTTTTTTCATCCAGATTTTAGGAAAGCTTTTTGATTCAACAGGCTACTTTAATATATCATTTAAATAAGACTTTTAACACAAGCTAAGCAAAATGTAAAATTCTCAGCCTGGCCCTGTAGAATTATTACCATTTAACCTGTCTTATCTTTTTAATCTTTTCCCAGCTTTTTCCTTCCCTGGATCCTAAAGTTCTCACCAAAATGAACTTACTAGCACCCCCAAATGTGCATACTTGCTCCTTGAATTTTATATATCTGCAGTTTAATCTCATGTCCATATCCTGTCATGAAAGATTCAACCTAAAGATCCTACCATGAAAAGATCACTTGCTTTTCTGGACTGTGTAGCAAAAGTAACGTGGAGTTGTATTGGTCAGACTTTGTTAACAATATGAGCTTTATCACTTAATAGTTTATGTAACAACCTCAGGCAAGTTACAGAATTTCTGAATTTCGGCTCTCACATTTGTGGGAGACACCATTAGTGGCCTAAATGATATTCAATGAATTCTTTCTCTCTTATTAAAACACAATCTTTCTTGGGGTGGTAATGTACCCTTTAAAAAGAGCTACAGTAAAAGAAAAATAAAATAAAAAGAGATACATTTCCTAGCATCCTTGTAACTAGGGTGATTATACAACAGTTCTAAACAGTAAGTTAAAAGTAGAAGTTACTGTTGGATCTTCTGAGAAAGACCTTTGGCTTACTCATCTAGCTCAGACCTTTTGCCTATTCTATTCTTCCTGCCTGGTCTCTAATCAATGCTGGAGGTGGAGCAACCACCTCTGGCCAGTCTGGAAGACTGCCTTTGGACTTAGTTTCACAGAAAAAAAGAAAAACTCTTTATTTGGTTAAGCCAACATAATCATGTCTCTATTGTGACCAGTCAAAGGTGCTCCCTAACAGGACTTCCCTGGTGGTGCAGTGGTTAAGAATCTGCCTGCCAGTGCAAAGGACACGGATTCGATCCCTGGTCTGAGGAGATCCCACATGCCACGGAGCAACTAAGCCCGTGCACCACAACTACTAAGCCTGCGCTCTACAGCCCGCGAGCCACAACTACTGAGCCCACGTGACGCAACTACTGAAGCCCACGCATCTAGAGCCCATGCTCCACAACAAGAGAAGCCACTGCAATGAGAAGCCCACGCATTGCAACGAAGAGTAGCCCCCGCTCACTGGAACCAGAGAAAGCCCACACGCAGCAATGAAGACCCAACACAGCCAAAAATTCATTAATTAAACAAACAAACAAAAAAGATGCTCCCTAACAGATACACCACCTTGAAAGTTAAGGATAATGCTTACGTTTCAGGATTTTAAAGCTCATTATTAATAAAATTAATTATAAAAATTAACATATATTCAGAAGCACATATCAGATTGTCTTTAAGATCTTAACATGGGTTAACTCACTAAATCCTCATAACAATTCAGTTAGGTAGCTACTACTAATATACCCTCAGATTAAAAAAATGAAAAACTGGGCTTCCCTGGTGGCACAGTGGTTGAGAGTCCACCTGCCGATGCAGGGGTGCGGGTTCGTGCCCTGGTCCGGGAAGATACCACACGCCGTGGAGCGGCTAGGCCCGTGAGCCATGGCTGCTGAGCCTGCGCGTCCGGAGCCTGTGCTCCTCAATGGGAGAGGCCACAACATTGAGAGACCCATGTACCGAAAAAAAAAAAAGAAAAACTGAAAGTCTCAGTAATCTGTCCAGCTAATAAAGAGGAAGTAGGATTCAAACCCTAGCGTATGCTCCTAACCACAAGTCCAAGGTATAATAATAAAAAAACACTTACTTTATGCCAGGCAAAATGCCAAGTGCTTTAACCAAAAAATATAAAGCACTAAGTCCAATGTCCAGTGCTCATTAAAATGTCAGTTCTGTTCCTTGTAAGTAATGTCTTCTTCCTCGGAATTCTTATATAATTTTATCTATATTCCTATTATCAATTTTACCATTTTCTATACTGTATAAAGTTAAATATCTCATGTAATAGACATTTAGTTCCTTTGAGGCAAACTTTCAAGTCATTCATTTTGGTATCCTACATGGCACCTAACTCTGTCAGTGATGGTACACACAAGGTTGAGAGTCATTATGACTGGAGGAGCCATGACAGTGGGGACTGGAAACTATACCATCAAAGGTGTTGCTACACAAACAGGCTGTTCTTGGGATTTACTTTAGACCAATAATATACCCTAAGTCCCACAATAACATACATGTTTGTCTCACCCAATTTGTGATACCCTTTTCTGTCTCATAAACTATCCTTGCACTTCTCTTACAATCTCCTACTTCATCTTCCAACTTTACTGCTCCTGCAGAAACCCAAATGTGACATTATGTTGGAACTGCCTAGAGAACTTCCACATCCACTCAAAATGGAAAAAAAGTAACCAGATTTACCCTCCTGCTTGAAACAACTACAAAACTGGATAACTTCCCTGGTGGTGCAGTGGTTAGGAATCCGCCTGCCAATGCAGGGGACACGGGTTCGAGCCCTGGTCCAGGAATATCCCACATGCTGTGGCGCAACTAAGCCCGTGTGCCACACAACTACTGAGCCTACACTCTAGAGCCCGCAAGCCACATCTACTGAGCCTGCATGCCACAACTACTGGAGCCTGCATGCCACAACTACTGAAGCCTGCACGCCTACAGCCCATGCTCCGCAACAAGAGAAGCAACTACAATGAGAAGCCCCTGCACCACAACAGGAGTAGCCCCCACTCACCGCAACTAGAGAAATCCTCCGTGCAACAAAGACCCAAAACAGCAAAAATTAAAAATAAATAAATATATTAATTAAAAATAAAACTGGATAAAATATATGAAACAATGATTCTCAAGACATTGGACATCATGCAACAGAGGACAGAGATCCCTGAGAGATGGAAAACAAATGAGTTGAAGCTTATGTTACCCCAGATTACCACCTGAAGAGAGTTTTCAGGCTGCAGCACCTGGATATGTAACGTAGGCCGAGGCTCTCTGGGTAGAGGAGATGGAATCTGATATTAAGGAAGACCAAAGCAGCCAGAGTTTGTAGGATCAAGTACTGGAGAAGAGAGAGCTACACAGATTTGTGAAAATGACTATACTACCCAAAGCAATCTACAAATTCAATACAATCCCTATCAAACTACCAATAGCATTTTTCACAGAACTAGAACAAAAAATGTCACGTTTGTATGGAAACACAAAAGACCCTGAATAGCCAAAGCAATCGTGAGAAAGAAAAATGAAGCTAGAGGAATCAGACTCCCTGACTTCAGACTATACTACAAAGTTACAGTAATCAAGACAGTATGGCACTGGCACAAAAACAGAAATATAGATCAATGGAACTGGATAGAAAGCCCAGAGATAGGGCTTCCCTGGTGGCGCAGTGGTTGAGAGTCCACCTGCCGATGCAGGGCACAAGGGTTTGTTCCCCAGTCTGGGAGGATCCCACATGCCACGGCGCGACTGGGCCCGTGAGCCATGGCCGCTGAGCCTGCATGTCTGGAGCCTGTGCTCCGCAACAGGAGAGGCCACAACAGTGAGAGGCCCGTGTACTGCAAAAAAAAAAAAGTTACCAGGAATGCAAAGAAGCAGGAAAATATATAAAAATAATGAGAAGAAAAATCAGTCAATTGAAACTGCTTCAAAAAAAAAAAAAAAGAATTAGTTTACAAAGATATTAAAATAGTTCTGTAGCTTCATTCCATATATTAACCTAGAGGAAAGATGCAAAATATCAAATAGAGACATGGAAGATACAAAAAATTCCCATGTTAAATTTTTAAATATGAAAAATAGAGAGATCTCTGGACAAGATGGTGGAGCAGAAGGACCTGAGCTCACCCCCTCTCACGAAAACACCAAAATCACAACTAACTGCTGAAGAACCATTAACAAAAAAGGACTGGAACCTACAAAAAAAACCCTTCTACTTCCAAAGACAAAGAAGAAGCCACAATAAGACTTCCTTAGGCTCTAGTGCTGGGACACCTCAGGCCAAACAACCAAGAGGGTGGGAACACAGCCCCACCCATTAGCAGACAGGCTACTTAAAGTCTTCCTGAGTCCATAGTTGCCTCTAAACACATCCCTTGACACAGCCCTGCCCACTAGAGGGACAAGACTCAGCTCCACCCACCAGTGGGCAGGCACCAGTCCCTCCCACCAGGAAGCCTGCACAAGCCTCTTGGACCAGCCTCACCCACCAAGGGGCAGATACCAGAAGCAAGAGGAACTACAATCCTGCAGCCTGTGGGAATGCAAACACAGAAAATTAGACAAAATGAGAGCACAGGAGGATGTTTTAGATGAAGGAACAAAATAAAACCCCAGAAGAGTAACTAAGTAAAAATAGGCCATCTACCTGAAAAAGAATTCAGAGTAATGATAATAAAGATGATCCAAGATCTCGGAAAAAGAACAGAGGCACAGACCAAGAGGATACAAGAAATGTTTAACAAAGAGCTAAAAGATTTAAAGAACAAAGTTGAACAAATAAAATAACTGAAATGAAAAATACACTAGAAGGACTCAACAGCAGAATAAATGAGGCAGAAAAATGGATAAGTGAGCTGGAAGACAGAATGGTGGAATTCACTGCCACAGAAGAGAAAAAAGAAAAAAGAATAAAAAGAAATGAGGACAGTTTAAGAGACCTCTGGGACAATGTTAAGCAAACCTACATTCCCATTATAGGGGTCCCAGAAGGATGAGAGAGAAAGAATGAGCCTGAGAAAATATTTGAGGAGATAATAGCTGAAAACTACCCTAACATGGGAAAGGAATAGTCACCCAAGTCCAGGAAGCACAGAGAGTCCCATATAGGATACAACCAAGGAGGAACACACCAAGACACACAGTAACCAAATTGACAAAAATTAAAGGCAAAGAGAAAATACTAAAAGCAACAGGGAAAAGCAACAAATACCAGGGAATCCCCATAAGGTTATTAGCTGATTTTTCAGCAGAAACTTTGCAGCCCAGAGGGGAGTGGCACAATATTAAAGTGCTGAAACGGAGAAACCTACAACCAAGAATACTCTTGCCAGCAAGGCTCTCATTCAGATTTGATGGAGAAATTAAAACCTTTACAAACAAGCAAAAGCTAAGATAATTCAGCACCACCAAACCAGCTTTATAACAAATGCTAAAGGAACTTCTCTGGGTGGAAAAGGCCACAACTAGAAACAAAAAAATTATGAATGGGAAAGCTCACCAGTAAAGGCAAACATACAGTAAAGGTAGGAGATCATCCACACACAAATATGATATCAAAACAAGCAATCATGAAAACAGGGGAGTACAAATGCAGGATATTGGAAATGCATTTGAAATTAAGAGACCAGCAACTTAAAACAATCTTGTGTGTGTGTGTGTGTGCATATATATATATATATATATATATATATAAAAAATATATGTTACATATTGATTTGCTATATCAAAACCTCATGGTAACTGCAAACCAAAAATCTACAATGGATATACACACAAAAAAGAAAGAGAAATACAAACACAACACTAAATATAGTCATCAAATCACAAGAGAAGAGAATAAAAGAGGAAAAGAAGAAAAAGACCTACAAAAACAAATCCTAAGCAATTAACAAAATGGCAACAAGAACATATATATTGGTAATTACCTTAAATGTAAATGGATTAAGTGCTCTAATCAAAAGACACACACTGGATGAATGGCTACAAAAACAAAACCCATATATATGCTGTCTACAAGAGACCCACTTCAGATCTAAAGACACATACAGACTGAAAATGAGGGGACGGAAAAATGTATTCCACGCAAATGGAAAGCAAAAGAAAGCTGAAGTAGCAATACTCACATCAGACAAAATAGACTTTAAAATAAAGACTGTTATAAGAGACAAAGAAGGACACTACATAATGATCAAGGGATCAATCCGAGAAAAAGATATAACAACTGTAAATATATATTCTCCCAACATAGGAGCACCTCAATATATAAGGCAATGCTAACATCCTGAAAAGGAGATATCAACAGTAACATAATAATAGTGAGGGACTTAAAAACACCACTTAACATCAATGGACAGATCATCCAGACTGAAAATCAACAAGGAAACACAGGTCATAAATAACACATTAGATCTGATGGACTTAATTGATATATATAGAGCATTCCATCTGAAAGCAGCAAAATACACATTCTTTTCAAGTGCATATGGAACATTCTACAGGATAGTTCACAGGCTGGGCCATAAAGCAAGCCTCAATAAATTTAAGGAAATTAAAATGATATCAAGCATCTTTTCCACTACAATGCTATGACATTAGATATCAACTATAAGAAAAGAAATGTAAAAAACCACAAACACAGTATGCTATTAAACAACCAACAGATACTGAAGAAATCAAAGAGGAAATCAAAAAATTCCTAGAGACAAATGAAGATGAAAACATGATGTTCTAAAACTTACGGGATGCAGCAAAAGCATTTCTAAGAGAGAAAATTTCTGGCAATACAATCTTACCTCAGGAAATAAGAAAAATCCCAAATAAACAACCTAACCTTACACCTCAAACAATTAGAGAAAGAAGAACAAACAAAACCCAAAGTTATCAAAAGGAAAGAAATCATAAAGACCAGAGTATAGGGGCTTCCCTGGTGGCACAGTGGTTGAGAGTCCGCCTGCCGATGCAGGGGACACGGGTTCGTGCCCCGGTCTGGGAAGATCCCACATGCCGCGGAGCAGCTAGGCCTGTGAGCCATGGCCAATGAGCCTGCACATCTGGAGCCTATGCTCCGCAACGGGAGAGGCCACAACAGTGAGAGGCCCACGTACTGCAAAAAAAAAAAAAAAAAAAAAAGACCAGAGCATAAATAAATAAAATAAAGATGAAGAAAACAATAGAAAAGACTGATGAAACTGAAAACTGGTTCTTTGAAAAGATAAACAAAATTGATAAACCTTTAGCCAGACTGATCAAGAAAAGAAGGAGAGGGCTGAGATCAATAAAATTAGAAATGAAAAAGGAGCAATTACAACGGACACCACAGAAATACAAAGGATCATAAGAGACTACTAAAAGCAGCTATATGCCAATAAAATGTTCTACCTAGAAGAAATGCACAAATTCTTATTAGAAAGGTACAATCTCCCAAAACTGAACTAGGAAGAAATAGAAAATATTAACAGACAAATCACAAGTACTGAACTTGAAACTGATTAAAATACTCCCCACAAACAAAAGGCCAGGATCAGATGGCTTCACAGGGAAATTCTATCAAACATTCAGAGAAGAGTTAACACCTATCCTTCTGAAACTATTCCAAAAACTTGCAGGGGAAGGAACACTCCCAAACCCATTCTATGAAGCCACCATCACCCTGATACCAAAACCAGACCAAGATACCACAAAAAAAGAAAATTACAGGCCAATATCACTGAAGAACACAGACGCAAAAATCCTTAAAAAAATACTGGCATACTGAATCCAACAATACGTTAAAAGGATCATACACCATGATCAAGAGGGATTTATCCCAGGAACGCAAGGATTTTTCAATATCCACAAATCGATCAGTGTGATACACCACCTTAACAAAACTCAAAAATAAAAACCATATGATCATTTTGATAGATTCAGAAAAAGCTTTTGACAAATTCAACACCCATTTATGATAAAAACTCTCCAGAAAGTGGGTATAGAGGGAACCTACCTCAACATAATAAAGGTCATATATGACAAACCCACAGCCAACATTATACTCAATGGTGAAAAGCTGAAAGCATTTCCTCCAAGATCAGGAATAAGACAAGGATATCCACTCTCGCCACTTTTATTCAACATAGTTTTGAAAGTCCTAGCCACGGCAATCAGAGAAGACAAAGAAATAAAAAGGAATCCAAATTGGAAAAGAAGAAGTAAAACTGTCACTGTTGCAGATGACATGATACTATACATAGAAAATCCTAAGGATGCCACCAGAAAACTAGTAGAGCTCATCGATGAATTCGGTAGAGTTGCAGGATACAAAATAAATACACAGAAATCTCTTGCATTTCTATACACTAACAATGAAAGATCAGAAAGAGAAATTAAGGAAGCAATCATATTTCCATCACATCAAAAAGAATAAAATACCTAGGGATGAACCTACCTAAGAAGGCAAAAGACCTGTACTCCAAAAACTATAAGATGCTGATGAAAGAAATTGAAGATGACATAAACAGATGGAAAGATATAGCATGTTCTTGGCTTAAAAGAATCAGTATTGTCAAAATGACTATACTACACAAAGTAATATACAGATTCAGTGCAATTTTTATCAAACTACCAAAGGCATTTTTTGCAGAGAACGAAAGTCTTAAAATTTGTATGGAAACACAAAAGACCCCAAACAGCCAAAGCAATCTTGAGAAAGAAAAACGGAGCTAGAGGAATCAGGTTCCCTGACTTCAGACTATACTATAAATCTACAGTAATCAAAACAGTATGGTACTGGCACAAAAACAGACTTAGAGATCAATGGAACAGGATAGAAAGCCCAGAAATAAACCTACGCACATATGGTCAATTAATCTACAACAAAGGAGGCAAGAATATACAATAGAGAAAAGACAGTCTCTTCAATAACTGAGGCTGAGAAAACTAGACAGCTACATGTAAAAGAATGAAATTAGAACATTCTCTAACACCATAAAATCAATTCAAAATGGACTAAAGATGTAAATGTAAGACTGGATGCTATAAAACTCTTAGAGGAAAACACTGGCAGAACATCCTTTGACATAAATTGCAGCAATATCTTTTTGGACTCATCTCCTAGAGTAATGAAAATAAAACAGAAACTAATAAATGTCACCTAATTAAACTTAAAAGCTTTTGCACAACAAAGGAAACCATAAACAAAACAAAAAGACAACAAAAAGAATGGGAGAAAATAGTTGCAAACAATGCAACTGACAAGGGATTAATCTCCAAAATATACAGACAGCTCATGCAGCTCAATACTAAAAAAACATAACAACCCAATCAAAAAATTGGCAGAAGGGGGCTTCCCTGGTGGCACAGTGGTTGAGAGTCCACCTGCCGATGCAGGGGACACGGGTTCATGCCCCGGCCCAGGAAGATCCCATATGCAGTGGAGTGGCTGGGCCCATGAGCCATGGCCGCTGAGCGTGCGCATCCGGAGCCTGTGCTCTGCAACGGGAGAGGCCACAACAGTGAGAGGCCCGCATACCACACACAAAAAAAAATGGGCAGAAGGTCTAAATAGACATTTCTCCATAGAAGACATACAGATGGCCAAGAGGCACATGAAAAGATGCTCAACATCACTAATTATTAGAAAAATGCAAATCAAAACTACAATGAGAGGTGTGAGTACATCCTCACACCAGTCAGAATGGCCATCATCAAAAAGTCTATAAACCAAATATGCTGGATAGGGTGTGGAGAAAAAGGAATCCTCCTACACTGTTGGTGGGAATGTAAATCAGTACAGACACTATGGAGAACAGTATGGAGGTTCCTTAAGAAACTAAAAATAGAGCTACCATATGATCCAGCAATCCCACTCCTGGGCATATATCTGGAGAAAACCGTAATTCAAAAAGATACACAAACTCCAATGTTCTTTGCAGCACTATTTACAATAGCTAAGGCATGAAAGTAACCTAAATGTCCATCTACAGATAAATGGATAAAGAAGATGTGGTACATATATACAATGGAACTTACTCAGCCATAAAAAAAGAATGAAATAATGTCATTTGCAGCAACATGGATGGTCTAGAGATTATCATACTAAGTGAAGTAAGTCACACAGAGAATCTAAAAAATGAATTTAAATTGAATCTAAAAAAATGATAGAAATGAACTTATTTACAAAACAGAAACAAACTCACAGACTTAGAAAACAAACTTATGGTTACCAAAGGGGAAAGGTGGGGGGGGGGATAAATTAGGAAGTTGAGATTAACATATACACACTACAATATATAAAATAATCAACAAGAACCTATTGTATAGCACTCAATTAGCACTCAGTACTCTGTAACAACCTATATAGGAAACAGAATCTTTGAAAGAATAGATATATGTATAACTAAATCACTTTGCTATACACCTGAAACTAATACAACATTGTAAATCAATCATACTCCAATATAAAATAAAAATTAAAAAAACAAGCCAACTACAATGTCTTTGTTGAGAAATACACTGGGTCATTAATTACCAAGTTTTATTAAATATCAGCCAATAACTCAATTAATAACTTGGCATTAACAAACAGATTAGACATTTCAGAAGATCAGTGAATTTGAAGACAGAGCAAAATGAAATATACAACATGAACACAGATAGAAAAAAAGAATGAAAAAAATTAAAATGAGATATGGGATAACATCAAGCTGACATATATATATATATATTTGGAATATATATATTTTTGGAATCCAATATATATATATTTGGAATCCCTGATAGAGTATAATGAAGGAATATAAAGTTTTTTAAGGAAAAAAATGGTTGAATAATTTCCCAATTTGATTAAAACTATAGATCCAAGAAGATCAAGAAACCTAAACACAAGAAATGTAGGGGCTTCCCTGGTGGCGCAGTGGTTGAGAATCTGCCTGCTAATGCAGGGGACACGGGTTCGAGCCCCGGTCTGGGAGGATTCCCACATGCCACAGAGCAACTAGGCCCGTGAGCCACAACTACTGAGCCTGCGCGTCTGGAGCCTGTGCTCCGCAACAAGAGAGGCCACGATAGTGAGAGGCCCATGCACCACGATGAAGAGTGGCCCCCGCTTGCCACAACTAGAGAAAGCCCTTGCACAGAAATGAAGACCCAACACAGCAAAAATAAATAAATTAATAAACTCCTACCCCAACATCTTAAAAAAAAGAAAGAAATGTAAAGAAAACTACATCAAGGAATATCATAATGAAGTTGCTGAAAAACAGTGATAAAAAGAAAATATTAAAATCAGCCAAAGAAAAGAAAGACACATATTAAAGAACAAAGATTAAAATGATAGCAGATTTCTCATTGGAAACACAGTGGAGCAGCAATTGTAAAATAAAGGAAAAAACTATTAACTTGGAATTCTTTATCCAGGGAAAATATCATTAAAAAATGAAGGCAAAATAAAGACTTTTTCAGACTGATAAGTCTGAAAAATTCATAAGCAACAGATCTACCAGAAAAAAATGTTAAAGGAAGTTCCATTTAAAGGAACGTTAAAGGAAGTAAAAGGAAAAATGACTCCAGATGGAAATATGGATCTACACAAGGGAATGAAAAACAATGAAAATAATAATTATGTGGGTAAATATAAAGATTTTTAATTATTTAAATCTCTTTATAAGATAACTGATTATTTAAGGTGTAAATGATAACAGTATACTGTGGGGTTGATAAGGTATATGGAAATAAATGTATGACAACAATAGCACAAAGGTGAGAAGGGAAAAAATGGAAGTATACTATTTTAAGAGTCTTACACTTATGTGAAATGGTGGAATAGTACTTGAAGTTACGCGGTGATAGCTTAAGATGTACAGTATAAGCACTAAAGCAATCATTCAAATAATGAGAGTTACTGCTAATAAGTCAATGAAAGAGGTAAAACTGAATCATAAAAAGTTCAATTGCACCAAAAGAAGGCATAAAAAAAAGAAAAAAGGAACAAAGTATAGATGGACAAATAGAAAGCAAATAGCAAGATGGAAGACTTAAACCCAACCATATCAATAATAACATTAAATGTAACTGAAACCCAACAATATATAGAACAGGATAAGGCATCCTGATGAATGAGTACAATCTATTCCGGGAATGCAAGGATGCAAGGCTGTTTTGCCCTTTGAAATTCAAAGTCTCTCACCATATTGAGAAACCTAAAAAAGGAAAACCAAATAACCATCTCAATATATCCAGAAAAAGCACTCGATAAAATCAAATATCCGTTCTTAATAAAAACTCTCAGCAAGCTAACAACGTAAGGAATCTCACTCAATTTGATAAAGGACTTATGCAAAAATTATGGTTAACATCACGCTTAAAGGTGAAAGATCAGAAACAAAGCAAGGATGTCCACTCTAGTCACTTCCAATTAAAATTGTACTTTAGGTTCTAGCCAGTGTAATAGTTAAGAAAAAGAAATAAAAGGCATCCAGCTTGGAAAGGAAGATATAAAACAGCATGACTGTCTATGTAGAAAATCTGATAGAATCTACCAAAGAGCTATTAGAACTAATATATGAGTTTAGTAAGGTTGCAACATATAAGGTCCATATAAAAAATCGACTGTATTTCTATATACTAATGCAAAAATCAGATGTTGAAATTAAAAATAATACTACTTATAACATCTTAGTGATAAATCTGACAAAAGACATGAGACTTCTACACTGAAAACTCTAATACATTGCAGAGAAAAATTAGAGTCAATATTAAAATTTCAATTACCCCCAAATTGATCTATATATTCTACATAATTCCATCAGGCTTTTTGTTTTTTAAGAAATTGACAAGGTGATTCTAAAATTCACATGAAAAACTAAGGACTTTAGAATAGCCAAAACAAAGTTGAAAAAGAAGAATAAGATTCAAGGGCTTACACTACCTGACTTCAAGACTTATTAAAAAGCTACAATAACCAAGACAGTGTATAAAGCTACAGTAACCAAAACAGTGTGATATTCAGTATCAAGATAGAAAGGAGTTGTTCAATCCCAGTACTACTCACATTTTAGGCCAGATAATTTTTCATTGTGGGAGCTGTCCTATGTACTCTACGATGCTGAGCAGCATTTCTGGCTTCTATCTACCAGAAACCAGTGGTATCTCCCCTGTTCTGACAACTAAAATTGTCTCTAAACTTTGCCAAATGTACCCTGGAGGCAAAATTGCCCCAGTTGAGACCACTGGGATAGATGACAGATCAATGGACGAGAACAGAGTCCAGAAACTGACCCACACATATGTGATGAATGGATTTTTCATCAATGGTATAAATTCAATTCAATGGAGAAAGTATAAATTATTTCAAAAAATGATGCTGGAACAAACAGATATTCATATGCCAAAAACAGTCAATCTATGCCTTGCCCTACGTATACAAAAATTAATTCAAAATGGATCATGGATCTAAATGTAAACCTAAAGTTATAAAACTTGCAGAAGAAAACAAGAAAACCTTGGGCTAGGCAAAGATCTCTTTGATACAACATGAAAATATCATCCTTAAAGAAAAAAAAGATAAATTAGATGTTATCAAAATTAAGAACTTCTGTCCTTTGAAAGATTCTGTTATGAGAGTGAAAAGATAAGCTACAGATCAGGTGAAAATATTTGTAAATCACATTTCTAATACTGGACTTGTATCTAGAATATACTTTTAAAACCTCTATAATGAGAAAACAACAATTAAATTTAAAAATAGGTGAAAGATTCAAACAGACACTTAAAGAAGAAATACAGATGGCAAATGAAACATGAAAAGATGCTCAACAATACTGGTTATTAGAGAAATGGAAATTAAAACCACAATGAGCTACTACTACACACCTATTATAATGCCTAAAATTTAAAAGCCTGTCCAGGGCTTCCCTGGTGGTGCAGTGGTTGAGAGTCCGCCTGCCAATGCAGAGAACACAGGTTCGTGCCCCGGTCTGGGAAGATCCCACATGCCGTGGAGTGGCTGGGCCCGTGAGCCATGGCCGATGGGCCTGCGCATCCGGAGCCTGTGCTCCGCAACGGGAGAGGCCAAAACAGTGAGAGGCCCGCGTACCGCAAAAAATAAAAAAATAAAAGTCTGTCCATACCAAGTGTTGCCTATTAATATAGAGCACCTGGAACTCTCATACACTGCTGATTGGAATGTAAAATGGTACAATCACTTTGGAAAATCATTTCAGAGTTTCTTAAAAAGTTAAATTTATACCTACCATATGACCCAACCATTCTACTCCTATATTTACCCAAGGGAAATGAAAGCATATGTCCATACAAAGATTTACACAAATGTTCATAGCAGCTTTATTTGTAATAGCCAAGAAATGTAAACAACCCAATGCCCATCAACAGCTGAATGGATAAACAAATTATGGTATATTCATACAGTGGAATACTACTCAACAGTAAAAAGGAATGAACTATTCATACATCTTGTGACATAGACGAATCTCAGAATAACTATGCTGAGTGACAAAAGTCAGATTTTAAAAAGGCTCATACTATACAATTTCATTTTTATAAAATTGTAGACATAATAAATTGACCTCTAGTGACAGAAAGCAATTCAGTAGTTGTTTGGGGATGGTGGGGTAAGGGTGGAGGCAGGAAGAAGTGGGAATGGATTACAAAGGGGCACCAGGAATCTTTTGGGAGTGATAGATATGTTCCTTATTTGACTGTGGTGATGGTTTCATAGACATATACATACATCAAAACTTACCAAATTGTATACTATAAATATGTGCAGTTTATTTTATGTCAATTATATACTTAAATAGAGATATTTAAAAATTAAAACTCTGCTGGTATCTAACTCCCATTCTCTCCTCTGGTTTTAGAATTCTTTTGATAATTGAGATATAATTGACATATAACATTTAAGGTGTACAATGTGTTAACTCGATAATTTATATATTGCGATATGATTACCACTGTAGCTTTAGCTAAGACCTCTATCATGTCACATAATTATTATTTCTTTTTTGTAACGAGAACAATTAAGATCTAGTCTCTGAGCAACTTTGATGTTTATAATACAGTATTGTTGACTATAATCACCATGCAGTACATCAGATCTCCAGGAATTATGTATCTACTAGTTGCAAGTTTGTACCATTAAGCAACATCTCCCCTGCACTCTTACACCCATATCACATTCTCAAAGGTTTTCCATATTAATCATACAGTTTATTTTTCTCATAAATCAATTTAGGGTTCATTAAAAAATGTGATTTTTTTAAAATTCTGAGTTAATTCCTTAAGTTTTTAGAATTCAGTAGGCAATGGATGTTATATTATTCAACAACAGAATTCATAGCTAACATGTATGTGGCAAAAGTATACTAGGCTTTGCCATTACCATTATGTTAAATGAGTAGAATTACAGTTATTTAGATAAAAATAATACACTATTTAAGATGTCTCAAGCCTAATCAGTTGCTGGGGAAGAGATGATGCAGTCCCCCTCTGGAGAGAGAGTAAGATATTCTATGGTCCTGAAAAATAGGTAGAGTGGAATAAAGGGAAAAAAAAAAAGCAAAGAGGGAAAAAATTAATGATTTTGTGACTTTCAAAAGTATGTGACTTTTTAAATCACATACTCCTGTCACTACCCCAAAAATATAAAACTGTACTTGAAGATGTTATAATGCCAAAATATGGGGGGAAAAAAGAATTACTTACACCCTATTAAACACACTGTTTTAAAATGTTGATAGTTGGCTGAGTTGAGAGCACTGAATGCATATATATCCCCAAACATAATGATAACAGGAGTTACTGGTAGTTATGCTTAAAAACATTCAGGTTCCAAATTGAACATAAATCTCTAGCCAAAATTCTCAGGTATTAATGTGTTTATTCAGCATCTTCAAGATGAACAAAATTACCACTATGCTCAGGAAAAGTATAAAAAGGAAACTAACAAGCTTAAGAAAAAAGTAACAGTATTTTTAATGAAAAAAATTACATTATAACAAGGACAGTAAACATTAAGTTACTATATATATATATATATATATATACACACACACACACATATACACACATTTTTTAATTTTTTAAAAAACCCGGTACAAAATTAAACTGCATCTTTCTCATATTCACATGATTAAGTATGTATTTTGACAGGATATAAAAATGAAACACAAGCTGGTAGGCCTCAAGATTAGAAACTCTAATGCAGGACCATATCACCAAGACTATTTTCTATCAGTTTTGTGACTTTTAGAAAACATTTACCTTGTATAAGACATAAAGGCTTTTTCTTTTAAGTATGTTAACTGCCTACACAGAAAATCAATATTGAGGGAAGGACCCTCCATGTCTGTGTTTATCTATAATTCACTGTAGTATATATAATGTTCACTTGGAGGCTTACTTATAATGATAACTACAATAAAGAAACAAGCTCAGCTGTAATTATGAATTCTAACTGCTTGTTTTGAACATCCAACTTTCTACTATAGATATTACACCTTGTAATACATGACACAAAAGAGCATATGTCAAACTTTGCTGCAGAGCTGTTAGGAAAATGCCAAATACAGATACTGAAAACTTTATGCGCTGTATTTAATACCCTGTGCATTTTTAAATTAACTGAATATTTAAAAAACGTAAACATACTTTTAAAAAAGCAATGCTAAGCACCTTTAAAATACAATACCAATATACTGTGACTGAACATGCATTTGGAGGACAAATTAATTTTTAAAAATTAATTTAGAAACCATTTTTAAAGAGCTACTCATTAAAATACTTACATGAAAATATTGATAGTTCCAGTTCCTACCTAAAAACCAAAAGAGTATACAATTAGGGATTTAAACCTTCATGCTCTTTTTTTTTCTTTTTGTTTGTGGGGAAGATTCACTGCAACTTTCTGTCCTCGTAAAAAAAGTATCAGAAGAGACATTCGCATAGAATTGAGAAATGTTTTTAAACTATGTTTTGTTCTTGACCAAGTGCTAAAGTCTGGATCCTCTGACATCTCTCATCCTCCTAAGTAACTGACTAGTTTGTATCTTAACAAGCATTTCTCCTTAGCAACATCAAAAAGGAATGTCTCCAAAGTAATATAGTTCAATAAACTATAATAAACTATCGTGATTAATGAAAGGTAAAGATCTATTATTTAAAATCTTGAAAGAAGTTTCCATAAAAACTAGAAATAACAAATGAAATGAATATTACCCACAATGCAACACTAAACTATAAATTAATTGGGACTTATACCCTTTAAGTACACACAGACTAAGAGAAAACTGGGCTTGAGGTAACTAAGAGTTGCGGGGTTTTTTTTTGCTGTACGCGGGCCTCTCACTGTTGTGGCCTCTCCCATTGCGGAGCACAGGCTCCGGACACGCAGGCTCAGCGGCCATGGCTCACAGGCCCAGCTGCCCCGCGGCATGTGGGATCTTCCCGGACCAGGGCACGAACCCATGTCACCTGCATCGGCAGGTGGACTCTCAATCACTGCACCACCAGGGAAGCCCTAGAGCTGTGTTTAACTTAGCATAACATAGATTTGGCAGCCTGCCTCTATAAATGCTGACATCAAGTATTTTCAATTCTTAGGAAAAATAAAAGCAATTCTTATTAAAAAATTATATATGTAACTGAATATTAACTTTGCATTAAATATAGGTATAAATAACTTTTATGTTAAATAGGGTATAAATATAAAGAGCAAGGAATTTTATAATTCCATCTGCTTCTAACATAACAGTGCTTTATACTTAGATACATGTTGTGTACCTGAAACAATTAAAGTGAATTAAGAATGGGAGATTGAACTTAGAAAAGCCAAAAAGACTCATAGTTATATAAAGTATTAAGGTTAAATTTTATATTCTGCATGCTTTGAATATTAAACATTAATATCCATTGGAAATGCTTATTACTTTTAAATAAAAATTTAAATATACCCACAAATGATCTCCAGGGGAAAAAAAGGCTTTAGGTTGATTTCTTGACAGCTATAATTGACATTTCCAGTTCGCCAGCCTTATAGAAACAAGTAGCTTATAATGAATATACTGATTAGTACTTATTCAGTATTTGAAGTAAATATACTTACAAAAAGACTCATATTCATGTAAAGTATTAAGGCTGAATTTCATATTATATTCTGTATGCTTTGAATATTAAACATTAATATCCATTTGAAATTCTTATTTTTAAATAAAAATTTAAATAAACCCACACATGGTCTCTACAGGGAAAAAAAGCCTTTAGGTGATTTCTTGACAGTTATAATTGACATTTCTAGGTTACCAACCTTCTGGAAAAGAGAAGCTTATAATGAATATACTGATTAGTACTTGTTCAGTATTTGAAGTAAATATGCTTATTTAACAAGCAAATATAACACACCAGTTGTTTTAAAGTTTTAAATATGAACTAAATTTTCAACTATAAATCTTTACCTTTAAATACTATAAATTTTAATACCATCAATTCATTAAGAACTCTGGCACAGAAAAATAAATACAACTTAAATTCTTTTCTAACCAGAGCTGAATCTTCAATACAAAATAGGGGAAAAAAAAAAAAGAAAAATCTTCTGCTGATATCAAAAAGTTCCCCTAATTATCTGTTAACACCAGGGAATTCTATTATTCTTTCTGAATTCTCTCAATTTCTACATTTTTCAACCCATAAGTAGTATTTTAACTACAATACTGTATAAATCCATGCAAAAAACATTTATTTCTCTTGCTTATCTGATTCAAGTTAAAACTCTCAGTACTTACCAAGACACTGTAAATTTCTACTAGATGACCATTGGTATACTACTGGTTTGTAGTTTTAAGTATAAAAATTAGAATGGAAGAAGCTAAAATGCAACCACATAGTTTTCACAGATGTGAATGTTGGGCTTCATGTTATGATGTAAAATCTGTTGTTTTTCTTTCCAAATGAGACAGACCTCAGATATTCTCCCGTCTGCCAATTTAAAAATTTTCTTCACAACTTTAAAGAGGGAATAACTCTTTCGGAACTCAAAAAAATTCACCACACACACACACACAAACTCACATACTTTTTTTGTTGTTCTTTTTTAAGAACCAAAATTAATATCTAATTTCCAGAGGATGAATTAGATAAGTGGATACGTTCAGATGACCTTTTGAAATACTGGCCTTATCAGATAATCAAAAAGCATAAGAATTATACAAAATAAGAGGAATAAAATATCTCTTAAGGTAAAAATAGGGAGTTAGCAACAAATATGTCAGTTTTAAATTAAAGCTGCTCATTAAACCAGTCTTCAGTCCACTTATCACAATGCTGCGCTTTGATAATATTCACCTTCTTTTTTATGACATCAGAAGTCACCAGAGTTGTAAATTCTGAAAAGCTTCAATAATTTATGTAGCAGACAATTTCTTACAGTCCAATTTTTTTTTTGCTTCCATAGATAATGCTGGTTCTTTGGGTTCTTGCTTAACTTGGTTCACAGAAATGGTACCTTCTGGACTTTCTTCAACTTTAAAACCGAACATAAAAGAAAAACCCTAAGGGTTAATATAATTTATAATACTGGAATCTTTAGAATTATATGAATTTAGAAGCAAGGCAAAAAAAACAACAACAGTAGTTTGGGAAAAGAATCAAGTAATTTAGAAAATCAGCTGGTGTATTTGAGAACTCAATGCTTCTGACATCTTAACGGTCATTCATATTAAATTCCTTCAGTACGGAAAAAAAAGAGACCAAGAAAACTGCAAAGTTACACTCTTCAGAAGATTCTTTGACCAAAAATCAGTCCATAATTTGATAAAATTATGAGGAATATTTCATATTTAAACTCAACTGTCTTTAAAAATATGTGTGACTAAAAGTCAGGAAGCCTCTCATTATTTGAAAATGATTTTTTTTTTTACAAACAGCAAACATATACTACAAATCCACTGTTGTGTTACCATTCTCATATGGTCTCCATACTCACTCAATGTTGTCTCCCTAAAGAAATCACACTACTTAAATACTTCAGAAAAAATATGCAACATCTTAAATGATAGCTCTGACTTAGCTGCACAAGCTATGTGTTTGCTTATGCGAAACATTTCAGAATGTACTACCATTCTGATTTCAAAGTACTTATGACCAAATTAATGTAAATGTAGCAAACCAGCAACACTACTGTGATCTGGCAGGTGGGATACCTAAGATAAAATCTTTCTCTTTCTCAGGAATATGTTTTTCAGTTGCTATGGGGAACCAAGGTCAAGGGGACTATACTTGCTCAGAAAAGTGTGTCGAACACACCTAATGCTTGTCACATACAGGTGTGTTAGAGTTTAGCCTACACCATATCGAGAAAACCAGTAGAGGATGGATTTGAGTGATCCTGAGAATTCATATTTAGGTGAAGTAGTCCCTAAAATCATGATCTAACTTGATAGATCATGCAAGTTCAGATCCAAAGAGGGACTCCTTTAAGGCAATCTGAATTACAGCTCCCAGAAAACCTTGGCACAATGGACGGACAAGAGATCTTAGAACTGGAAGAAGTTTTGGAGGCAGACAGATCCGGGTTTAAATGCCCTCTCTGTCACTTACTAGATGTGATTTTTTAGGCAATTACTTAACCTCCCAGAGTCTTGGTCTCCTCACTTGTAGAATGGGGACACTACTAGCTATTTCATGGAGTAGTTGTGAGGATTAGTTCATGTATATTCCTTTTCTCTCTCTTCTCCTAAAGTTCCTAAAGACAACTGCCACAGCCCTCTGGAGAATTTTTCTTAAAAGTATGCTTCCTATAAATTTAAAAGCCAATGATTTTTTTCTGGAAGGCACCATCTCACACATGGAGGGAAAAATGTATGTTCTAAGGATAATTTCTATGAAGACTTTTGTTCTTCAAAGCAAACTGCAGATCTTTTCCCACAAAAACGCCCAATCCAGAACAATTTGTGTGAAAAGAAGTGGCATAGGTCAAGTAGCAGTTAACAGAATTTATTACTATGTTGACTGGGTTCATTCCAAAGTGAAGGCAACAAAATCTTGGATTAAAACCAAGTCCCCAAGTCTTACTAGTTCCCTTTCAATTTCTATAGAACTCAACATTTAAGTCTATAACTCAAAATCCTCCTTTTAACCTTTACATCTGCCAACTTCATCCCATTTTTCTTTGTGTGTGTGTATCAATTTTTCCATAATAACCTTTACACTAAGTAGTTTTCCTTTTAGAGTTTCTCTAATTTTTTTTCATGCATTCAAAAATGACCTTCCTAAAAAAAAAAAAAAAAAAATGACCTTCCTGATTTCACATCACCACAGATTTTCCATGTAAAACTAGGTAATTAGGGAATGAATAATTTTGATAAAGAAAAACATTAAAATGTTTAAAAGTTATTAAACTCATGGTCACCAAATTTCTTCCCTTTTTCTCCTGGTTTTACTGGATTTATTAATATATTATAAACCCACTGAGTAGAAATGACAGTTTTTTTCTCTCTAGTGTAATAGTGATGATAGTCCATAAAGGTTAAAAAAAATAAAATCATATGATTTTAACTTACTAAGAGCTGGGTGGCTGTCTATAATCTGTATTGGAATGGTCTGAACATTTCCCAGCAGAATCCGATGAACATTTCCTTCCAGATTCTCTGTATCCTCAACATCTCCAACTTCCACCAGCTGATCCACTGCAACCAGATTTTGATCGGGTCCTGGAAGGTTACCCATGGTAGAGGAAATACTATTGTTTTGGGTTAGGCATGTATCTGTTTGAAGGCAATGAGTTTGACCAAGCAGCAGAGAATTATTATTCATTACAGCACTTCCTACTGAATCCAGAAGTCTTGAAGGACTGGAGGAGGGGTGATTATTTACTGATATCAGAGCTGGTGATCCATCAGAAGATGTGAATCTTGGTTGCAACTGCAAACCCTTTTGAACCGAAAAGAGTTACATCAAAATGTTTGAATTTACTATGTATGTTTTTCTTATCAAATATAGTACTCTTTTGACACAAAATTGGAATAAAAGCTAAGAGTATAGCTAATAACAAATATTAAGTGAGGACAGAAACAAGAACCAAAGGAAAATTAGTACAACTAATTTTATCGCATGCATAGTCAATTCAAACTTTTCCAAAACATATTGTTTGAATTATCATCTTAAATCAAGACACAAAAAAGTCAGAAAATTAATGATGAAAACATCTTTGATCATCTTTATAATTCTATAACAATTCTGTTAAATCCCTAAGAAAAGAGGGAAGATTGAGGAAGACCGATAAGGGCCCCAAATTTGGCTATTACACTGGATACTTACCTGTAGTTGTGTGAATATTTTTGGCTGAAATGAAGAAAGTGAGGAGAGCAAGTGCGCTGGCTCTGGAGACAAAGAACCCCTTGTCTGATTTGTTTCCACTTTGCTGGAAATTGCTTCTCCTTGTGAATTTCCTAAATTATATAAAAAATAAACTATTAAAACAAAGTAATTTTTATGGCTTCTAGGATATACTTTATTACAATCCTTACTATCAGAAATGGAATAGGAAATAAGGTCAAAGGTTTGAAACGGACTTTAAGAAGTTATCTAGTCTACTATTTCCAGAACCTGGTAGATCATCAGAATCACTAAACTTTAAAAAATAAATTCCTAGATTCAACCTCCAGTAATTTTAATTCAGTATATCTAGGAAGGGATGTAAGAAGCTATTTTTTTCCTTAAAAGACTCTACACCTGTAGTTCTAATCTAGTCCATTTTTTTCATGCTATAATGCTGGACCTAAGCTTCTCCAGATGTGGAACACCTACTGAATATCTCAGTTACAAACACCAAACTTAACTCATCTTCGATAACCCTAGTGCCTAGGACAATGCCTGGCATAAAGCAGGTCTTCAATAATAATAGTACTAAATTTCTTTCAATAACTCATTTTTGAATAAAAGAAGAAGAGTAAAAATTTTTCTTTTCTAAATATCTCAATTTTAAAGTAATTGCCCTTCAGGAATTTGAGTCCTTCTCATGTAATTCTTATATGTTAACCCAAATATATTCATCTCTTTAAGGTAATCAAAAACCAATTAAAACCAATCATCAACAACTATTTATTGCTCCCATACTGCATATCGCACCCATGTAACCGAGTAATTTTAAAAAATGGTCCTGGTGTCAGACAAGGATGGATTTAAGTGCTGGCTTTTCTCTGTAGCCTTCAACATTCTATTTAACTCAGTTTCTAAACTTCAGTTTCCTCATGGGTAAAATCAGGATAATAAGAGAATTTTCCTCAAAGGATTAACAGTACTCTCACTTTTCTTGGCTGCTTCATTTCTAACTGTCCCACCTCACTATGCTGCAGTTACCCGCTACTATGATTATACCTGGGACTATTATTCCACATGTAAAATCTCTAATTCAAACATCCCATTCTCTGATCACAACCTCTATTCTTCCAGGGATTTTGCTCAGGTACTCTACTACAATTCTGCTTCAACTTCATGTGAACCTCCAGTTAACTAATTCCTCAGTTTTCTTCAGATCCATCACTGTCTTCCTTAATAAAATTTTCTCCCCATCCAGCTTAGAGTCCTGGGCTTATAATTTTAGTCACTCTCTTGCAAATACCTTAAACTCCCTTTCCTCTCTGTCCTTTGGTCATAATGCCCTGGTAAAATCCTAATTCTGGATGAAAATGGCTTCTAGGGCCTATACATGTAAAGCTGAATGTCACTGAAGAAGAAATTCGCTGTCACTACTAATACCAATTCATGATCATCAGCCTCAATAGGAACTTCATGTATATGACAATCTTATAATGTTTCTCTCACTCTATATCAGGGATGATATTAAATCTCCATTTTCCTCAAATCTTGGTCACCCTTCCTGTGATCTTTTCTCATTCTTAACACTTACTTAAAGAGAAAAGAGAAGCTATCAGATAGAAATGTACTCAACTTCCCATCACCAAACCTATCAAGTACCTTCATCTTCATCTAGCTCTTCAGGTCTCTCCTTTCCTAACATACCTTCCCTCAACCCCATACCCACTTCATAGCAAACTTTTTGAAGTGGTCCACACTGTCCCTGCTTCTTTATTCATCTCCCATTCACTCTTCAGCTACGCCAATATGGGTTCCTTCCAATCCACCTCATTGAAATGATTGGTACTCACGCTTTTCCAAACTTAATCACAGGATCTTTTTCTCTCCCCTGCTACCAATACCCAACTCTTATGCCACGACTGCTGAGCTCAGTAAATGCCACTGTCAGTCAGTTGCTCATGGAAGAAACTCAGGAGTCATCCCAGATCATTCCCACTTTTTTACCTCCTACACCTATTCAATCAATAACCAAGGCCTTTGAATTCAATTTTTTAAATAACTCTTAAATCTGCCTAATTCTAGTATAAATGTCGCCAACTGTAATCTATACCACTATCACCTTTCACTTGGACTGCTGTAAGGGCCTCCTAAACCTGTTTTCTTTAACCAGTTTTATCTCTAAGCATTGTCTATACTTTACATTAGCTTTCTTAAGTTCCTTGGACACAGCAAGCACTTTCTTGCTCAGCCTTCAAACATGCTATTCCTTTGACTGGCAAATTCCTATTCATTCTTCAGTTCTCAGTCTAGAGAATAGGGAAGGGACACTTGAGAAAGTAACTTTTAAACTAAGTTGCATGTCACTATCACCATTCCCATACAATTTGGCACAATTCTCTCATGGCACAATTCATAAGGGTAATTCATTAGAATATACTGTAGTGCCTTTTTCTCTTGCTAAACTTTAAATTCAATGAAGCAAGAAACTTACTTTTTTTTTAGGCTCAGCATTTATCACACTGAGTTAATATACATAGAACAAATGAATAACTCTGAAGACTTTGTGAATTTTTTTTTTATGTTACTGGTGAAGGTACTATGATTTTAATTAATTACATATTAAATGTTAAAAAATGCAACTGAGGAGGGAATTCCTTATTTATATTAAAAGGTAAGTTACCAAAAATTCTATTCTTTTTTTTTTAACATCTTTATTGGCGTATAATTGCTTTACAATGGTGTGTTACTTTCTGCTTTATAACAAAGTGAATCAGTTATACCTATACATCTGTTCCCATATCTCTTCCCTCTTGCATCTCCCTCCCTCCTACCCTCCCTATCCCACCCCTCTAGGTGGTCACAAAGCACTGAGCTGATCTCCCTGTGCTATGCAGCTGCTTCCCACTAGCTATCTATTTTACGTTTAGTAGTGTATATATGTCCATGTCACTGTCTCACTTTGTCACAGCTTACCCTTCCCCCTTCCCATATCCTCAAGTCCATTCTCTAGTAGGTCTGTGTCTTTATTCCCATCTTACCCCTAGGTTCTTCATGACTTTTTTTTTTCCCTTAGATTCCATATATATGTGTTAGCATATGGTATTTGTTTTTCTCTTTCTAACTTACTTCACTCTGTATGACAGACTCTAGGTCCATCCACGTCACTACAAATAACTAAATTTCGTTTCTTTTTACGGCTGAGTAGTATTCCATTGTATACATGTACCACATCTTCTTTATCCATTCATGCGATGATGGACATTTAGGTTGCTTCCATCTCCTGGCTATTGTAAATACAGCTGCAACGAACATTTTGGTACATGACTCTTTTAGAATTATGGTTTTCTCAGGGTATATGCCCAGTAGTGGGATTGCTGGGTCCTATGGTAGTTCTATTTGTAGTTTTTTAAGGAACCTCCATACTGTTCTCCATAGTGGCTGTACCAATTCACATTCCCACCAGCAGTGCAAGAGTATTCCCTTTTCTTCACACACTTTCCAGCATTTATTGTTTCTAGATTTTTTGATGATGGCCATTCTGACCAGTGTGAGATGATATCTCATTGTAGTTTTGATTTTCATTTCTCTAATGATTAATGATGTTGAACATTCTTTCATGTGTTTGTTGGCAATCTGTATATCTTCTTTGGAGAAATGTCTATTTAGGTCTTCTGCCCATTTTTGGATTGGGTTGTTTGTTCTTTGGTTATTGAGCTGCATGAGCTGCTTGTATATTTTGGAGATGAATCCTTTGTCAGTTGCTTCATTTGCAAATATTTTCTCCCATTCTGAGGGTTGTCTTTTGGTCTTGTTTATGGTTTCCTTTGCTGTGCAAAAGCTTTTAAGTTTCATTACGTCCCTATTGTTTATTTTTGTTTTTATTTCCATTTCTGGTGGGTCAAAAAGTATCTTGCTGTGATTTATGTCACAGAGTGTTCTGCCTATGTTTTCCTCTAAGAGTTTGATAGTTTCTGGCCTTACATTTAGGTCTTTAATCCATTTTGAGTTTATTTTTGTTTATGGTGTTAGGGAGTATTCTAATCTCATACTTTTACATGTACCTGTCCAATTTTCCCAGCACCACTTATTGAAGAGCCTGCCCTTTCTCTACTGTACATTCCTGCCTCCTTTATCAAAGATAAGGTGACCATATGTGTGTGGATTCATCTCTGGGCTTTCTATCCTGTTCCATTGATTTATCTTTCTGTTTTTGTGCCAGTACCGTACTGTCTTGATTACTGTAGCTTTGTAGTATAGTCTGAAGTCAGGGAGCCTGATTCCTCCAGCTCCGTTTTTCGTTCTCATTGTTGCTTTGAATATTTGGAGTCTTTTGTGTTTCCATACAAATTGTGAAATTTTTTGTTCTATTTCTGTGAAAAATGCCAGTGGTTGTTTGATAGGGATTGCATTGAATCTGTAGATTGCTTTGCGTAGTAGAGTCATTTTCACAATGTTGATTCTTCCAATCCAAGAACATGGTATATCTCTCCATCTATTTGTATCATCTTTAATCTCTTTCATCGGTGTCTCCTAATTTTCTGCATACAGGTCTTTTGTCTCCTTAGGTAGGTTTATTCCTAGATATTTTATTCTTTTTGTTGCAATGGTAAATGGGAGTGTTTTCTTAATTTCACTTTCAGATTTTTCATCATTAGTGTATAGGAATGCCAGAGATATCTGTGCATTAGTTTTGTATCCTGCTACTTTACCAAATTCATTGATTAGCTCTAGTAGTTTTCTGGTAGCATCTTTAGGATTCTCTATGTATAGTATCATGTCATCTGCATTTGTGAGTTATTTTATAGGCAAAGTGACTCTTAAAGGTTAATAAGCCAAAGAATAAAAAAAAAATTGTACTGTATATAATTATTAACTTTTTCTAAAGCATCTATTTAGGTGTTAACTTTTTAGAAGCCATTATGCTAAGAACTAGGTATATTAATTTGAATAAAATATGATTCTCAAATCATAATGAAAGATACATATGCATAAACAAAGGATACCATGTTAAATGCAGAGATAAATACAAAAGAGTGAATATCCATCTGTACATAGGGGGTGAAGTTAAGAGAGCATTTAAAGCCAAAGAGATTGCTATGTGAGTAATGAGAGGAGTTCGCCATACAGAAGAGGAGAAAAGACATTTCTAGAAGAGACATTTCTAGACAAAGACATTTCTAGAAGAGAGAACAAAAGGGTTGAAATAAGCTTGGAATATTGAGAGAGCAAAGGAGTAAGAACATATGAGAAAAAACAAACCATACAAAAAAAACCATACCAAAAAAAAAGGAAAGCTGATTATATAGAAGGAAATTTAAATAGCTGGAAGTATTTTGATAAATCCTAACATAGTTGCTCTTGCCTCTTTGGGACATGGTTTCCTTATCCATAAATTAGACGAGATAAATTAGATGACATCTTAAATGTCTTCCAATTTTAACACTGCTTGATTTTATATCTTAAAAGTATTCAAGATAACCTACCTTCTGCAAGTGTAACTGTCACAGTCTCTCTGAGAATATTCCCACTATCTGTAGTCCACTGAAGCTGAAATGGGAACATTTACTTCAGTAAAAAGAACAAAGCATTTATTTTGAAAACTATTTTAAAACAGCAATGCAACTGTCATATCTTATTCAGTCATAGTATAAATGTGCTTTATTCTGTAATTACTCTCTTTATTTGTTCACATTCTCAAAGTATTAAGTATATTTAACTATGCAAATAAATTAGCTTCCTAAGGTCAGATAGCAAGAATTTGGATAGCAAGTGTAGATGGCAAAGACTACTGCTAACCGAATCTGTTTTAGTTCCTGAATTTTGGATAGTGAATAACTAAGAGTTTTGGACAGAAAAGAATAGTAGCTCTAGCTTAAAAAAGTCTCAATCTATTCAGTTACTGAATTTAGAGAGTAAAAATGTATAGAGAAAAGAATACTGCTACTTGAGATTTTAATGCCAAAATCACTGCTTGTATTACAATTAGCAGTTCCTGGGTAACTACATTAATCTCTTCAGATTAGGCAAAATTTTCATAGAAATGGCCACTTTTCTGGAGAAAGCTACAGTATCACAGTGTGAGGTAAACTTTATATCCATAGACGGCATATAGAACCAACATCATCACTTTGTGTATTCAACTCTGAACTATTCTATTTAAACTTGCTTCTATTGAAATTTTAAAAAGAGGTGGAGATAAACACAGTATGTACTCAATAAATATCTGTTAAATGAATAAGATATACTTTTTACAGAGATAATATGTGTTTAAGTGAAGATTACTATTGTTATTATAGTCAGGGTTAGAAATTCGCTGATATTTCTTCTTGTGAGAGTAATAAAAAATATTTTAGTCAAATCATTATCTGAGAGTTCATAGTGTTCACATTTTGAGAAAAAGATACTATCATTTTTCCTTATATCACAGTTACTTTTATGGCCTAATAGCAATCATTCATCAGCTGAGAAAGATTGTTGTAATAAAACAAGGAATTACAGTTGTAATCATACCGTTGCTGGAATAATCTCTGAGTTATATACATTATCTCCATTTCTCAAGGATTTCTGTACCTCATGGATGTGATTTTTTATATCATTTACAGTTGGAAAAAAGGATAAATTATGTCTTTCAGGTACCTCATCAGGTTTGAACAGTTCCCTTTCCACAAATTTTCTATGGAGAATATAAAACAGAATAAAAACATAAACAATCTAGCAATCTAATTCAGCTCAAATGACGAAGAGTTCTCTTTTAGTATAAACTTCTAAGTATGGTTTACAGCTTTATAAGTAATTTATATTTTTCCACTTTTTTCCCATACATTAAGTCATGGAATTCATGCAGATTAAAGAAATGTAATATTTTCATTGGTTAAACACCTATATATCTTAGAATGAGCTTTGATATTTTTATGAATTTAACGAAATCACTATTTTCAATTTAAATATAATATGTTTTTGAATGCCTGGCACTGCACTGAACACTTCACATCTAGTATCTCCTTTAACCCACACTATAATCCTGTGAGGTAAGTATAATCATCATTCCCACTTTACAGATGAGAGAACTGAGGGCTACAGAAGGTAAGTATTGCTTTGGCCAAGAAGTTCGTTTGGGTTTTCGTAAGCTGTTAGGAAAAAATCCGAATGAACTTTTTGGCCAACCCAATCATTTTCCCAAAGTTATACACCTAGCTAGTAAGTAAGGGAGACTGGGCCTATACCAAAGTTATACATATAAACATCATGTTTCATTGCTTTCAAAAGTCATCAATTAATATATGAAATACGTCTGCTCAAATTTTACAAGTAGACAAATGAGAAGATAGAAATAAAAGGCAGCATTGCCATACGATGGTTATAAAAAATAAAGATATAAAAGAAATGATAAAATTCAATATACATATTCTTTGTGCATTACATTCAGTAGACCACATTGAAGAGCTGTATTATACCTCTGTTTTTACAATATAGGTTTAGTAAAATAGTGGATGGCTTACCAAACTTTGGCTCTGTTCTAAGAATGCCCCAATGAAAATAAACATAAAATGTCTAAGAAAGCTGCTAAATAGAAAAGTCATGTATTAATTAAGAAATAGTCCTCGGAAATACTCATTGTGTTGTTCAGATCAGACTACACAATAACCAGAAGGAATAAGGTCAGTTAAGTAGCAGAAATCATGCTGGAGAGCACAGGCTGTAGTCAGACCTAGATTTCAGTTCTGCCTGTATATCTTTAACCACCCTGAGTCTCCATTTCCTCATCTGCAGAATGAGGATAAGTACACAAACTTCATGAGTCATAAGAATAAACGAGATCATACCTATAAGTGCTTAGCACAATAGCTGGCACATACATACTAAGTGCCACATAATAATTATTATATCCTGAGTATCAATAAAATTAGACCAGAGTACTATCTATAAAATTTCATTAAACAAAAAAACTATCCACATTCTTTTGTTGTAATAAAATTTAATTGCATTTCAAACAGGTTAAAAAGTATCTTGGCCCACGTTTTAAAATCTTTTCTACAAATTTTTTTCTGTAAAGGTATTTAGTACATAATTCAATGTATATATCATTTAGAAATAGTCCAATTTGCCAAATCTGAATGGAATATCTCAAATGAGTAATTCGAATCATTACTTATGGCTTGCCAAGCATCTGCAGAAAAATGATCAGTTCATAAATAAGATTATTTTAATAAATTAATAAACTATATTCCTTATCTACTCTGATAGCCTATATCCTGGAAAATGTCTATAATATTAAGTGTATTATTTAAACCAACAAACAGAAATGAAAAAGAACAACTTGTTTCTACTATACCTTAGCTGTTTCCTTACTGCATACACTTGCTGTATTCCCTGTGATACTAGTTCTTGAATTTTATGTGCTACTTGAGGATGCAGACGTGAGGGTAATGTACAGTTCTCATCTCTAACTGCAGTTTCCTCTTCTTCAAGAGAAGACATAGGAAAAGGGGAAGGTGATAAAGCGAGGCAGGGAGTCTCTAATTCGTGATACTGATGAGCTTGCTGAGTAGGTAACTGTACATACCACCTGACAAGAAAAAATATTTAAAATTATATTACTAGACAAAGGCAAGAATCAGGCCTTCCCTGGTGGTGTAGTGGTTGAGAATCTGCCTGCCAATGCAGGGGACACGGGTTCGAGCCCTGGTCTGGGAAGATCCCACACGCCACGGAGCAACTAGGCCCGTGAGCCACAACTACTCAGCCTGCGCATCTGGAGCCTGTGCTCCGCAACAAGAGAGGCCGCGATAGTGAGAGGCCCACGCACCGTGATGAAGAGTGGCCCCCGCTTGCCGCAACTAGAGAAAGCCCTCGCACAGAAACGAAGACCCAACACAGCCAAAAATAAATAAATTAAAAAAAAAAAAAGCAACATCATAGTTACTTATGTTAATACTCATCAGGAGAAGGAATCATCGTTTAAGAAAAATTATGATTATATATTAAATAAATTTAAAATTTTTAAGTAAATTAAATAAATATAAATAAAAGTTAAAATGTTCTGTCTTAACTCTTCTAAGATTGGCTTTATACCCAATTAAATAAAAATCTTTATAAACCTTTATAGACTTTTACTATGTCTGTAAAGTTAAGGAGGGTGCAAGATTTAGGTATACATGAAAATGGTATTTAAAATTTCATATTAAGTAAACTTTACCTCAAAATAATGAGATTTTAAAATCATCTTTTGAATTGTGTATTTTCCCGTTCTTCTACCATTTTGTTCCCAAATTACAACTTCTGTGTTGTACGTATAATCCTCCTAACCAAAGAGTGGATATAATTTAGTGCCTACGAAGATCGAGCTACGTGAGGGAATCTTCTCAGACAGGAACTCAACATACTGTCCCCATAGCCCTCCAGCTCCTTTTGCCCCAATGAGCAAGAGAATCAACTAAAAGGTGAACACAGATTTCTTACAGCCATGCAGTAAAACAGATTCTAGGAAAATGAACTGATCTGATAGGATACAGTTTTAATAAATATCTTTATACAAAATGCTTGCACTGCCTGATATTGCATGAAACGGAGCCTACCTAAAAATTATACAAAATGTTCTCCAAACTGAAGAGTCTAATTATTGACTGTATTTATTTTTCATATATCTGAAACTTTTTCTAAAGATCACATAAAAACTGTATTCCATACACTTAACCCCCTTATAAATTCTTCACCTGGACCAGCACATAAAGGAAAGTAAGAAAGAAAGCTTATTTCTCTAAATAAGAAATATTTAAATATTTAAATATTTCTTATTTAAAACCTGAAGCATAAAAGATATAAAATGGAATTTTATATAGGGCTTATATAGGGCTTATGGCTGCCATAAGTAATCAAAGATGGGTTTAAAAAATATATGTAGGTGACTGCAAGTTCAGTTCCTAATAAGTATCTGAAAAAACGTACTAAATATATAATAAAATGTGTTGCTAAATATGTATTTATCATTTGGGGAAAAAACTTCCACATGGTATAAAGAATGCTTTGGTTAAAATTATTCACATTTGGACGATAAACTCAATTGCTTATACAGTGGTAAATCATTTTAATACCTAGGGAGCAACTAATAAGACATCTATCTACCTTATAAAAACCATTTCTTAATGAAATAATTGGGAAACATAATAATTTCTCTTATTACAGAATTCTTCCAAATGGAGCGAAGTAATTTGTAAAATAAAAGAACAATATAAATGTCATACCTAAGAACACCACCAGCATCTACCAAGTTCTTCTTTAGCATGTTAAAGGCTTTTTCCTGCTCCATTCGGATTATTTTCCTGTCAATTTTGGGGTCTGTAGGAACTCTATATTCAGGAAATTTCTGTACCTTTTTAATGTAAATCCTTTTTATAAGAAAAAGAAGAATTGTTTTCATTATACTATACCTCAAGACTAACTTATCAACCACAAGTTTACTTTAGCATTAGTTTAGCAGAGTTTAGAGAAAATTCGATTAATCTAGAAAGCATTCAGATAATTATGTGAAAGATATGCCATATTTTCAGTGTATAATACTCAGCAATTTAATAATCATTACTTTAGTAAAAATGTCTAAATATTATGAATATTAACTTTTTTTTTTCTGGATCTGTCTCTTCTCCATTCTCCCTGAAGCTGTAAACACCTCACACCTGGATTACTTTACTACCTGCCTTCTGGAGCCTCTAGGCCTCCAGTCTTCCATTTCTTAAATCCACTAGATATATCAATGCCACAATAATTCTTTGCATTTGTACTTCTCTGTTGAAGAATCTATCTGTTCTTTAATCAAGCACAAATTTCTTAGCATTCAAGGCATTCTATATGATTCTAATTTATTTACCCATCTTTTCATCACTACAAATATAAAACTGCTTTTCCTGTGAAGTTTATCATCTCAATGTTCCTTCCTCCTCTGATACCAAATACACAATCATGCTATATCTTGCTTTATATCATTCTCGTACCCTACCATATCTTCCTTCTAATTCTCTACCTATCAAATTCAATCTAAACTTCAGTATCCAGGTTACGTTCCATTTTCTTTCCTGTTAATGAGTTTGCTAGGATATATTCCTTCTCTGAAGACAGTTAGCTAATCCACACATTTAACATCATATACAATACTATTATGTTCTCTTATAGTTTGTTGCTTCCTGATCTACCCCAACAATATTTTAAGTTTCCCATGATTAAATAAAATCATATACCTCTTTTAGTCTCCCCTCCTTCCCATGGCACCCAATGTTGTTGCTGGGCACAGAGCAGATACTCAAAAAGTACTTATAGAATGATAGAGAATAAAATTATCTCTTCACGTATCGATTTTCTCCCAAGTTATATCTAAAGTTCTACATTGCTCATATTTAAAAGCAATGTTTTGTTTAATGGTCTACACTGCTTATATTTAAAAGCAAAGTTTTGTTTATTGGTCAGGTTTAAATATTGTCTAAAGTTATCATTATCAGATTAAACATGAAAAGTCTTCGTAACTGGCTTTAAAAACTTCTTGAGAATGCTGGGGTTTGTGATATGAGATGTAATGCTAAAATAAAATGTTTCAAAGCTCAACTAAATCCAACATTTACGTGTTATTTAAAAATTTTATCTTATGATTTAAAACACTTTCAATGTGTGAAAAAAGAATATTAGTAAAGAACAAAAATCTTTTATTGGTGAACATTTTTCATTCTCAGCCACAGCAATGACTACTCAGTAGTCCTATTCTACCTAAAACTTACTCTGCCGGTCTTCTACATTGCTGGTATGAATATAATTGGTAAAATCACTCTACAAAGCAACTCTGCAACACCTGTCAACATTTAAAAAGAACGCAACACTTGCCCTAGCAATTTCATTTCAAGGAATTTATTCCATCAATATACTTACACAAGTGTACAAATAGGTACAATGTTATTAGCTGAAGCTTTGTATATAATAATAAAGAATATTTTCCAGAGCCTACATGTCCATTGTTGGAGGACTAATTAAGTAAATGATAATTCATCTATAAATGAGATATTATATACCTATTAAAAAGAAGGAAGCATGAAAATAACATAATTTATATGTCAATTTTATCTCACTTTTTAAAATCAGTTGATCAATCAATAAAAAGAAGTAATCAGTTCATTTAAATATAGACATGGAGCCAACTTTGAGATATACTGAGAATGAAAAAAATAGAGTAAAACAAGGTCCTACTGTATAGCACAGGGAACTATATCAATATCCTGTGATAAACCATAATGGAAAAGAATATGAAGAAGAATATTTATACGTATAACTGAATCACTTTGCTGTAAAGCAGAAATTAACACAACATTGTAAATCAACTATTCTTCAATAAAAATTTTTTTTAAATGTAGAGTAGTATATATCTCTACATTCACACTAGTATGAAGCATAATAGCTGTGCAGCAAATAACTACAATAGGCATTCAGAATGGAAATGTATCAATGTGAATTCATAGCCGGAAAGAAGGTATGCTACTACCCGAATTTAAGGAAAGAAAATATTAGTAATCTTTACTGAGATCTTCAACATTTATGACGGTAGAGTATATACCTATATGCATATACACAGAATATCTTTGCAAGGTTACTCAAGAAACTGGTAAGAGTTGTTGCCTTAAAGTGGGACATAGGAAGCAGGGGTAAGAGGAAACAGATTTCACTGTATGCTTTTGGCACTGCTTAAACTTAATAAAAATGTGCATATTAGCTATCCAAAAATAAGTACTTAATAAAAAAGAAATAAAAGAAAATAAAGCTTACCGGGCTGGACAAGTAGCTTTGTAGAGCTGACAAGACCTGCTTTCCTGCTCACTGATTTTTTTTAACTGGAAACCTTTTCTTCTTGGCCCATACTGACACTCCATTACCACAGCTCTACTCCCTGTGGGCCAAAACCAACTATTGATATTTAATTCAAGTATCCATCTGTTCTGGACACTAGATTAAAAATAACTTGGAGGTGGCAATGACAAAATCTATACTTCCAATTATACAACCTTAAGGAAAGAAAACATCAGTAAGACTTACTAAGATGTACAAACACATAAATTTAAAAGTTTATTGTAAAAGCTACCAAATGTACCGCATTATGATAAGGAAATTAGCAAATACCACATTTACTGACTGTCAACTGGTATTTACATATGTATGGTTTTTAATAATAAAATTTACTACTTTATAAGTAGAAATTAGCAAATGCTACATTTGTTAGTAAATATTAATATCATTTAAAATTTTATTTCCTTTTATAATTCCTTATTTCTATTTGAGCTGTTAGAATAATGTGATTACCAGCCTCTAAGATGGCTCCCAATGATCTCTGCCTCTTAGTACTCATGCCCTTGGTAATCCCCTCCCCTTGGGCATGAGCTAGACTTACTAACTTACTTCTACTGAACATGGCAGAAGTGACAGGATGTTATTTTTGATATTAGGTTATAAAAAGACTGTGACTTCCATCTTGGGTACTTTCTTGCTCTTGCTTGGATTGCTCTCTCCTGGTGAAATGAGATATCATGTGGTGAGACAGCTCTGTGAAGAGGCCCACCTGGCAAGGAATAAGGCCTGCCAACATGAGCAGATCCTCCCCTAGTCAAGTCCTGAGATGACGGCAGATCCAGCCAACATCTTAACTGCAGTCTTGTGAGAGAACCTGGGGCAGAACCACCTTGTTAAGCTGCTCTTGGATTCTTGACCCATAGAAACTGTGAGACAATAAATATTTGTTGTTTTCAACCACCACATTTGGGGTAATTTGTTACAGTACCATAGATAACACAAATAAGCAGATGTGAGAACTATACAATCTAGGATTTTAAGTTGGATATCCTAATCTATGTAGGGTACAGCAAACTTTTCAAATATAAAACCCAAAACCCCAGGGACTTCGCTGATGGCCCAGTGATAGAATCCACTTTCCAATGCAGAGGACACAGATTTGATCACTGGTCGGGGAACTAAGATCCCACATGTCGCAGGGCAAGCAACAACAGAGCCCACGTGCTCTAGAGCCCACACATCACAACCAGAGTGCCCACAAGCTGCAACCACTGAGCCTACATGCTCTAGAGCCTGCACAGCACAACTAGAGAGAAGCCCACGTGCCACAACGAAGAGCCCGCGTGCCGCAAGATCCTGCGTGCCACAACTAAGACCCAATGCAGCCAAATAAATAAATAAATATATATTTTTTAAAACCCTGAAAAACACCAATCATGAATAAAAGTGTTGATAAGGCTGATAACTAACTTCTTCTAAATGATGGTAAGAGGAAAATCACAGTTTGAGAGACAATATTTTATAATACATAAAATAAAGAATTAATATGCAGAATATAAAGAACCATAAATAATTTAAAAATAAAAACTAACTACCAAACAGAAAAATGGGCAAAGACTATGAATAGGCAATTCAGAAAGGAAACAAAAGGATATTAAATAAACAATAAAAAGACGCTCAACTTCACTAGTAAACAGGGAAATGCAAATTGAAACAATACTAAGGACTTCGCTGGTGGCACACTGGTTAAGAGTCCACCTGCCAATGCAGGAGACATGGGTTTGAGTCCTGGTCCGGGAAGATCCCACATGCCGCGGAGCAACTAAGCCCGTGCGCAACAACTACTGAGCCTGCATTCTAGAGCCCGCGAGCCATAACTACTGAGCCCGCGTTGCCACAACTACTGAAGCCCACACGCCTAGAGTCCGTGCTCCACAACAAGAGAAGCCACCACAATGAGAAGCCCACACACCGCAATGAAGAGTAGCCCCCACTCGCCGCAACTACAGAAAGCCCATGTGCAGCAACAAAGACTCAACACAGCCAAAAATTAATTAATTAAAAAAAATAAAACAATAGTAAGATACTCTCTCACACTCTTCAAATTGGTAAACATAAAAAATTTGACAATACTCTAAAACAACTGAATCCACTGATCACTCTTACAGTTAAAAATGCTACATAGGTAGTGACAAGAAGTACACAGCACACCTATGAAGTATTCTTGCAAAATACTTTAATCAAGATTAAATCTTCATTTAATCAAACTCATACATCTAACAGATTACAGGAAATACAGGAGATAAAAGAACATGTTAAAAAACACCAGAGATAGAATCAGCAAAATCCTGAATATGGCAAAGTGTACAGGACAAACTACCTGGGGGAAAAGAGGAGAGAAGTTTTTAGATGAGAAGAAACTTAACCAAATTTGATCCATAAACTTGGTAACTTAACCAAATTTGATCCATAAACTTGGTTTGCATGTGAATTTATACAAACCTCTGCAAAAAGAATTACGGTAAGTGGAGAAATGTGAACAATGGACAACTTATGATATTAGGAAATTACTGTTCGGACTTCTTTGGTGGTCCAGTGGTTAAGACTCCACGCTTCCACTGCAGGGGGCGTTGGGGAACTAAGATTCCACATGCCATGCAGCGTGGCCAAAAAATTAAAAATTAGAACAGTAAAAAAAAAATAGAAATTACTGTTAATTTTTTAAAGTGGGATAATGGGATATCCTTATATTTCAGATATACACTTTAATACCTTAAATACCTTATATACTTTTAGTAATTATTGATGAAACAATATCTGGAATTTCCTGTAAAATCATCGTTAGTAATTATAGACGAAATGATATCTGGAATTTCCTGAAGAAGTGGGTAGGGGTATAAATGACACAAGATTGACCACATGCTGATACTTGTTGAAGCTGGATGATGCATACACGGAGTTATGAGATTTCATACATTATTACCTCTACTTTGATATGCATATGAAAATTCCCATAGCATAAAGATTTTTTAAAATCTGACAATGTCAAATCACAGAATGAATGTGGGAAAGGGAAATTTTCATACATTGCTCAAAGGACTAAAAATTGATACAGGTTGTCAATCCCTCATGTATGATTCTCATATTTAAAAAGCATGGAAAACAAAAATTTTTAGAATACATTTGGCTGCAAAACCTGACCTGAACTTTATGAGGCTATTTATAGCCTTTATTCCTTTTAGTGTGGCTATGCATAATGAATTACTGTGTTTGATTATGTGATATTGTCTATGGAATACTTGCTAGGAGTATTCTGTAATATTACCATATTATAGTCCAAAAATACAGAAATCTGAAATACATTTGGGAAAAAAAAGTTGAGATTTTGGACCTGAACACCACCTTAGAGAGCAACTTGAGATAATCTTGTAAAGTAATTCCACTTTAATACACACACTCTAGTAAACTACTTACAACTTTCCAACAGAAAACATGTATCATGGAGGTTAGACCATAGAATTCTTTGTAATATTGAAAAGTTGGAAACAACCTAAATGATCATTAGTAGAAAAATAACAGCAGTTTGGTCATATGCTGGAATGACCAAATTTAAGTAATAGATTATTATATAATGATAAATTATATAATAATTAAATTGGGTTAACTAGAATTTATAGTTATCAATATGGATCGATTTCAAAAATAAGAATGAGTGAAAAGTTTACCTAAGAATATCTACAGTTTATTACTTACATATACTTTAAAATGTTCAAGACAATAAAATATATTATTATAAATACAAACATGTATGATAAAGTATAAAAATACACACCAAATTCATGTAGTAGCTGCCTGAGGGGAGTTAAGAAGGGATTTAAACTGGGGAGGAGAATAAAACCTGGGCAGAAGGGGTTACATTTATCTCAGCTTCCTCTAAGTAGTTCTCTTTACCCTCAGAGGTCCAGGATGAGGCTGCAACTCTTCTAGTTAAATCAATGCCCCCATATTTCTCAAATAAATCACTTATTCTTAGGTTCTTTGGGGTCTGACTAGTCCTAGGGTGACTCTCTGGAAATTGTCTGAAACTCTACTGCTTTAGTAAACACTAGCCCAGTGTTTGAGAATGCTGTATGTAACATATCTGATACTTGAGAACCCTAATATTAGAATTCTATATAATAACTCCAGATTGTATACCAGTTCTATACAGTAACTCCTGTGTTATACACTATATAAAATGGACACCGATTTTTTTCCCAAAAGACAAATCAAGAGAGAAGGAGAGACTATCAGGATTGGATGGAAAAAAAAAAAGAAAACCAACCAGCTATACATATTTAAAATAATAAAACTGCTCTATGGTTTGATTTTTATTAAATAGGTCTACCCGGAATTTAAGTATTTTTTACTTTCTATTTTTCAGTATGAAGTATTATTTATTTACCCTAATATACTAAAATACAATTTTACAACTTAAATAATTGGTTATATTTACTGTAAGTTTTCTTTTTAGTTTAATATGCATTTTCACCAATTAACAGTCAGTTGTCATCTACCAAAATGAAAATGTTATCACCTTAGGAAAACCACATTTTCACAAAAGATCATGGCTGCTGCTGAACTTTTTAAAATAAATCTTTAAAAAAGTACCTGCATTGACAAATGGGATTCCATCATATGGGACATACTGGGATTTCCACATCAAGCGTGTAGCTGGCTTGGCTGGGCTTGGAGATTGGCGGGTCCCCCAAACACTCTGTGTTTGCTGCTTGTGAAATGTTAGGACACTTTCTAATTCAGTCTCACTTACACAGTAGCCACGGTATGAATCTCCAATTTTCTGCATGTAGAAATTCACACACATATCACTTATTCAGATATACATTTCTTACTTCCATTTTATGGTTCCATTCTTGTTCTTTATTCTTTACCTCCCACTTTTAACTTCCACCTTGCTAATATATTTTTAAGTATTTTTGTAAGCTGTCTTAAATTCTTCCTGAAATAAGGCAAGGTATAAACAAATCATGTAAATACATTGATATTATCTATCTACAACCTTGTGAGTATCCCTCAACTAGAAGAAAAGCTTTTTCTATACCCAGAGAAATTTTTTAACTGTGATCTCTTAAACTGAAATGCATTTAGACCTAGAATTGATTCCATGTATGTTTCTCCCTTATAGGGAATAAGAGCAGAGATGTGGAATAGAGATCTTTTTCCTCCTAATTAGACTAAACATTTCACCTGGCAAGAATACATTTAACAAAAGGAAGGTATCAACACACTGTTGTAGGTATACTTTGAGCCATAATAAGAAGAGATATTCTGATTCCAAACAATACATTATCTACAATTTCCCCTAAAAATAACGAAAATGCATGCTTATGAATTTTCTTCTAGCCTAGATATTTCCTCATCAAAATATCCCTACAAATAAAAGTAGGAACATTAACTCTAGCTATAGCATGTTTTTACAAATAAAATGAATACAGCATATAATGTTGTTAATGAAAGGAAAAATTCGGAATTAGTACAATGCAGTCAGACCCATATCAGGAGATAAAAGTTTAATGCAGTATTGAAATTTGTCCAACTAACAGATTTTGGTCAAATCTAAAAAATGCCTATAAGAAAAACACCTTTAAATGGAAATTCAAAAAGTAAAAAGGACTACTAAGCAATATTTTTAAGCAAAATGCAGAAAATATTTCTTCAGCCATTAACCAAAAATGTTTTTCACTATTGATATAGCTTGGAGAAAAAGAATCCTTCAATCTTTGAGATAATTCAGGCTGCTGGACAGTTTTAACTAATTTCTTACAAGATATATGATGTTAGATTAGCTACACAATGTACCATGGTGTAAAATGAAGTAATTTCGCCACATAATTGCTAATGCTTTAATGTCCATAGCATTTCATGAAGTTTATAATAATGATGTTAAAAACCCTCATCAAATGACAAGAATAGTACCTTTAGGAAACCAGTGAAAAACTATGACTAACAAAAAGTGTGAAGGGAAAAAAAATCTTACTGTCTATACATACATACGTACGTAACACTTAGAAAAGCAACAACAGTGATAATGTCCTAACAAATGTAATACATCATTAGACTTCATGATGAGAAATTTTCTCAAAATATTAAAACTCAAGTAATGTTTTTCCTTGCCATATCTTAAGATTTGTTTAAAACAATGAAGCATTTTAATAATTAAATACTCATTACCATGTATGGTTTATATGTAGAAGTGCATGGTCCTTTTCCTCAAAAAGTGTATAGTCTAAAAGGTATATAATAGTGAACAACCCAAGCGAGCAAATAATTAAGAATAGTAATGGTAATAATTATCAAAGAATTTTAAGAGATAAATAAGGACTTCCCCAGTGGCACAGTGGATAAGACTCCGCGCTCCCAATCCAGGGGGCCCCAGGTTTGATCCCTGGTTAGGGAACTAGATCCCACATGCATGCTGCAACTAAGAGTTCGCATGTCACAACTAAGGAGCCCGTGAGCTGCAACTAAGGAGCCTGCCTGCCGCAACTAAGAGCCGGCACAACCAAATAAATACATAAATAAAATTTTAAGAGATAAATAGGTAAAAGATAAAGTAATCATTAGACTATTACAGAAAAGACATATAGGACTTGCATTGGGATTTGAAGAATAGTAGTTAGAAAGGTAAGTAGAAGAAAAAATAACATATTAGGAAATGGAAATAAAAACAAGTGAAGCTGGGGGGAAGCAGCCGCAAGGCACAGGGATATTAGCTTGGTGCTTTGTGACAGCCTGGAGGGGTGGGATGGGGAGAGTGGGAGGGAGGGAGACGCAAGAGGGAAGACATATGGGAACATATGTATATGTATAGCTGATTCACTTTGTTATAAAGCAGAAACTAACACACCATTGTAAAGCAATTATACCCCAATAAAGATGTTTAAAAAAAAAAAAAAAAACAAGTGAAGGAGGAGATAAAGGAAGATTCTGAAATGTGTGTACCAAGTAGGAATACTTGGCTAACATGAATGAAAGATGAATTGGAGAAAAGCAGGAAATAAAAAAGGATAAGATAAGGTGATACCTGATTATAGAAGACCTTGAAAGCTAGTAACAAGTGGCTAAATGACGTGGAAAAATAACACTGAGCTTATTGGGCAGTGAGAAAAGACAATGAAAGTAATATTTAAAGATAAGTAGTTTTAGAAAACTACACAGTGAGGACTAGAAATGGAAAAGTCAAAGAGATTAATGGGAAGGCTGTTACCATAATTGAGTTCAAGATAACAAAGGTTTGTGGGAAAAGCTCCCTTTAAACCACTTTAAAGAAAAAAACTAAAAGAATCAGGTGACTATCTGAATATGGGAAAGGAAGAAATTAGTCTAAAACTTTGTATCTAAGGAGATGGTATTTGTTATTACACAGACAAGGAATTTAGGAAGTAGAGCTAGTTGTGGTATGGCAGATAATTTCTCTTTAGATATGGTGAATTTGAGGTGAAATCTAAGTAAAGCTTCAAGTAAGCAGCTAGAGATCTGGGACAAAAGCAAGGGCAGAATTAAAGAACTGGTGATAGAGATTTGGGGATCATTTTTATAAAACTGAGAATTGAAAGTCAACAAAGCTGTTAAGCTCTACAAGGGATAAAATGTAGAGAAATAAGACAAGGTCAAATGGTGACTCTTGAAGAATTTCTGCTGAGAATATGAAAAGAAATAAATGCCAAGCAAAGAAAGAGAAGGAATGATTAAAGGATAAAAAGTAGAGAAACATGATAGTGAAGTTTTATGGAAGACAAGGGAAAAGAGTTGTAAGAGAAGAAACGAAATGACAGTGAAGTATGAAGGGATTTATAAGATCTCTGCTTTAACAGAGCTTACAAGCTCTAAGGAATAAAAGAGTTAGCACAAACATGAACAAAATATTACAGATACAGCTTCTATTAGTTGTACTCAAAAGTGGACATTTTGGGATGAATTGTAGTTATAATCAACTAAGTGAATCTACATAAGGATTATTTTTTAACTCACCTCACAGCTCCTAAGACGACAGGCCCATATAGGTGTGTTAGAAGAAAGTGGCTGGAGTGGAGCCAAAAAGGGTTCTTCAAGTATTCTGGGATGGGGGGGCATATATAAATATATATTACAAGTTACACACACACACACACACACGCGCACACACACACACATACACACACACACATAGCATTCAGTTGCTTTATCCTCTTAGCCAGTCAAAGACAATACTGAGATCATCAATTAGAAATTGTAATAATAATGACAGATCGGTCTGATGGATGTAATTATGCTTTTTTTAATCATTACTATTTTATCAATTGCTAAAGCAAAAGTCTAACTTTGTTCTTCCAAATACCTGTAGTTTCAACAAATTCAAGCGTTTTATATATCTTTCTCAGAGCTTATTTTGTATTCTCACATAATTATTTTTCATTTAACAAAAATGAGTGAATAAACCATCTTCAGGTGACTTATTAACAGTAACAAGACATTACGTCAAGTTCTAAAGTTAAATGTCACAATTATGTTACCTTTAAAATATTTTCATAGAACAATTAAAATATAAGTAATACAAAACCCATGTCTGTATTTCCCTAAATTATTATAAACAGTGTTATTTTTAGGCAAAAATAAAAGCTGAAATAGACATTAACAAAAAACATTTTAAACACTTTACCACAGAGGAATTAAATGCAAAAAAGTGTGATGAACCATTAAAAATTATAGGACCTAGAATGGATATTTCTTTTTTTAAAAAACTGTATTAGTGCCAGATGTTTACAGATTGCTTCAAAAGATAACAGGCAAATGTCACTGAGGTAAAGTAGCACGCTGGCCTTTTATAGATTCTAAAGTAGCTCCCTTATTGCCAAGATGTTATTAAAATGATTAAGGATGTATTTGATGATGGTTTATTCTATTTTCTGAATTTCTGATCTTTTCTATAGTCAGCCAGCTTTAAATGTGATAATGTAAAAAGAGATTTCCATGGTGATGTTCAAAGATGAGCTCCTCTTTCTCATTGACTCACCTGTTCACTGTCTTTTTGGGCAATGTGAGGGATGCATGTGGATGAAGAATGTAACTACTGTTATTGTCTGCTACAGAATCCACTCTTACAGTTGGTAAGTTTCCGTCACTGGGTTTCTCTTCAGAGACATCTTAACAATAAGAACAAGAACAAAGCAACATCAATATCTTGAATAAGACCATGAGAATGTAATGAACTGGAACTAATACATTTGAAATAGGAAAGATATACTCTGAAGCTGAAGATAATAAAACTTATACTTTATTGAGAATTTCTCTGATAAACTTGTTTACTTTTAAACTGTAATACTGACTACTAAAGTTTTGTAACTAAGTTTTGGAACTTATATTGAACAGCTAGGATATAAAAGTGGTAGAAGTAATTGTTATATTAATAGTATCACAATATAATGGGAAAATGTAAGACTAATTCTTTTAGTTTCTATACCATGTTTGTAAAGTTTTCTGCAAACTATGTTTTCTTTTCCTTAAGTTGTAACAACTGTTATCAAAGACAAAGAACCATAACACTAAAGTAAGAATTATTTGCCCTAAACCATTATCTATGAAAAAATGACAACAGTGTAGCTATGATGTTAGAAAAGAGATTCAAATAGATGGAAAAGGAAGGGAAGAAAAAGGAAAAGAACGAATAGGGATAATATCAAATAGGTAGAAAAAGAATAAAATAAAAAGAAATAGGGGGACTTCCCTGGTGGTGCAGTGGTTAAGAATCTGCCTGCCAATGCAGGGGACACGGGTACAAGCCCTGGTCCAGGAAGATCCCACATGCCACGGAACAACTAAGCCCATGTGCCACAACTACTGAGCCTGCACTCTAGAGCCCATGAGCCACAAGTACTGAGCCCACATGCCACAACTACTGAAGCCCGCACGCCTAGAGCCCATGCTCTGCAACAAAAGAAGCCACAGCAATGAGAAGCCTGCACACCACAACGAAGAGTAGCCCCCGCTCGCTGCAATTAGAGAAAGCCCACATGCAGCAACAAAGACCCAATGCATACAAAAATAAAAAATAAATAAATACGGACTTCCCTGGTGGTGCAGAGGTTAAGAATCCGCCTGCCAATGCAGGGGACATGGGTTCGAACCCTGGTCCAGGAAGATCCCACATGCCGCAGAGCAACTAAGCCTGTGCTCTAGAGCCCATGAGCCACAACTACTGAGCCCACAAGCCTAGAGCCCATGTTCCACAACAAGAGAAGCCACTGCAATGAGAAGCCCGCGCACCACAACGAAGAGCAACCCCCACTCGCCACAACTAGAGAAAGCCCATGCACAGCAACGAAGACCCAATGCAGCCAAAAAATAAATTAATTAAAATAAATAAATTTATATTAAAAAAATGAGGAGTATGATTCTTTCTGAATCTGAAGGAACAAAGAGGAAAAAAGCAAAGAGGATGAGAAGAATAGTTTTAAAAAAAGTGTCACATGTCTAACAACATTGATAAAAATATAAAATAAAAATTTCTCCAGTAGCTATTAGCACCATATTCTTGTTATTGTTGCTGTCATTATTACTGTTATTAAAATTAAGAAGAATTTATTTTATGCTCACTGGTCATTTGGGAGGAAGCAAGAGTCAACCAGCTTCACAGAATTCCAAAATGAAATAGACAGCTAACCTAGACAGGAGTTGAAAAATGAACTTGAAATTTATTTGGGCTAAGAAACTTTTTCTAATCATTCAGTTCACAATCTTACCCAAAGAGATCAATTTTAGCACTGACTTTCATGAAGTGATTTTCTGAATATACGTTTGTTCTTTAAAACGTTCTTAAATCCCCTATATCCCATGATTACTCACCCTGAGGACTATTCACATCCACAAGCTGCCCCTGAGGTACAATCACTTGTGTCGTTCCTGTCTGGGTAGATGGAATTACACGCAGCACGTGTCCGTTTTCTGATGGGCTGGCAACAATCATCTTGGAGGCATTTTAAAAAAATCAAATGCATAAGTCTACAATGATTCAAAAGAATCATTACTTAAAAAATTAGTAGACATGCCTACCTCTACAGCAGATGCTATCATTTTCTTCGCTTTATAGATGAAAACACTGAGGTACCTAAAAATTTTTTCCCAAAGTCTCACAATTGATAAGTGGTAAAGCTAGGATTCAAAACAGGCAGTTTGATCCTATGTCCTATGATCTTAACCACCTATGATCTTAATCATTACATGGATGTGAGGTCTAATTACTTAGTAACCTGAACAAGTAGGTCTCTGACTACACTAAATATATTTACTTTTTTCTACTTATTGTATTATCCACACGTTTGACCTATTTGTGTGATAATCACTGGTCTCATATTTTAAGTCATTTTCGTTTAAAAACAGTAACTTAGATGTCTAATTAAACAGGATTTATTTTTATATCTCTGCATTTTTATATATCCTGTCTTGGTCTATAAGAAATACTACAGAGTGACCCAAAAGTCTGAAAACATAGGGGAATTGTATATTTATTATTTCCTTTGGTGTTTTTGTTTGTTTTTTTCAGTTTAACAAATGAACTCCTTGCCTCAAATTTAGAGGAATGTCAACTAAGAAAGCATCTAAAGTTGAAGAAAAACATTTTGAGCCTATCGTTTAAAAATATAATATATTATTTAAAATTAAGTTTATCCTATATTTCCAGACTTTCTGGATACCTTATAAACTTTATTACCTAAAAACTACTCTTCTACTAACAGTTTTACTGTTTTACCTGAAATCCCCTGTCCTCAGTTTTCCCTAGGGCAAATAACTGTCCTTAATCATTCCAACCCACTTTTCAAACTTCCCTTTTGCTATGTAAAACATGAAAACTTTGCTGATGGCCTGATAGAGACGGCATCACTTTTAGAGAGGGTCATTTGAAAAACTTCAAATTTGGAAAAAAAAAAAACCACCCTTAAACCTCAACAAAACAGAAAGCTTTCAATATAATCATAAACATTTCCCAGAAATTAAGAGTAGAAATTTTTTCCTTCCCTCAGTGTTTGTCAAGTTTCTTGAGATAAAAATATCTTGCCATATCTCTTATACCTCTTATTACTTCAGTATGAAAATCAACTGTAAACTCTGAGGATGATAATTCCTTTTCATTTGTGGAGTTCATACTAAGCAGCAGGACTTTACATGCATTGGGTTAGCCAAAAGGTTCGTTTGGTTTTTTCTGTAAGATGGCTCTAGTAGCACTTAGTTGACTTTAACTTCATCCAAAACAATTTTGTTAGATTTTATGTGACAGTTGTCATATCAGTGTGCATTTAAAAAAAGACTGATCAAAATTGGTAAATTTTTTTATAGATGTTTATTGGCATCATAATTTTTTTTTTTTTTGGTTGCGCCGGGTTCTAGTTGCTGCAGGTGGGCTCCTTAGTTGCAGCACGTGGGCTCCTCAATTGCGGCCAGTGGGCTCCTTAGTTGCAGAATGTGAACTCTTAGTTGCTTCGTGCATGTAGGATCTAGTTCCCTGACCAGGGATGGAACCCTGGCCCCCTGCAATGGAATCTCGGAGTCTTAACCGCTGCGCTGCCAGGGAAGTCCCAAAATTGGTGAATTTTTGTGTAGCCGTTTTAATATTGAAGATGGAAGGAAAAAAACCAACGTTTTTGGCATATTATGCACTTTATTATTTCAAGAAAGGTAAAAATGCAACTGAAACGCAAAAAAAAAGATTTGTGCAGTGGCATGCAGAAGGCGCTGTGTCTGACTGGCTGTGTCTGACTGAACGTGTCAAAAGTGGTTTGCGAAGTTTCGTGCTGGAGATTTCTCACTGGATGATGCTCCACGGTCAGGTAGACCAGTTGAAGTTGATAGTGATCAAATCGAGACATTGAGAATAATCAACGTCATACCACGCAGGAGATAGCCGACATACTCATAATATCCAAATCAAGCGCTGAAAATCATTTGCGCCAGCTTGGTTATGTGAATCGCTTTGATGTTTGGGTTCCACATAAATTAAGCAAAAAAACCCTTCTTGACCGTATTCCCACATGCGATTCTCTACTTATACGTAATGAAAACGTTCCATTTTTAAAACAAATTGTGACAGGCAATGAAAAGTGGATACTGTACAATAATGTGGAACAGAAGAGACTGTGGGGCAAGCAAAATGAACCACCACCAACTACACCAAAGGCCGGTCTTCATCCAAAGAAGGTGAGGTTGTGTATATGGTGGGATTGGAAGGGAGTCCTCTATGATGAGCTCCTTCTGGAAAACGAAATGATTAATTCCAACAAGTACTGCTCCCAGTTAGACCAACTGAAAGCAGCACCCGACGAAAAGCATCCGGAATTAGTCAACAGAAAATGCATAATCTTCCATCAGGATAACGCAAGGCCGCATGTTTCTTTGATGACCAGGCAAAAACTGTTACAGCTTAGCTGGGAAGTGCTGATTCATCCACCATATTCACCAGACATTGCACCTTCGGATTTCCATTTATTTAGATCTTTACAAAATTCTCTTAATGGAAAAAATTTCAATTCCCTGGAAGACTGTAAAAGGCACCTGCAAGAGTTCTTTGCTCAAAAAGATAAAAAGTTTTGGGAAGATGGAATTATGAAGTTGCCTGAAAAATGGCAGAAAGTAGTGGAACAAAAGGGTGAATACATTGTTCAATAAAGTTCTTGGTGAAAATGAAAAATGTGTCTTTTATTTTTACTTAAAAACCAAAGGCACTTTTTGGCCAACCCAATATTACGTTATTTAATCTTCATTACATGTATACGAACTATATACATTTTATACATGCGGAAATTGCAACACAGTGGTTACAAAACTCATTCAAGGTAACTCAGAGCTATATAGTCCTGAGCTGAAATTCAAACCCAAGCAGTCTGACTCCTTTTAACCACTACTTTGTACTGTCCCCCAATATCTGATGATGTTACTTAACCTAAAAAAAGACAAAAATAAAACAATACGAAAACCCTACTGGACTTCAAAAGGCAATAGTAATAATACTGTTGTTAATTCTTTACTCCCTGTAAATGAGATTAAATATGTGTGAAAATTTTTCATTCATTCTTAGAAAATAAGAGTGCTGTGGTTATTTTTAAATCCAAATAAAACACATATAATAAAGTTATAATTTATTCAATCATATGAAAATTTCATAATTAAGACTGATCTGTGGAATATCCCCTTAATTTTGAAACTGTTTCCCAAGCACAGTGGAAAAGCATCTCCATTTTCTGTTTCCTTAGCTTATTTCACCTGTTACCTAAAAACCTATTTTTAATTCATATAATTTGACAATGGTGATGATAATACTACTTTTTCTATTACCAAAAAAAGTGATTATCTTTAATCTTTGCTATGAAAATAAACATAGTTTTGAAGAGTCATCTGCTGCAATACATTTTCTTTGAGGCCGACCATGAAAATCACCAGAAAATCTTGGCTAATGAGTAGTTTTATATTTACTGGGCACTTTGTGTACAATATTTCTAGTAAATGAAAAATATCACCCCTGCTTCACTCCAAAACCTCCTCTCATCCACTGCAGATTTACCCACTATAGAATCTTTACTAGTTCCGTGAAAGCTTCTATGTGAAAAAAATCATACTTCAAAACAAACAAACAAAAAAGTCATTTTTTACAAAAAGCTCCACTTGGTGGAGACTTTGATAATGGGAAGATTATGCATATATGGAGGCTGGGGGTATATGGAAACTCTCTGTATTTTCTTCTCATTTTGCTGTGAACCTAAAACTGCTCTTAAAATTAAAGTCTATTAAAATAAACAATAAAAACAAAAAATCTCCACTAAGTTTCCCAGAATATCACCACCTTCTGATCTTTGGTTCTTTGGAGAAGATAGCTTCTAACACTCCACGTTCCTTACATTTATTTTCATGCTCATGCCACATGTTTCCTATTTCACAACTTCAAGCAACCCTCTGTATCATCTCCTACCACAAACAATGTAAAATCACCTTTATAATCACTTCAGATAGAATGTTTAATACAATTACAAAGAGAATGGGAACTCGAACTTTTTTCAGACCCAGACAAATAAATAACTTTAACATGCTTTTTAGGAAAGGTACCATGTGTAAAATGATAACCCTTCATACATTTAGACTCTTTTATCCTTCCATTAGAACACACAGACTTTCTAAATGTTCTGATAGAAACTAGAATAAATGTCAAATAAGAGGGGAAATTACAGAGGTATTTCATTTTGAACATGAAATATTAAAATGTATTGGTTCACATCTAGATTATTTGTTGCATATTAACCTCTGCTGGTGATGCAGTATGATTACAGAAGCTTACCCTAACTTTGCATTTCAGTCCTGAAGTAAGCCCAGAAATATGTTGAGCCTGAACATACACACAAAAAAGTTGTCTACAGTTAGCCACCTCTCAACCAATTACTCTCAATGCCAAAATTTAGCTGAATTATAAGGGAGCAAAAGGACATAGATTAACTCTAGAATGCTCTAGACTAGAAACAAAAACAAGAATTTTGGGTTAAATGGTTGCCTACTTAAGAATAATTTATAATTGAAGTTATGATTTTAAAAATAATTTTTATTATTGAATTAAAATTTGTTGTAGAAAATTTGGAAAATACAGGCAAACAAAGAGATACATTATTCTTCATATTATTACTGATATAAATATATTATTAGTCAGAGAGCAATTTAGAACTTTTTCTCATTAATTTTATTTGAATCAAAACCATCTATCACCACATCTATTCAACTGTGAATTTGGTCGTACATATTTTTGGCTAACAGTTTAAAGCAGCACTGTCAACTTTATGCATTGTTATTCACGTGACACCTACCTATCTACTTACAAAGATCAGTAAGGGTATGTCTAAATTCCATTTTCCACTGGTACTTCCATTGCTTTCTTTTTCTTCAAGAAAGCATACCAGCATGTGGCACACAAATCAGTAACTGAGATGTTGATACAGCAAACAACATTGAGTTCAGTCAAATGTATATACAAAAAATAAATGTAAGTTATATGTAAGCTCTGGGACTTTAGCACTAGTGACAGAAGCACTAGTGACAGATTATGTTACATTTCCAACTGATCTTAAAGTACCAGTTTGCCTAGACATAGTAGCTGGGACGTACTGGTTTGAAGTACTCTGTAGTCCTGAAAGGAAATCTTTTAAAATCCTTATATAACTTAAAAATGAATGTCATGGTAACAGTATTTTCAAAGCAATGTAAAGCAATAATGTCAAGAAATTAAGGTCATCTAGTAAGACTAATACAATTTGCTAAATAGCAGAAAACTGGTTATTTTAAAAACGTACTCACCATTTGCTCATTAGAATCCCCCAATGACTGAAGCTCATATTGAATAGGTTGCCCATTTTGGTCCACTAGGTGGAATTGCTCTGCAGAAAGAGTCTGTGTCTGAGTCAGGGGCCCTGGTATATTCTGTGATGTGAGTGAATTATCCACCGCAGTAGTAATGGGTAAAACTCTAGGGGAACCATCTTGTCCAAAAGAAGGCTCACTGGAGTCCATACAGCTTAGATGCTTTTGCAAAGAAAAAAAAAAAATCACTTGCGTGTTTGTAAAATAAGTTACAATTTTTAAAAAATAGAATGTTTTTAATAAAAGATGGAGACACATTCATTTTTCAGTTAATTATTCACTTTACTTTTGGCAAGGGTTATCAATTCACAGACTGATATAGACAGAAGTTCTTAAGTGAAACTGCTGATTTTTATTATATTTTACTTCAAATAATCCACAGGAATACAATGTGAAATGAGGAAATATTTATAATTCAATATGCAGATTTTTCTTTACATATAAACTTTCACAAATACACTAAAGCTATATATTATAAAATTAAATATGATAGAATTATTAAAAATTAAATGTTAAAATTCTTGAATACATTAAATATAACACTATTCCTTAAATATAAAAAATCCAATTGCATGCCGCTTTCCCTTTAAATGGAAAAAAGTTCCCAGTTGAATCCCTACTTCAAATACCTGAGAATCAGTTTTTGACTCTTCGAAATCATTATGATTGACTCTTAATGAATCAACAGACTGTTCCATGCTGGTATCATATCCAATTCCATTTTCTTCTATTATTTAATACCTGAAAGGTTTTAAATATCTGATCAACTAAAGCACTTAACATTTTAATAGAATGTTTGTCTTAAATAAATTTCTCATCTCCCCTACTGTGTTACCCTATACAATTTAGGTTAAATCATTTACACCCTATAAGATCAATAAAACGAACATTCTTGTTAAATAATTTGCAAAGGCACCAGAATAAATTCAAGACAGAGCAAAAATTAGTGTTATGTAGTTTCCCCACCCTATCCTTAATTGCACTCATGTACTGGTTTATTAAGGTTGCTGCTACGTGACAGGTACTGTTGTTACACCCTTTCAACTTCTTCTAAAATTCTCATTTTACACAGATGTAATCTAAATAAAAGCTTTTAATTTTATGAGGTGTGCCCTATCATAGCATTAGATAATTTTAAAAGAGATCTCTTGGTACAGAAGGAGATTATATACATACAACTCTTACCATAACATACAATTATACCACTTAATATTAGCATGACAAGCTTTGAAAATGAAGAAATATGTATTCTAAAAAGGTTGAGCCACTTAGGCCTAGTACAGTCGTTTTCCACTGGTGGTGATTTTGCCCCCACACATACCCCCAACACCCCCTAATCGCCTGGGGATACTGGGCAATGTTTAGAAACTTTTTTGGTTGTCACAACTGGAGGGGGTGCTACTGGTATCTAATGAGCAGAAGTTAGGGGAATTGCTAAACACCTTGCAACGTACAGGACAGCCCCCACATAAAGATGTCAATGGTGCTGAGGTTCAGAAACCCTGGCCTAGTATAGTATAGTGACTAATGGATTCTGTATGATCTAAAAAGAATGATGTTTTATGACTCAAAATTGGAGTAAAGTCAAAATGAAACTGCTGAAGAACATCACTGAAAAATTTATAATATAAAATAAACTTCATAGAATCTTTTTTAAGAACCCAACCCTATAATTTTATTTTTTGAAAGACAGCATGAATTATTTTTTTTAAATCTTTAAAATTTTATTTTTAAATTTACATGCATTAATTGAACTCTTTTTTTGATGTATAGCTCTATGAATTTTAACACAGATAACCGTCATCACCATCAGGATACACGATAATTCCATCACTCTAAACCCTAATTTCCATTTATACCTGTATTTAAGACCTATTTAGTATATGTACTTGGATACAATGAAAACTTATTTTTCTGTGATAGCATCCAAACATATATTTGTAAAATTAACCATTTCAGAAAATCTGCAAGGTTTGCTATTTCATATCTTTAAGATATTATAAATAATTCTACTCAAATATAAATTGTAAATGCTATTAAATCAGTCTTATTTTTAATATATATCTATAAAATATCTTAAAATTGCTTCTCCTTAAAGATTTTAAATTATCACTTGTATTCTAATTTCATGTATTACAAAAATTCCAAAAACCTGTAGTTACCTCTAGGGCTATAAAAGTAAGAGCAATTTTAGTTCATAACTTTCTGTTCGGTTTTGAATTTTTTTATACTATATATATATTACTTAAGATTAATATTTTATAGAAGAGGTTTAAAAAATAGAAAGGAAGTTTCACTAATGGCAATACAGCAGATTAGACACTGTAGAAGGCTCTCTTGCTAGAAAACAAAAAATAGAAAGTTGATCTAAAACAAAATATTTCGTGGCTGGGAGCTACTATAGGAAGTAACAAAAATGAGAGGCCACTCCCTGCCCTCTCCCACTCTGCCCACCCCCCACTCCCCAAAATAAAAGCAAAAGCTGTGATCTAAAACCTAAATGATGAGCACAAGCAAAGAGGAAAATTTCAAGGGCAGTGCTGCTAATAAACACTGTGCCTGGGAAATGGGCTTGGATAAACAGCTGGTAGGGGAAGAGAACTTAAAACTCCCAAGGTAAGACTAAGAACCTGAAAGATCCTGGTAAGCCAATAATGTACCCTGGCTTCTGGTGAGAACAAATGCAGTTATTATTTGGAGGAACACAAACACAGTTAAGACTTTAGTTTCCTTTCACATTAAGATCAATCAAATATAAGCTTACAATCAAAGAGCGCCAAAAACACAAAGAAATAAGCCACCATAAGAAGGAGTCAGCAGATTTAGACACCCCCTAAAAACTTCAAATATTGGAACCATGTAATACTGAATATAAAACAATTATTTAATATTCAAAGAAATAAAAGAATGAGTCATAGGAATAAGGAAGCAACAAGAGACTATCAAGTTTCATTTGAAAGAGAACCAAACAGAACTTTCAGCAATGAAAAATGTAATTGCTGAAATTAAAAAGTCAATGGATAAATTAAGTAGAAAGTTAGAGGCAGAAGAAAGAATTACTAATTAGAAGACAGGCTTTAAAAGTTACCCAGGGCTTCCCTGGTGGCGCAGTGGTTAAGAGTCCGCCTGCTGATGCAGGGGACATGGGTTCGTGCCCCCATCTGGGAAGATCCCATATGCGGCAGAGCGGCTAGGCCCATAAGCCATGGCCACTGAACCGGCGCGTCCGGAGCCTGTGCTCCGCAATGGGAGAGGCCACAACAGTGAGAGGCCCGCATACCGCAAAATAAATAAATAAATAAATAAATAAATAAAAATTACCCAGAATGCATCATAAGTAAAACAGAATATTAAAAAATACAAAGAACACACTTCAAACTACGAAAATAGAAGAAGAAAGTATAGCATACCTATAACTGGAGTCTCAGAAGAATAAAAAGAAAAAATGGACGAGAGACAATATGTGACGAGATAATGGCTGACCATTTTTCAAAACTGAAGACATGAATCTACAGATAAAGAAAGCACAAAATGTACCAAGATAAATCAAAAGAAATCCATACCAAACGTAGCAAAGTACAAAATTCAAAGAAAAACAGAAAAAATCTAAAATGCAGCCAGGGCTTCAGTTGGAGCGCCAGGAGAGGACTGGGGTTAGCGGCGTGAACACAGCCTGCAGGGCATTAGTGCACCGCAGCTAGCCGAGAGGGAGTTGGGGAAAAGTCTGGACCTGCTGAAAAGGCAAGAGACTTTTTTCTTCCCTCTTTGTTTCCTGGTGTGCAAGGAGAGGGCATTAAGAACGCTGCTTAAAGGAGCTCCAGAGACGGGGGCGAGCCGCGGCTAAAAGTGTGGACCCCAGAGACAGACATGAGACACTAAGGCGGCTGCTGCCGCCACCAAGAAGCCTGTGTGCAAACACAGGTCACTATCCACACCCCCCTTCCGGGGAGCCTGTGCAGCCCACCACTGCCAGGGTCCCGGGATCCAGGGACAACTCCCCCAGGAGAACGCACAGCGTGCCTCAGGCTGCTGCAACGTCACTCCGGCCTCTGCCGCCGCAGGCTCGCCCTGCACTCCGTGACCCTCCCTACCCCACGGCCTGAGTGAGCCAGAGCCTTCAGCGGCTCCTTTAACCCCGTCCTGTCTGAGCAAAGAACAGACGCCCTCCAGCGACCTACACGCACAGGCGGGGCCAAATCCAAAGCTGAGCCCCTGGGAGCTGTGAGAACAAAGAAGAGAAAGGGAAATCTCTCCCAGCAGCCTCAGAAACAGTGGATTAAAGATCCACAATCAACTTGATGTACCCTGCATCTGTGGAATTCATGAATAGACAACGAATCATCCCAAATTAAGGAGGTGGACTTTGAGAGCAAGATTTATGATTTTTTCCCCTTTTCCTCTTTTTGTGAGTGTGTATGTGTATGCTTCTGTGTGAGATTTTGTCTGTATAGCTTTGCTTCCACCATTTGTCCGAGGGTTCTATCCGTCCTGTTTTTTTCTTAATAATTATTTTTTATTTTAATAACCTTATGTTATTTTATTTTATCTTCGTCCTTTCTTTTCTTCCTTCCCTCCTTTAGACAACGAATCATCCCAAATTGAGGAGGTGGACTTTGAGACCAAGATTTATGATTTTTTCCTCTTTTCCTCTTTTCTGAGTGTGTATGTGTATGCTTCTGTGTGAGATTTTGTCTGTATAGCTTTGCTTCCACCATTTGTTCCGGGTTCTATCCATCTGTTTTTTTGTTTTCTTTTCCTCTTAATAATTATTTTTTTATTTTAAAAACTTCATTATATTTTATCTTACTTTATTTTATTTTACTTTGTCTTCTTTCGTTTCTTCTTTCCTTCCCTCCTTCCTTCCTTGCTCCCTCCCTCCCTTCTTTCTTTCTTTCTACTTCTACTAATTCTTTCTTTCTACTTTTTCTCCTTTTTCTTCTGAGCCGTGTGGATGAAAGGCTCTTGGTGCTGCAGCCAGGAGTTAGTGCTGTGCCTCTGAGGTGGGAGAGCCAACTTCAGGACACTGGTCCACATGAGGCCTCCAAGCTGCACATAATATCAAACGGCAAAAATCTCCCAGAGATCTCCATCTCAACGCCAGCAGCCAGCTTCACTCAACGACCAGCAAGCTACAGTGCTGGACATCCTATGCCAAACAACTAGCAAGACAGGAACACAACCCCACCCATTAGCAGAGAGGCTGCCCAAAATCATAATAAGTCTACAGACACCCCAAAACACACCACCAGACGTGGACCTGCCCACCAGAAAGACAAGATCTAGCCTCATCCACCAGAACACAGGCACTAGTACCCTCCACCAGGAAGTCTACACAACCCACTGAACCAACCTTAGCCACTGGGGACAGACACCAAAAACAACAGGAACTACAAACCTTCAGCCTGCAAAAAGGAGACCACAAACACAGTAAGATAAGCAAAATGAAAAGACAGAAAAACACAAAGCAGATGAAGGAGCAAGATAAAAACCCACCAGACCTAATAAATGAAGAGGAAATAGGCAGTCGACCTGAAAAAGAATTCAGAATAATGATAGTAAAGATGATCCAAAATCTTGGAAACAGAATAGACAAAATGCAAGAAACATTTAACAAGGACCTAGAAGAACTAAACATGAAACAAACAATGATGAACAACACAATAAATGAAATGAAAAATACTCTAGATGGGATCAATAGCAGATTAAATGAGGCAGAAGAATGGATAAGTGACCTGGAAGATAAAATAGTGGAAATAACTAATGCACAGCAGAATAAAGAAAAAAGAATGAAAAGAACTGAGGACAGTCTCAGAGACGTCTGGGACAACATTAAATGCACCAACATTCGAATTATAGGGGTTCCAGAAGAAGAAGAGAAAAAGAAAGGGTCTGAGAAAATATTTGAAGAGATTATAGTTGAAAACTTCCCTAATATGGGAAAGGAAATAGTTAATCAAGTCCAGGAAGCACAGAGAGTCCCACACAGGATAAATACAAGGACAGATACGCCAAGACACATATTAATCAAACTGTCAAAAATTAAATACAAAGAAAACATATTAAAAGCAGCAAGGGAAAAACAACAAATAACACACAAGGGAATCCCCATAAGGTTAACAGCTGATCTTTCAGCAGAAACTCTGCAAGCCAGAAGGGAGTGGCAGGACATATTGAAAGTGATGAAGGAGAAAAACCTGCAACCAAGATTACTCTACCCAGCAAGGATCTCATACAGATTTGATGGAGAAATTAAAACCTTTACAGACAAGCAAAAGCTGAGAGAGTTCAGCACCACCAAACCAGCCCTACAACAACTGCTAAAGGAACTTCTCTAGGCAAGAAACACAAGAGAAGAAAAAGCCCTACAATAACAAAACAATTAAGAAACTGGGAATGGGAACATAAATATAGATAATTACCTTAAATGTAAATGGACTAAATGCTCCCACCAAAAGACACAGATTGGCTGAATGGATACAAAAACAAGATGCATATATTTGCTGTCTACAAGAGACCCACTTCAGACCTAGAGACACATACAGACTGAAAGTAAGGGGATGGAAAAAGGTATTTCATGCAAATGGAAACCAAAAGAAAGCTGGAGTAGCAATTCTCATATCAGACAAAATAGACTTTAAAATAAAGACTATTAGAAGAGACAAAGAAGGACACTACATAATGATCAAGGGATCGATCCAAGAAGAAGATATAACAATTGTAAATATTTATGCACCCAACATAGGAGCACCTCAATACATAAGGCAAATACTAACAGCTATAAAAGGGGAAATCGACAGTAACACATTCATAGTAGGGGACTTTAACACCCCACTTTCACCAATGGACAGATCATCCAAAATGAAAATAAATAAGGAAACACAAGCTTTAAATGATACATTAAACAAGATGGACTTAATTGATATTTATACGACATTCCATCCATAAACAACAGAATACACATTTTTCTCAAGTGCTCATGGAACATTCTCCAGGACAGATCATATCCTGGGTCACAAGTCAAGCCTTGGTAAATTTAAGAAAACTGAAATTGTATCAAGTATCTTTTCCGACCACAACGCTATGAGACTAGATTTCAATTACAGGAAAAGATCTGTAAAAAATACAAACACATGGAGGCTAAACAATACACTACTTAATAACGAAGTGATCACTGAAGAAATCAAAGAGGAAATCAAAAAATACCTAGAAACAAATGACAATGGAGACACGACGACTCAAAATCTATGGGATGCAGCAAAAGCAGTTCTAAGAGGGAAGTTTATAGCAATACAATCCTACCTTAAGAAACAGGAAACATCTCGAATAAACAACCTAACCTTGCACCTAAAGCAACTAGAGAAAGAAGAACAAAAAAACCCCAAAGTTAGCAGAAGGAAAGAAATCATAAAAATCAGATCAGAAATAAATGAAAAAGAAATGAAGGAAACAATAGCAAAGATCAATAAAACTAAAAGCTGGTTCTTTGAAAGGATAAACAAAATTGATAAACCATTAGCCAGACTCATCAAGAAAAAAAGGGAGAAGACTGAAATCAATAGAATTAGAAATGAAAAACGAGAAGTAACAACTGACACTGCAGAAATACAAAAGATCATGAGAGATTACTACAAGCAACTCTATGCCAATAAAATGGACAACCTGGAAGAAATGGACAAATTCTTAGAAAGGCACAACCTGCCAAGACTGCATCAGGAAGAAAGAGAAAATATGAACAGACCAATCACAAGCACTGAAATTGAAACTGTGATTAAAAATCTTCCAACAAACAAAAGCCCAGGACTAAATGGCTTCACAGGCGAATTCTATGAAACATTTAGAGAAGAGCTATCAGCTATCCTTCTCAAACTCTTCCAAAATATAGCAGAGGGAGGAACACTCCCCAACTCATTCTACGAGGCCACCATCACCCTGATACCAAAACCAGACAAGGATGTCACAAAGAAAGAAAACTACAGGCCAATATCACTGATGAACATAGATGCAAAAATCCTCAACAAAATACTAGCAAACAGAATCCAACAGCACATTAAACGGATCATACACCATGATCAAGTGGGGTGTATTCCAGGAATGCAAGGATTCTTCAATATACGCAAATCAATCAACGTGATACACCACATTAACAAATTGAAGGAGTGAAACCATATGATCATCTCAATAGATGCAGAGAAAGCTTCTGACAAAATTCAACACCCGTTTATGATAAAAACCCTGCAGAAAGTAGGCATAGAGGGAACTTTCCTCAACATAATAAAGGGCATATATGACAAACCCACAGCCAACATCATCCTCAATGGTGAAAAACTGAAAGCATTTCCACTAAGATCAGGAACAAGACAAGGTTGCCCACCCTCACCACTCTTATTCAACATAGTTTTGGAAGTTTTAGCCACAGCAATCAGAGAAGAAAAGGAAATAAAAGGAATCCAAATAGGAAAAGAAGAAGTAAAGCTGTCACTATTTGCAGATGACATGATACTATACATAGAGAATCCTAAAGATGCTACCAGAAAACTACTAGAGCTAATCAATGAATTTAGTAAAGTAGCAGGATACAAAATTAATGCACAGAAATCTCTGGCATTCCTATACACTAAGGATGAAAAATCTGAAAGTGAAATCAAGAAAACACTCCCATTTACCATTGCAACAAAAAGAATAAAATATCTAGGAATAAACCTACCTAAGGAGACGAAAGACCTGTATGCAGAAAATTATAAGACACTGATGAAAGAAAATAAAGATGATACAAATAGATGGAGAGATATACCATGTTCTTGGATTGGAAGAATCAACATTGTGAAAATGACTCTACTACCCAAAGCAAGCTACAGATTCAATGCAATCCCTATCAAACTACCACTGGCATTTTTCACAGAAATAGAACAAAAAATTTCACAATTTGTATGGAAACACAAAAGACCCCGAATAGCCAAAGCAATCTTGAGAACGAAAAACGGAGCTGGAGGAATCAGGCTCCCTGACTTCAGACTATACTACAAAGCTACAGTAATCAAGACAGTATGGTACTGGCACAAAAACAGAAAGATCAATGGAACAGGATAGAAAGCCCAGAGATAAACCCATGCACATATGGTCACCTTATCTTTGATAAAGGAGGCAGGAATGTACAGTGGAGAAAGGACAGCCTCTTCAATAAGTGGTGCTGGGAAAACTGGACAGCTGCATGTAAAAGTATGAGATTAGATCACTCCCTAACACCATACACAAAAATAAGCTCAAAATGGATTAAAGACCTAAATGTACGGCCAGAAACTATCAAACTCTTAGAGGAAAACATAGGCAGAGCACTCTGTGACATAAATCACAGCAAGGTCCTTATTGACCCACCTCCTACAGAAATGGAAATAAAAACAAAAATAAACAAATGGGACCTAATGAAACTTAAAAGCATTTGCGCAGCAATGGAAACCATAATCCAGACCAAAAGACAACCCTCAGAATGGGAGAAAATATTTTCAAATGAAGCAACTAACAAAGGATTAATCTCCAAAATTTATAAGCAGCTCATGCAGCTTAATAACAAAAAAACAAACAACCCAATCCAAAAATGGGCAGAAGACCTAAATAGACATTTCTCCAAAGAAGATATACAGACTGCCAACAAACACACGAAAGAATGCTCAACATCACTAATCATTAGAGAAATGCAAATCAAAACTACAATGAGATATCATCTCACACCAGTCAGAATGGCCATCATCAAAAAATCTAGAAACAATAAATGCTGGAGAGTGTGTGGAGAAAAGGGAACCCTCTTACACTGTTGGTGGGAATGTAAATTGATACAGCCACTGTGGAGAACGGTATGGAGGTTCCTTAAAACACTACAAATAGAACTACCATATGACCCAGCAATCCCACTACTGGGCATATACCCTGAGAAAACCATAATTCAAAAAGAGTCATGTACCAAGATGTTCATTGCAGCTCTATTTACAATAGCCCGGAGATGGAAACAACCTAAGTGTCCATCATCGGATGAATGGATAAAGAAGATGTGGCACATATATACAATGGAATATTACTCAGCCATAAAAAGAAACGAAATTGAGCTATTTGTAATGAGGTGGATAGACCTAGAGTCTGTCATACAGAGTGAAGTAAGTCAGAAAGAGAGAGACAAATACCGTATGCTAACACATATATATGGAATTTAAGAAAAAAAATGTCATGAAGAACCTAGGGGTGAAAGAGGAATAAAGACACAGACTTACCAGAGAATGGACTTGAGGATATGGGGAGGGGGAAGGGTAAACTGTGAGAAAGCGAGAGAGAGGCATGGACATATATACACTACCAAACGTAAGGTAGATAGCTAGTGGGAAGCAGCTGCATAGCATAGGGAGATCAGCTCGGTGCTTTGTGACCGCCTGGAGGGGTGGGATAGGGAAGGCGGGAGAGAGGGAGAGGCAAGGGAGAAGAGATATGGGAACATATGTATATATATAACTGATTCATTTTGTTGTGAAGCTGAAACTAACATACCATTGTAAAGCAATTATACTCCAATAAAGACGTTAAAATGATAAAAAATAAAAATTAAAAAAAAAAAATAATAAAATGCAGCCAGAGAGATACGATCACCTACAGAGTATTAACATAAGATATACATCAGACTATTCAATAGCAACAATGGCCGTAGAAGTCACAAGAATAATAAAAAAGTAACTTTCAGTACATAATTGTATATGCTTAAAGCTACTTTTTCAGAAGAGGGTGAATGATATTTTTAAGATTAAAAAGCTGAGTTTATAATGAACAGATCTTACACAAAAGCAATTCCTAAAGAAGTAGAAAATAAAAATGATACCAGAAGGAAGTCCTGAGATGCTAGAAAAATGGTAAGCAAATAAATTAATAACTCTATGAAAAACCTAAATAAACACTGTCTGTATAAATAATACTATTACAATTTTGTGTATCTGTGTTTTAATGATAGAAATAAAATACTGGAGAACTAAATAAAATAATTAACTCAAGGGGGTGATGACAGATAAACACAATACATCAAAACTTATAAGATGGGGCTTCCCTGGTGGCGCAGTGGTTGAGAGTCCACCTGCCGATGCAGGGGACAGGGGTTCGTGCCCCGGTCCGCGAAGATCCCACATGCCGCGGAGCGGCTGGGCCCGTGAGCCATGGCCGCTGAGCCTGCGCGTCTGGAGCCTGTGCTCCGCAACGGGAGAGGCCACAACAGTGAGAGGCCCGCGTACCGCAAAAAAAAAAAAACAAAAATAAAAACCTTATAGGATGCAGGGAAAGCAGCTCGTTCTTCAGTTTCACAAATCACTACAAAGCTAAGGTGTACGAAAGAATGTGGTACTGACATAAGGATAGACATATAGATCAACAAAATAGAATTGAGAGTCCAGAAATAAACTCATACAACTCTGACCAAATAATTTTCAACAAGGGTTCCAAAAGCATTCGATGGGGAATGAAGTCTCTTCAACAAATGGTGCAGGGACAATTGAATAGCCGCATACAAAACAATTAAAATGCACCCCTACCTCATAATATACGGTTGACCCTTGAACAGCACAGGAGTTAATGGCACCAACTCTCTGCACAGTGGAAAATTCACGTACAACTTTACAGTTGGCCCTCCATATCTGCAGTTCTGCATCTGTGAATTTAACCAACTGTGGATTGTACAGTACTATAGTATGTATTTACTGAAAAAAGTCCAAGTATAAACGGACCCACACAGTTCAAATCCATGTTGTTTAAGGGTCAACTGTATACCAAAAATGAACAAAAAGGGATCAGAGACCTAATAAGAGCTAAAACCATATAATTTTTAGAGGAAAACAAAAGAATAAAGCTTAATGACCTTGGATTTAGATATGACACCAGAAGGATAAGTGTCAAAAAAAAAAAAATAGATAAACTGGACATTAGCAAGATAAAAGCTTTTTGCACAAAGGATACCATGACATGAGTGAAAAGACAAGCCACAGATGAGAGAAAATATTTGCAAATCAAATAACTGATAAGGGTCTAGAATATACAAACATCTCTTAAGACCCAACAGACAAAAGACAACCCCAGGGACTTCCTTGGTGGTACAGTGGTTAAGAATCCGCCTGCCAACACAGAGGACAGGGGTTTGATCCCTGGTCCGGGAATATCCCACATGTCACAGAGCAACTAAGCCCGTGCACCACAACTACTAAGGCTGCGCTCTAGAGCCCGCAATCCATAACTACTGAGCCCGCATGGCACAACTACTGAAGCCCACGTGCCTAGAGCCTGTGTTCCGCAAGAAGAGGCCACCGCAATGAGAAGATTTCAAAAATCACTACAATGAGAAGACCATACACGCTGCAAGTAGAGAAAGCCCGTGCGCAGCAACGAAGACCCAATGCAGCCAAAAAATAAATTAATTAAATTAAATTAAATTAAAGATAACCCAAACACACCTACTAAAAAATGGGCAGAGGGGTTGAATAGACATTTCTCCAAAGAAAACACACAAATAGTCAACAATCATATTAAAGATGCTCAAGTTCATTAGTCATTAGGAAAATGCAAATCAAACCAACAATGAGATACTAGTTCATATCCACTGTAAAGGATTTTCTTTACAAAATAAAAAGAAAATAAAGGTTGGTGAGAATGTGGGGAAACTGGAATCCTTATGCATTGCTGATGGGTAAGTAAAATGGTGCAGGTGCTGTGAACAATTTGGCAGTTCCTTAAGAATTTAAACATAGAATTACCAAATGAAAACAATTCCACTGTAGGTATATACTCAGAAGAACTGAGATGTAGAGAACAAATGTATGGATACCAAGGGGGAAGGGGTGGTGGTGGAAGGAACTGGAAGATTGAGATTGACACATATACACTATTGATACTAGATATAAAATAGTAACTAATGAGAACATCCTGTATAGCACAGGGAACTCTACTTAATGCACTGTGGTGACCTGAGTGGGAACGAAGTCCAAAAGGGAGAGGATATACATATATGTATGGCTGATTCATTTTGCTGTACAGTGGAAACTAACACAACATTGTAAAGCAACTATACTCCAATAAAAATTAATTTACAAAAATAAAGTTTAAAAAAACAGATAAAAACACCTGAAAACAGGTGTTCAAACATAAACTTGTATACAAATGTTCATAGAAACACTACTCATAATAGCCAAAACTGGAACAACCATAATGTTCATCATGTTCATCAGCTGATGAACAGATAAATAAAATGTGGTATATCCATAAAATGGAATAGTATTTCACCATAAAAAGGACTGAAGTACTGATATACACCTCAAAAAAGTTATGCTAAGTGATAGAAGCTGGACACAAATGGTCACATATTGTATGGTTCCATTTATAAAACATATCCAAAATGGGTAAAATATAGACAGAAAGTAGACTGGTGGATGCCAAGGCTTGGGGGAGGGGAAAACAGGGAGCTACTGCCAACTGGGTACAAGGTTTTATTTTGGGGTGATAAACGTTTTTTGGAACTTGATAGGGGAATTAAGATTTTGCAAGCCATGTAGCACAGCCAAAAAAAGAAAGAAAAAAAAGATATGCAGCTAGCAAATAAACAATGAAAATACGCTAAACAGCATTAGTCATTAGGGAAATGAAAATTAAAACCACAATTATATACATCTATATACCTATTAGAATATTTACAATTTAGAAGATTGATTATATCAAATGTTTATGAAGATATGGAGCAACTGGAACTCTCATGTATTCCTGGTGGTAATGTAAACAGTATATTCTCTTTTGAGAATCACTTTGGCAGTTTTCTAAAAAGTTAAACGTGAATCTAATTATGATCCAGCCATTCCAATTTATTTATTTACACAAGAGAAATTAAAGCATATGTGCCGGACTTCCCTGGAGGCACAGTGGTTAAGAATCCGCCTGCCAATGCAGGGTACACGGGTTCGAGCTGTGGTCCAGGAAGATTCGACATGCTGCAGAGCAACTAAGCCCGTGCGCCACAACTACTGAGCCTGCACTCTAGAGCCTGCGAGCCACAACTACCAAAGCCCGCGCACCTAGAGCCTGTGCTCTGCAACAAGAGAAGCCACCACAATGAGAAGCCCGCACCCGACGCAACTAGAGAAAAGCCCACGCGCAGCAATGAAGACCCAATGCAGCCAAAAATAAATAAATAAATAAATATTTTTAAAATCCTATTTAAAAATAAATAAATAAAGCATATGTGCCCATATATCCCATAGAGGATAGTCTTTTTTTTTTTTTTAACATCTTTACTGGAGTATAATTGCTTTACATTGTTGTGTTAGTCGCTTCTGTATAACAAAGTGAATCAGCTATACATATACATATATCCCCATATCCCTTCCCTCTTGCATCTCCCTCCTACCCTCCTTATCCCACCCCTCTAGGTGGTCACAAAGCACGAGCTGATCTCCCCGTGCTACACAGCTGCTTCCCACTAGCCATCTATTTTACATTTGGTAGTGTATATATGTCAATGCCACTCTCTCACTTCGTGTCAGTTTACCCTTCCCCCTCTGTGTCCTCAAGTCCATTCTCTACGCCTGCATCTTTATTCCTGCCCTGCCACTAGGTTCAGCAGAACCTTTTTTTTTTTTTTGATTCCATATATATGTGTTAGCATATGGTATTTGTTTTTCTCTTTCTGACTTACTTCACTCTGTATGACAGACTCTAGGTCCATCCACCTCACTAGAGGATAGTCTTTTTAACAAATGGTGCTGAATAAAGGGACATCCACATGCCCACCCAAAAAAAAAAAAAAAAGTGAACCTAGATACAGACCTTATGTTCTTCAAAAAAAATAACTCAAAATGGATCATAGACATAAATGTAAGATGCAAAACTATAAAACTCCTAGAAGACAACATAGGAGAAAACCTAGAGGACCATGAGTATAGTAATGATGTTTTAAGTATAATATACCAAAGGCATGATCCATGAAAGAGATTATTGATAAGCAAGATTTCATTAAAATTAAAAACTTCTGCTCTGCAAAAGACAGTATCAAAAGTATGGGAAGAAAAGCCACAAACTCGGAGAAAACATTTGCAAAACATGTGTCTGATGAAGGATTTGTATCCAAAATATGCGAAGAACTCATAAAACTCAACAATAAGAAAAAAACCTAATTTAAAAAGTGGTCAGGGCTTCCCTGGTGGCACTGTGGTTGAGAGTCCGCCTGCCGATGCAGGGGACACGGGTTCGTGCCCCGGTCCGGGAAGATCCTACATGCCGCGGAGTGGCTAGGCCCGTGAGCCATGGCCACTGAGCCAGCGTGTCCGAGCCTGTGCTCTGCAACAGGAGAGGCCACAACAGTGAGAGGCCCATGTACAGCAAAAACAAAAACAAAGTGGTCAAAAGACCTGAAGATACACTGCAGCAAAGAAGATATACAGATGGCAATTACACATATGAAAAGATGCTCAACATTGTATGTCATAAGGAAACTGCAAATTAAATCATCACTGAGATATCATAACACACCTATTAGAATGGATAATATAAAAAAAAACCTCTATTAGATGTTGCCAAATATGTGGAACAACAGGAACTCTCATTGATTGATGCTTGGGATACAAAACCATACATACAGCCACTCTGGAAGACAGTTTGACAGTCTCTTACAAAGTTAACCATAGGCATACCATACAATCCAGCAATTGTACTACTATGTATTTACCCCAATGAGTTGCAAATTTATGTTCCACAAAAACCTGCATGGATAGTTATAGCAGCTTTATTCACGATTGCCAAAACTTGAAAGTAACCAAGATGTCCTTCAATGAGTGAATGGGTAAAACAACTGTGGTATATCCATACAATGAATTATTATTCAGTGATTAAAAAGAAACAGGCTTGGGAATTCCCTGGTGGTCCAGTGGTTAGGACTCAGTGCTTACACTGCTGTGGGCCTGGGTTTGAACCCTGGTCAGGGAACTAAGATCCCACAGGCCGTGAGGGGCAGCCAAAAACAAAAACAAAGAAACAGGCTATGAAGGCACAAAAACACAAGAAGAAACCTTAAATGCATACTGATAAGTGAAAGAAGCTACATACTGTATGATTCCAAATATATGACATTCTTGAAAAGGCAAAACTATAGACACAATATCAAGATCAGTAGTTGCCAGAGGTTGGGGATATGGGAATTCATATAGGTAAAGTGCAAGAGATTTTTATGGTGATGAGATAATACTTTATGATACTGTTATGATGAATACATGACATTAATCCATAAACCTGTACAACACAAAGAGTGAATCTTAGTGTAAACTATGGACTTCTGTTCATAATAATGTATCAGTATTGGTTCATTAACTTTTAGAAAATGGACCACACTAATACAAAACGTTAATAGTAGAGAAAACTGCATGCTAGGATGGAGGGGAGAGACGGTAGGAGAAGGAATATGGAAGAAAGGAAGGAAGAAATCTTTATATTACCTGCTCAATTTTTCTATAAATCTAAAACTTTCAGAAAAAAATTGTCTTTCAGTTAAAAAAAAAAAAGAGCAAACAGTGTCTGTAAACTGAAGCCAATAACAAATCATAGTATATGAACTCCAAAATTATCTTGAAATTTTAGGTTAAGTTACCATACTCTGAACAATGTTGGAGTTAGGGTGGACAAGAAATATATTATTTTTTCATTAACTTTTAAAACAAAAACTGAGAGGGTTTCATCAGTAAAAATGTATAAAATAGCTGAAGACAGTGTTCTGTAGTCATATGCTCTGGGTTTGAATTTCAGCTTCATACTTACTTGTCAAATTAGTTAACTACTCTGAGCTTTAGTTTTTCTCATGTGCAAATTGGCAATTATACTGCATCTCCCTCAGAGGGTCGTTATATTAAACAAAATAATGTGTGCAAAGAGCTTGGTGCAGTTCCTAGTACAGGGTCAATACTCAATAAATTATTTCTGCTACTTATAATTATGCAAACTAAGATAAAAAATCACCTATCTATAAATAAACTACTTGGTTCCTAAGGACAAAAATCTGTTAAATATCAGTCATCTCATTGATGTAATAAAAACTTACCTGGGCTTAGTATAAAGCTCCTAAATATACTTTTCTATACTGTCTTTGAAAAATTTTACTTTCAGATGACTAACAAGTTCTATTTCAATATTACTGTTTAGTTTAAAAATTCACACATCTGATGAATGTAGTAGAAAAAGAACACAGGGTCAGTCTAGATTTGATGGAAAAAAACAATGTTAACTTCCCTGAACTTCAATTCCTAGTTTTTTAAAGATCCCATTCAGTTCTTAGATTTTATGTTTCTAATAGCTGATTATCTAGATGACTTTTAAAATTCATTTAACTCTCATTTATTGACTGACCTCTAATGTACACTGAGTATAAAAATAAAAGAACTCTATTCAAGGAGAAAACTTTTACAGAGTTAGATCCAATTGAAAATAAAGTCCTACTGAGGGACTTATTAAAACTGAAATAATTGCTGTCAAGAATACAACTTAGGGCTTCCCTGGTGGCACAGTGGTTAAGAATCCGCCTGCCAATGCAGGGGATATGGGTTCGAGCCCTGATCAGGGAAGATCCCACATGCCACGGAGCAACTAAGCCTGTGTGCCACACCTACTGAGCCTGTGCTCTAGAGCCCGTGAGCCACAACTACTGAGCCCGTGTGCCACAACTACTGAAGCCCGTGTGCCTAGAGCCTGTGCTCTGCAACAAGAGAAGCCACCGCAATGAGAAGCCCACGCACTGCAACGAAGAGTAGTCCCCGCTCGCCGCAACTAGAGAAAAGCCCTTGTGTAGCAATGAAGACCCAACGCAGACAAAAATGAATAAATAAAATTTAAAAAAAAAAAGAATGCAACTTAATTTTTTAAAGTGTATTAAATACACTGAAATATTCACTGTCTAAACATGATGACATTAAGATTAGAAATATTTTTGAGACTTTATTTTGATTTTTAAATATAAGCACTATTATGATAGAATACATGATTATGAATTTAATTATCATAGCTACAAAATAATTTAATGTTTATTGAACGCTTATTATACTTAATAATTATTAGCCAGAATTATTATCACTCTGCTATTCTGTGATATAGGACCCATTAACAACATTTTACAGAAAAGGAAACTGAGGCTCACCAGTAAAGGTTATAAGGTTTTCATTTATTGAGCACTTACCATAATAAAGCACTAGGCTCAGTGTTTTATACATGTCATTTTATTTAATCCTTTCAACAACCCTGTGATTCAGTCACTTGCTCCAATTTACACATACGGAAATAAGATTTAAGCAGTTAAGTAAAGCCAAAGATTACAAATATACTAGGTGGCTGAGCAAGAACTCAAACCTACATGCATTGATCCCAAAGCCCACTCTTTATCATTACAATGGGAACTCTTTCAAGGTAACAGACAAACCGCCCTCCTTCATTAGTCATGGCTTTAATATATTTTTTTTGGTAGGTTAACAAATTAAAGATGCTAAAAGAAATTCTTTGTTCATTTTTGTTCTCAACTTTTCCTGGTTGAAATTTAATTATAGGCAGTACCTAACACACAAAAGCCCTCCTGCAAGCAATCTAAAGGTCTCTGACCTCCTGAAAAAACTAGCATTCTAACTATGCAGGAATTACAGCCCCTGAGAAAATATTCTATAAACAGATCCAAAAGTGGATCTCGGGACAGAAAGGTAAAAAGTGAAAATAGCTTAGGGGAAAAAAATTCTAAAAACTTACTCTCAGTTTCCTGGTAGGTGCCCTGATTCCATTACAAATTATCCCTACTGATCTAAATTTTTTTTCATTTTATTTACTTTCTCTTACCCTATCTGAAATTTCATCAATGAAATTTTCATTGGAGTTATCAAGCATTTTTTCTTAAAAAGAAAAAACTCTGGAGAGATTATCAGTCATTATCAAATTTGTGTAAATTTATATAAATATAGCTTTCTTCCTTTAAGATGAGTTAAAAACAGCTACCCCGAAAAGTTTAACTTAGAATGCAACCTCTATCCATTCTAATAGGTGCATTTGAGGCTCAGAGCACCTAAAAGGGATTCTGCAGGCCTGAGGTAGATGCTGCAGTGAACAGGGAAGGCAGGAAGGATGAATGCCCTGGGGAAGTTCACTAGTGAAGGGGTGGGATAACACAGGAAGCTTGCCAAATATAAACCACTTACTTCAGGACTTTGCCCAGACTGGGAATCTGCAAATGGAAGAAAGAGAACTTCTTTCCTACTATCTTCTGGAAATTCAAAACTCAAAATTTTTCTTTCAGTATGCAGTACCTCTATACTATGTGTTAAACAAGGTTTTAGTGTTTATTATATGGAAAGGTGGGTTTCAATATCTGTTGACCTAACTCATTGTTGAACTGGAGATTAAAAGTACATTTTTAAGTTACAGACATCCTTTTCAAAAAATAATTTGAATGAAGTGAAAAGTATTACTCCTTCCTCTCCTAAGTCTTCCATCAATTTGCATTACACTCCTCAATCCTGACAACTATAGGGTGACTTAAAATACCCAATTTTCCCACCTAACCTCAATGTCAGCTCATGCTATAAATTATTATCCCTAACTTTCAATTAACTATGTCAAAGTAAAGTTCCAAAGAATGTAGATATTAAGATTAAATAAGTAGGTATAAAATGTTCTTTTCCAACAGGTAACCATAAACGGAACAAAGTACCTATATACAAAGTGTAACTTGACTTTTTCATTAATATGTAATAGACAATAGTTAACTTTTATAGAGCCGTTACTTTCTATCAGTTAAAAATAAAATTATTACCTTCATGAAGGAGCTTGAGTTTAAATTCAGGTCTCAAGCATTCTACTATCCCCAGAAATGCCCTCTCTTTTCCACTGAAGTTCTTCCTTTGGGGGGCACTAAATCATGATGGTTGGGGCTTCAGTTATGTGAAAGCTATAATTATGTCTTCACAGCAGCATTTTTTCTGTAATGAGAAGGTATTCAATGTATATTTATTTTCCAACACATAAAGCAAGCTACTAGATTTTGTTATGCAGGTTTAACTATAAAATAGCCATTACCAGCCTGGTATAGTTTACCCAGCAATTGACTCGGTTAAAGTGAAGTAAAGACTAGGACTGTCTTTATGGAAGACTGCATGTGTCCAGGGGTTGGTGACTTAACCTGTGCTGGGGATTTGGACTAAGGCCTTGTTTCAACTCTCACATTCTGTAACTACTACATAAACAAAAACATCCACAGTAAATTGCATTTTTCTCCACAATGAAAATATTTATTAATTGAACATATTTTGGAGCCATAGAAGCTTGAGAATAAGGGCTTCCCTCCTCATATCCCATCCCCTATAAAATCCTAGAATTAAATTGATAAGCTTATTTCTTAAGTAAGTAGTATTGGGATTGGATAAAGAGAACAGAAAGAAAAGAGAAAGCATTAAATATATAACCTAGAGGGTTAGTAATAACTGGAGTTCAGAAAACACACTAAGGCCATTAAATTTTGCTGGCAAACTGCTTTATAGAATGTTTCACATCACATTTTAAAAAGTGAATTTTACCTTATACCAAAAGCAAAGATTACGAAGAATTAGAAGTTCAATGTTTTAATTTATAGCAAAAAAGGGCTTTTATTGTTTATACATATTGAATGCATGGCAGAGGGGAACACACTAGTCAGGCTATAGTTACTCAAATCTCTGTAGACCAAGTTGGGGCTACTGCTGTTTTTTGATTTTGTTCAACAGCAAATCTATTTGTTCAAAACATTAAAGGTAATTCTCAGCTGCAATTTCTTAAAAATTGTCTTAATATTTTTTTTTTTTTTTTAGTTTTCCCGATAGACTTTTGTGTGGTAAAATTTATCTGTTAAAACCAATAATCTAAGAGTAAATCCCCAAACAGGCTAACTGAAGGATGAAGCCACTTGAAGTTTAGCGTTTCTCTTAATTCTAGGCACTTTGGTTAATGTCTCAAGATTTAAAGGATATTGAAATCTTATATTTAAAATCAGTGTCTGACCTTATTAACTACATTAAAAAATACTGCTCAAAAGTACTTTAGAAAATAAAATTTCCCTCATCTTCTAGGGTAGGTAAACAACACAATGTTCCTTCTATGATGTATACAAAATTGCTATGAATCAGTGGTGTCAAAAATTAAATCAAGACTCCTAATTCACAAATACTTTATAGAGTAATTTATTTCTTAAAAGATGGGTTTTGCAAGTTGTATTGTGTTAGTTAAATCAACATCTAAATGTTAAATGTATGCAAATATATATAAACAATCTACTTCAACTTTTCATTTTTCAGTGAAAAAAATTTTAAGCTAGTGTTCACAATGTCTCTTTTCCTTTATCTAAGGTTTGCCCTCTCTATAAACTTCCCTGTAATCTTGGTTTCTACCCATTTCTTACCCTGTACATACATACCTCTTTTTACCTCTTTGCTCTTTGAGGGATTTACAAATTATTTCATTTAATCCTCACAATGACTCTAAGGTAGAGCTTATTAACTATTTATAGATAAGAAAACCAAAGCTGTCTAGTAACTTGGTTAAGATCACAGAACATTAGAGCTCAGATTCAAAACTAAGTAGGAAAAAATCACCAAAACCAATTAGGACTCCAAAGCCCACACACTGTCTTTATATCATACTACACCATGCTATTACATACAGAAAAAAAAAAACGTATAATAAAGAGAAACATTTTCCAAGCTGTAGTTCTCCAGGTAACGCGTCTTCGTAAGAAACCTAGTAAATGAATCATGTAGGAAATCATTAGAACCAAAAGCTTGAAGTTAATGTTCTAAGCAAAGTTAAGAAAAACACTCAGAGTAAGAATACTAATTACTCTTAGGTATTACATAGAGGGAACACGAAATACAACACATAAGCCACTGTTGAAAAAACACCAAAGCCATCATACTAGGTGTTCAGGTATCTTGGAATGCTTGTTAACTAATTTTCCCTTAACTAAAGATCTCAGTCAAATGAAAAGAGTATTTTAGTGAATTCAACATTTCTGCTTTGTAAATTGAAGTTTTATCTTATTAAGCACATATTTAAGTTCTGTATCTTACGGATCATAGAAAATTTTTCCATTCGAATTAGGATCAACCTGTATTGAATATCAGGTACAGTATTTTCTTATTTTGATAAATTTCAAATTAATGATAGTTAAAAATGAATTAATCTACTGATTACACGTTTAAAAATATATTTTAACCAATGATATATTAACAATTAAAAATTACCTGAAGAACCTATTAAAAGTTTTATTTCAGGTTCTATGAATTTTAATTCAGACAATTTTACTGCTGTAACTCAAAAATTACTTATGATTAAAAGCAAAGGATGTTTGAAACTGTCAAATTTCTTTTTACTTCTACCAAATTCAAAAAATATGGATTAAATAACAAGACTTCAATTAAGAAAGAGAAAAAAAAGTGTTTCAAACTCCAGGTGGTCTAACTTACGCATACAATTCTCACAATTACAATGAATCACATGGTTAAATAACCATGGCTTCTATTTGCAAGCCCAATCCTTTCCTAGACCTCAGCACAGAGGTTTTCTCTTTTTACTCCTCTAACCATTAAGCTAGTCTTTCTTACTTGTTCATGTTGCCATAGCTCCCAGTTAAACTGACATCTAAAGGATAACGATGGTAAAAACAGTTAACATCTACTATGTGGCACTTAATCTCACAGTTGACCAAGGTGTGGCACAGAGAGGCTAATAAATAAGCAGCTGAGGCAGGATTCAAACCCAGGCATTAGGGTTCCACAGCCTGCATTCTAAGAAGGTGAATAAATTGAAAATAGTCTTAGTTTCATTGTCACTGCGCACTATTAACAGATTATTTTACGTTTACAATTGTTTATATCCCTTCTCATAATCTATGGTTGACTTAAATATCATACATCTACTTAACTGGTGTACATCTTGAAGCAACGTAACAAAGGAAAGCTTTAGCTGTCTTCACCTGCACACATACCGCTTTGCCCCAAATTCTGCAATCCAGTTCTGCCTTACTCTAAACTGCCGTCTTTTTAAGAAGTCCCCCTCTTGAAAGATTTCTGGCGAACGCCTTAAAAAGCGACTAGGAGAGCTGAGTAGTATCTCTCCAACCATCCTCCCTCAGAAAAACAACTAAATTCCATTAGAATTATTCTCGGGACCTTTTGAGAATAAGACATAGGCCTTTGGGTAACTTCAAGACGAAAAAAAAAAAAAAGTCAAAAAGCGTTGGGAGAAGGTGTGGGAGGACGCCTTTCCCCTTCTAAAAGGAAGGTATAAAGGGGCTCATAAAGAGAAAAAAGGAACCCTAAAATGCGGGGCGACACATAGGACCACACAGCGGGCACTCCCGGCCAGGGGGTCCGAGTCCTCCTCCGTGGTGGTGCGCCCTTGTGCTCAGCAGCCCTCCTCAAGACACCTAACCTCCACCTTCTCCAGCCTGCCGGCTCGGGGCCCGCGGACGCCGTCCGGGCGGGGGACGGTAAGCCTCGTCAGGAGGGGCCCCGAATACGGCCCGAGGCGGGGCGCGAAAGGCGCCACCAAAGCCCGTCAGCGGCAAGGGGCGGGGGCCGGCGGTTGCTCAGGGACCGGGCGGGTCAGGAGGTGACGGGAGGAGGAGGCAGCAGGAAGAAAGGGGGATTGGGAAGCAGCTTCCCGTCCGTCGGCGCGGACAGCTCTGCCAAACCTCGACTCCCTCAGTCTCGCCGCCGCCGAGCACCCTACAGGGCGAGAAGGGAAGTCCACAAAGTGCTGGAGCAGAGGGGAGAAAATTCAAAACGAGTCTACTCAACCTCGTCTTGGCTCCGAGGCCCCGCCATGGAGACCAGCACAGTGCGCAGGCGCGCCCCTCTAGGAGCGCGCAGCGCAGTCGCTTGAGATAAGACCACTATCAGCCACCGTCGCTAGTTTTCCTTCTGATTCGTTATTTTTTTCGTATCCCCGCCTCTCACCTGGATCTAAAGCCTGAAGCTAGTGTCGAGAGCCCAAGAAAAATCTCGGTAGCCTGAGAGTCTGATTGGGAGTATGCTTGAGAAAGTAAACCCGGAAAGGCTTTAGTGAATTAAAGCTGAAGGCAGAGGAAATATAATAGATAATTTGGCTGGAGTCGGGAAGGTTTAATGCAAATAAGATAGCCTAAGGGCAGCGTGGGAAAAAAGACTACAATACCCAGTGGTTACAGTGTGTGAGAAGCGCTGCTTTCTGGGGGTTGTAGTATCTAGGAGCTGTGTTTGAATTATCGGGACTGAGGATAACCTGTTAAAATTTTAAAAGAGAGAGAGAGGAGAAGCCTATTTGAATCGGGCCTCTCTGTATCTTCACAATCGATTGTAAGCTTAAATATATTTTTTAAAAATACAGACAGATTAAAGGGACGCGCCGCCTTTAAGACTATGCTTTACTAATCGATGACTCCTAAATCTAGGAATAGGTAGTTGATGTTTGTGGGCTGGGCCTTGTGGAAGAGAAGACTCGTGGTGCCTCCTGGCTGAGGAGGCCCGAGGAAAGAAAGCGGAAGCCCAGTGTTCGACTGCTGCTTTTCTCTGACACGTGCGGTCTAACTTTGAGCTGCCTCTTTTTGCAGTCCTGAGAGGCCAAAGCGCCGGTTGTCTGTTACCCATACGTTTCTGTAGGCAAGCCATGGCTCAGCTCCAGACACGCTTCTTCACTGACAACAAGAAGTAAGTAAGCGTACTCCCTTTCTCTCCCCTCCTCTCCTCCCCGCTCCCGCCTCCCGCCCCCCCAGCCCCGGGATCCTTTCAAAAGACCACTCCGGTATGACCTTGTGCATCCCTGGTTATCTTTGCCATCAATTCACTTTTTCCCTTTTTTTGGCTGGATTCCTCGCTTGAGCGAGTTTTCGCACAAATGGAAGCGGTACCTTGTGAGGATTTCTCAAGGATCACCGAGCCTTCTTGCCTAGACTCAGGCTGTATATAATTTGAATTGTGAGTGTAGAGGGACTTGAAGGGCTTCAGGTTTGCTTCCTGAATGTAGTGCATTATGAAATTGAACAGTGAACAACGGACCAAGTCGTTATAGGCTGTCTGCTTAGTGGTGTTTCACAGTGTCTGAAAACACAACTTCATTTTCCTACGTAGGTGATAGACGATGCTTTTCTAAACCAGGCTAGAAGGTGGAGCTCTCAATAGGGAGTTGGTAGAACTGGTTTTTGATGAGTGTGAAGTCAATTCAGTTACAGATTTGTGTATTTATATACATAAATCTACACGTATACGTGTGTATATATATATATATATACCTGTATGTGTATACCTATATGTATGTAAACATTTTACCAATTTTACAAATGGTGCCCAGGTATGTAGCAATCATTTGAAACCTAATTATATTCTGCTTTGTGGCGTATATTACACTATTAATTAACTTTTTTTTGTTTCGCCTGGTCTCTTCAACTATATTGTAAGCCTCTTGATTGTAGACACTATGTTATGCTTCTTGGATTGACTGAGTCAACAAATGTTTGTCAAGTTCTTCTGGAACTGATGATAAATAATAAATATTTGTTGTATTAACAAGCTAATGTCAGCTATAAACTAAAAAACTCCCACCTCAATTAGATTATATTTTTGATTCTGTGTTTGTAGCTTTATGTGTTGACCTGGTACATCATATTCACTCCTCTTGTATTGTTGCTTACAGTACATTTAAATTGTATTATCAATACAGATGAGTATATATACTTAGTCGAAATGCTTCTAAAGGAATATGGTGATGGAGTAGCATGATCACTGTATTTTTTCTAATTAAAAGTTTTATGGAGATTATTGTTGATTCACATGAAGTTTTAAGAAATATTAGAGCACTGTATTTTAACTCCTGTGATAAATGGATAAACATCATATGTGTGTATGTGTGTTTGTGTTTATATATTTAGGTTTTCCAAAATGGTAACAAAACCTAGAAATTAAACTTCTCGCTTCTTCCTTTCACGCAATACGTTCTCATCAGTAAAATGGGGGGGGGGGGGAAGTAGATTTATTCATGTATATGTGTATAATTTACATATGCATGTATCTTCATATATGAGTATGTAATTATGCTACTTTTCCCTACTCATCTTACTGGCCAAAATATCATAGTAAACCAAAACTTTCAATTTCTAGGCTTTGTTATCTTTTGGAGAACCTAAATAACTTTTTACTTTTTTCAGCATGATAAATATATAACTATAGCCTTACTACTCAAAGTGTAGTTTGCAGACCAGCAGCATTAGCATCACTTGGGAGCTGGTTACAAAAAGCAGAATCTCAGACTGTACCTCAGACTTGCTGATTTAGAATCTACATTTTAGCAAGATCTGAAACCTCCATCCCCCTCTCCCATTGTGACAAAAAGAGACTTATCATAGCATGTCTTGGTGAGCCCTGGAAGTTCTACCTTAACATCTTTTGAAACTTTTACATTCCCCACAAATATAGCCTAAATTCAGACCTTATGAAGACTTTTTTGTTTTTGTTTTTTGTAACAACTTTATTGAGATGTAATTCATGTGCAATAGAATTCACACATTTAAGTGTCCAATTCACTAGTTTTGAGTGTATTTGCAGAATTATGCAACCATCACCACAGTAAATTTTAGAACATTTTTCATCATCCTTTGGCTGTTACCCCCTCCCCCCACACCCAAATACTTCCAAATCCCCCCAGCCCAAGGCAATCACTAATTTACTTTCTGTCTCTATAGATTTGTCTGTTATGGACATTTCATATAAATAGGATTATACAGTACGTGGTCTTTTGTGACTGGCTTCTTTCACTTAGTATGATGTTTTTCAAGGTTCATCCATGTTGTTTTATATATATATATATATATATATATATATATATACACACACATACCTATATATATAAAACAGGGCTCATCAAGACATGTTGTAATAAATCTCTTTTTGCCACAATGGGAGTGGGGGGGGCAAAGTCTTTTATATAGATAGATAGATATAGATATATATCAGTACTTCATTCCTTTTTACTGCTCAATAATATTCCGTTGTATGGATATACCAAGTTGTGTTTCCATTGTTCAGTTGATGGACATTTGGGTTGTTTTCACCTTTTGGCTATGAGGAATAGTGGTGGTGTGAACATTTGTGCACAAGTTTTTGTGTAAACATATATGTTCATTTCTCTTGGGTATATACTTACAAATGGAGTTGCTGGGTCAAGTGGTAATGCGGCGTTTAACTTTTTGAGGAACTGCCAGATTTTTCCAAAGCAATCATACCATTTTACCTTTCTACCAGCAATGATAAGGGTTTAATGTCTCCACATACTCACCAACACTTAATATCTGTCTTTCTTATTGTAGCCATCCTAGTGGGTATGAAGTGATATCTCATTGTGGTTTGATTTGCATTTCCTTTATGACTAACTGTGCTCAGCATCTTTTCATGTGCCTGTTGATCATTTGTATACCTTCTCTGGAGAAATGTCTATTTCGATCCTTGACCCGTTTTTAAAATAGGGTTGTCTTTATTATTGAGTTATAAATGTTCTCTATATATTCTAGATACATGTTCCTTGTCAGATACGTGATTTGCAAGAATTTTCTCCCATTCTCTCTCACAAGAGTTTCTTAATCTGCCTCCTGTTGTGTGTGCCTATAATCCAGTCTCTGCAGTGCTGCCAAGAAAGATCTAACTAAACAAAATTCTGATGATGTTATTTGACTTAGACAGTGGTTCCTCCATTGCCTAGGGAAAGAAGTAAAAAGTACTTCACAGAGCATCTAAACTACTCCATGCACATCTCTTTAGCTTTATCTTTGGTCACTGTCTAGAGTAAAGTAACACTTTCTGGAATAAGCTGGGTGGGCAGCTCTTTAATAACTCTTAGCTATTTTTTTTGCTGCTCTCCCTGCTTTCCTGCACCCCTTCTTTCTGCCTCGCCACACTTCACCTGGCAGAAACTCACTTTTCTAGATGTAGTGTAAGAGTGATGTTTTTTATGCATCCTTTCAGACTCTGCTCTCCCAGCCCCCTTTTCTCTGGTTGAAATGACCTACCACTTCCTTGTTCTCCCATTTTATGTATTACTTATGACACTGTTTTTACTTACTTCCCTCGTGTTTGATTACCAGACTTTAACCCTTTCCAAGAACAGCGACCACAGGTTAATTCATTTTTTGTTAACCCCATGTAGCAAAATGTCTGGCATGTATTAGATACCCAATAAATGTTTGTTGAATGAATAAATGCACATTTGTTAAAACATCTGTAGACTTGATTTATCGTTTCCTTTTTGTAGATATGCGGTAGATGATGTTCCTTTCTCGATACCTGCAGCCTCTGAAATTGCTGACCTTAGTAACATCATTAATAAATTGCTTGAGGCCAAAAACGGTGGGTATATATACTCTGAAAAGTTAGGAGAAAGCACAGTGACACTAACTAGACTGAAATACATGACATGTTATTTATAGCCCTTTGGGGGCATTATTTTATAATATTGCATAGATTTTATCATGGTAAAATTTATAACATGGATTTCCCTACTGTATGATAGTTTGAAAAATGCTTTGAAATAAGTTTTCAGGAAAAAAGAAATTCAGTTTAATCTGCTTTTAAGGCAATATGGAGAGAAGGTGGTTGAGATTTAGGAATAAAGATTTTAGTGTAAAAGTTGTGATGTAGAGGTAATGAAGACGTGAGGGCTAGATTGGGTAGGCATAGAACAAGCATCTTGGTGCTTCTACAAAGCAAAATTACAATATCTGAATTTGAGCATTTGTTTTGTATAATAACAAATGCCAGCATTAATACTAGTATTTTATTTAAGTATTTAAAATTCATTTTAAAATAATGGATAAAACAAACATAAACATGCCACAGTATCAAGTAAAACATTTATAAAGATGTAAATTAAAATAAATTAAACGTATGTAAAAAAATTTATGGGCTATAAATTTATATGTAAATTTAATATAAAAATGATATGAACATTGTAAAATTAATATGAACAATGTATGCAAAAATATTGATCAAACAAGATGGGTCATAAGTTGATAATGGTTGAAGTTGGGCGATAGGTATAGGAAGGTTTATTATTCTCCACTTTTGTATATGTTTGGAATTTTCTATAATAAAATGTTTCTTTAAAAAGTAACGAAACCATATATATAGTAGAAGATTTAAACATGAAAAATGGAAAATAACATAAAGCATAATCTTTAAAAACAAAGTTTGTCACTGGAGCCATCATTTAGAGGCAAGCTTTTTTTTTTTTTTTTTTTTTTTTTTTTTTTTTTTGCGTACGCGGGCCTCTCACTGTTGTGGCCTCTCCCATTGCGGAGCACAGGCTCCGGACGCGCAGGCTCAGCGGCCACGGTTCACGGGCCCAGCAGCTCCGCGGCAGGTGGGATCTTCCCGGGCCGGGGCACGAACCCGTGTCCCCTGCATTGGCAGGCGGACTCTCATCCACTGTGCCACCAGGGAAGCCCTAGAGGCAAGCATATTTTTATGCAGATGTTTCTGATGCTTTTAAAGCTCTTTTGATTCTACCCTAGTTGGAGGAATGGGGAGGTGAGAATTGTAAACTAATGCCTAATATTTTCCACTTCCTCTTCCAAAAATCTTATAACTTTTTTGTTAAGCTTAACTTTTCATTGTTAGCAAGATATAGTTCTTGATACAGAGATATTCACATAGCATTTCCTATCGGTTCTTATCTTTCATCATGGATGTACAATAGTGTAGAGATTCTGATGCATAGTTAGTTTTCTAAACTCCAAAGATGTCATATATTCTACTTGTTGAAAAACTCTGAACTAGCATAAGAATTATTTTCTTGCAAGACACTTTGCAATATCAGTATATGGTTGGTTGTTGTTACCCAAATATTTGCATATTTTTCTAAACTTGTAGATGAACATTGATTTGTCTTTTTGTGTAAATCGATTAACTGAGTCACTGCTCTTGAGTTGAAGATGCAAAATGATTCAGATTTTTATTTTATTTTATTTATTTATCTTTGGTTGCATTGGGTCTTCATTGCTGCATGCGGGCTTTTCTCTAGTTGCGGTGAGCGGGGGCTGCTCTTTATTTCGGTGCGCAGGCTTCTCACTGCGGTGGCTTCTCTTGTTGCGGAGCATGGACTCTAGGCACGCGGGCTTCAGTAGTTGTGGCTCACGGGCTTTGTTGCTCCGCAACAGGTTGGATCTTCCCAGACCAGGGCTCAAACCCATGCACCCTGCATTGGCAGGCAGATTCTTAACCACTGCGCCCCCAGGGAAGCCCAGATTCAGGTTTTTAAAAAAGTAACAAGCCAAAGAGTCAATGAGGGAATTCTTCTTTAAGAAGGATTTTATGATAGCTAATAAATCAGAAAGAATGAAGAATTTTTAGCATTTTGTAACTCCAAATGAAATAATGGATTTAAGAAGTGAATATCTATACCTACTAAAGCCATTTATTAGGTAAAAGGCTAACAAAGAACGTTATGGTGGATGGGATCAGACTGACATCATCTGAACCCAGAGGTAGATCTTAATATCATAAAAGGAGACACAGTGACATAGTGTGCTTTCTAATGTGATACAATAGGAAATACAATATGGTGTGTAAATATCTTGCCAGAAACAGACAGACCCAAAGTCTAATCAGGCATTTGGGTCTGCCTAATGTACAGGTTGTATGTAGGTGGTAGAGGAACATGTTAAAGGATACCTTGGAGATATATTCAACCAAAGCCAGAATGTAAGAAGTATTACAAGAAGACCCAGTTTCTTCAGCAAATAAAAGGCAATGGAAAAAAAGGACAGAGAACTGTTAAAGATATTAATCAAATATAATGTGAGGACTTTGGATGCTGATTCTAGAAAGCTCACTGTTAAAAGACATTTATGAAACAAGGAAATATGAACATTGACTGGCTTTATGGTATTAAAAGGAATAAGTAATGTTAAATTTTTAACATTGTGACCTTTTTAGTCTTTATATTTTAGAGATTACACACTAAAGCATTTACAGATGAAATTATATCATTTCTGAGTTTTGCTTTAAAAAAAACCAGCAGGAGAGTGGAGGGAGGAGTATAGATGATTGTCCATGAGTTGGTAAAAGATGGGAATGAGGATTCAATATGTTATTCCTACTTTTGTATATATCTGGGATTCTTCTTAGAATACAAAGGTTTCCTTAATCAACATGATTACACCATCAACAATAAAAATATTATACCAACAGAACAAAGTATTTCTGTTCTTAAAAATCACATAATATACTAGAATACATGGTTTGATTGTGCCATGGAGAAACTCTGGAGAAACTTGGAGGCCACACTAGGATAATAGGTACCTGTTTGTTTTGGGGGGTCTCTCATTTACCTCTGCCAATACTACTTCAGGTCCTAACAATGATAATTTTATTATGTATTTTCTTTAGAGTTCCACAAACATGTGGAGTTTGATTTCCTTATCAAGGGCCAGTTTCTGCGAATGCCCTTGTTCAAACACATGGAACTGGAAAACATCTCATCAGTAAGTTCAAATGCTTACCTGCTCTATTTTACTTAAGGTATTACCAGATAATGTAGGAAAACTTCATTTAGAATCAGCCTGAATCTACAGGAACCAAGAACCTTTTGATTACTGTTTTTTCCTAGAAACTGAACCTCGGTTTCTATATCTTCAATGTTTAAATTCCCTCTTTTTTTCTAAGAGTAATATTCAAGAAATGCAGATGAATGAACAAGGAAAGATAACTTCATATTTGTGGAACAGTTGTCAAGAAAGGGAATAGCAAATATATGTTTACTACTAAAGGTATATAAAATGATTGTGTACATATATAAACTTACGGGTTACGTTATTGTCATTTATAGTGATTGCCCCTTCCTCTAATTTTCAAACTTCACTTATTATTACTTTTATAATTTAAAATATTTATAATTGCTTTTATGATTAGGGGGGCAATTTTTGGAACTGTGGTGAAATATACTGTGGCCTCTCCCCTTGCGGAGCACAGGCTCCGGACGCGCAGGCTCAGCGGCCATGGCTTACGGGCCCAGCCGCTCCGCAGCATGTGGGATCTTCCCGGACCGGGGCACAAACCCGCGTCCCCTGCATCGGCAGGTGGACTCTCAACCACTGCGCCACCAGGGAAGCCCTTAACCATTTTTAAGTGTACAATTAAGTGGCATTAAGTACATTCACAATATTATGCAACCATCACCACTGTCCATTTCTAGAATTTTTTCATCATCCTAAACAGAAGCTCTGTATCCATTAAACAGCATGCTTTTATGATTTTATAAAGTTTCTTATATTCTTTTTTTTCTACTTTTAGCATAAGTTTTCCAAGGTCATTAATATTTCTTGATATTACTCTTAACATATGTTAGGTCAAATAAAGTTTTTCACTTTTTATATGGCTCCAAAATTTCTGGATTCTGAAGGGGAATTATTACATAAAGGAGATAAATTACACCGGGGGTCCTTTATTTTCATAACGTACCATTTAAAAACTGCACCACCTGATTGATTTTTTTTTTTTTTTTTGGCATTACGCGGGCCTCTCACCATTGTGGCCTCTCTTGTTGCGGAGCACAGACTCCAGACACACAGGCTCAGCGGCCATGGCTCACGGGCCCAGCCGCTCCGCGGCACGCGGGATCCTCCCAGACTGGGGCACGAACCCGTGTCCCCTGCATCAGCAGGCAGACTCTCAACCACTGTGCCACTAGGGAAGCCCTCTCTTGATTGATTTCTGGTTTCTCTCTGTGACTAGGAAGAGGTTGTGGAACTAGAGTACGTGGAAAAGTATACTGCACCTCAGCCAGAACAATGCATGTTCCATGATGACTGGATCAGTGCGATCGATGGGGCAGAGGAATGGTATTGCCAGATGAATGTTTTTGTATCCATTTTAAGTGTACTATATGAATATTTTTCTCTGATTACTTGTTCTTTGTGAAAGTAATTTTGTTACATATATATGTGTGTGTGTATATATATACATATATATATATATATATATATATATGTTGTGACCATGCCAAAGACTTTTTAATTTAGTGTAGTCAAGAAGAAACATATCTATTAATAGGTTTTCTTTTCTGTCTAAAGATGTTGTAGTGACATTTGTCTTCCGAATAGGTCGTGTGTCTTAGGGCATTTATTTGATTATGTTGCTTTTAAGACCAAGAATATAATTTGTTTCATAGAGGGAAAAAAACCTTTTCTAGCCACAGATCTCCCAGCCTACTACCCTGAAGATGCAGATCATGCTATTTTTAGGGCTGAAAAGGGCAGACTGGAATCAAGAAGGTATGAATCGTTCAGAGCAAACCCCCTCTGGCCTTACTGTAGAAAAACACCTCAAGAATGGATCTCAGTAGGAGCTTACTTTCAAAGAATGTCTCCCTGGAGTTATTACATAGTTATGTTTTTACTGGTTTTACTTTTACTTTAAATGGTTCTACTGGTTTTTTATTTGATGGTTTTCACTGGTTAAATACAAAGGACTATTAGGCTTTTCAAACAATTCGCTTAGCTTCCCTGGGAGTGGTAATATTTTACAACAATCATAAAAATGAAATCTAGGGTTTGTCAGTTACATTTTTATTTTAGGTCAGGAAAAGCCAAATGTAACATCTTCTGATTTATTCTAGTGTGTTTTGAAATCTTAATCTTTATATTAAAGAAGAGTTTAAAAATATAATCCTCAAGGTTTACTTTATCAGTGCTTTAGAAATATAATTGATTTCAGGGTTTGAGAAAAGCTGTTTTTTGTGTTTCATAGGATTTTTTTCTCCTCACAGGATCTTGACTGGTTCTTATGATAAGACTTCTCGGATCTGGTCCTTGGAAGGAAAGTCAATAATGACAGTTGTGGGACATACAGATGTTGTAAAAGATGTGGCCTGGGTCAAAAAAGGTTAGGACTCTGCCTAAATGGAGAGGAATCCTGGATAGGGAATTGGAAATAAGCCATTTTCGATGCTGGGGCAGAATGGGGACAGGATAAGAAATGTCTCATGCCTCAGTTTTTAAAGGGTCTTTCAAAAATATACACATAAAAAAATCCGTAAATCAGTAGAAGTGAATCCTAAAATGATATCACATAATATACATTTTCAAGTTAATATTGAGTGTGTTAAATGCATGTCTTTTACAGTTTTGTTTTGTTTTGTTTTTTGGCTGTGCCCTGTGGCATGCGGGATCTTAGTTCCCCAACTAGGGATCGAACGCGCTCCTGCAGTATAAGCACGGAGTCTTAACCACTGGACCTCCAGGGAAGTCCCTGTACTATTTTTGAAGAATCTTCCCTTTTATACCATAAGTTAGCTTCTTTTTTCAAAGGTGGCTATATGAGGTCTTTTACCTTTTTAACATCTTTATCAACAACTACAAAAAATTCCGTTCTTTAGTTTTGGAACACTATTTAAAATTTTTGTACTAATTTGTTTCTTATCCTTGTGTTCTGCTTTCTTCAGACAATCTGTCTTGCATACTACTGAGTGCCTCTATGGATCAGACTATTCTCCTATGGGAGTGGAATGTAGAGAGAAACAAAGTGAAAGCCCTGCACTGCTGCAGGGGTCATGCTGGCAGTGTGGAATCTATAGCTGTTGATAGCACAGGAACCAAAGTAAGTAGCTATTGTGTTACTAGTACTGTGTTCAATTAGAATTAGAGCTTCTTGTGCAAAAATGTCTTTTCTACATAAAGTCACTGTGATCGGCCTACTTCCATAACAATTGGTGACTAAAGAATATGATTTCAAACCAAAAGTGAATACTCATAATGAGAGATATGAAGAGTCACTCCCTGACTCTGGGTATCTCTGGTTTAGAATTTTATATAAATAGCAGAAATTTTAAGAACTCAGGTAAAAAAGTAATTTCTTTATGTAACCTCCTCAAATCATAGTGATTGACATTTTCAGTCCTTCAGCTACTCATAGTGCTGTCATTAATTGAAAATGTCTAGCTGATCCCCTAAAACTTAGCATGCACTAAAGTTAGCATTAATCAAGGTTGTTTTACTATTACTGCTGATCTACTCTGTATCACAACAAAATGGTAAAAGTTAGTCAAGCTATGAGGGCAACACAGTATTTACTTAAGAGGGGTTACAAACTCCCTCACCATTTGAAAATTCTCCAAACCACATGAAGTATTCTAGATTTAAGAGTGTTTCTAAAGCATTTCTTTGCCAGTTAGTGTAACAGAGGACGTTTCTGCATTCAAAGTTAAAAATTTATGAGTATTCATATTGAGGCATAAAGAAGGCTTACATGTTGTTGAGTCCAAACTTAAGTGAATTAACTGTACCCTGTCCTTTGGCTATAAGAGATAGAAACTCATCCTGAACGTTTTTTAGCTTAAAAGACCCAAGGAGGGAGTGATGCACCACATCATGAGCAGGGTGATGATGCATTTGGATGTCAGGAACCAATGGAGTAGAGGCTTGCATGTGGCTAGCACACCTCCTCCCTCTCGTCTCCCCAAATTGACTTCATTCTCTTACCTCAGTCTGGCTTGCTCGGCATGGCAATAAAACCTGGCCTTCAATATTCCCAGGTTTTACATCCTATACTGTCTGTCCCTGGAAAAAGATTAACTTCAGCTGTCTAAAACACAAGCTTTCAAAAAAAAAAAAACAGTTTTTTTCAAAAAAAACACAGGTTTTCTCTTTCCTCTGAAGGAGGAAGAGACCTACTGCCACAGTGTAGGTCAGTTGCCCACCCTGATCTAAGCAACCATGGCCAGGGTACGGGCCCTATAAGAATGGCAGCTCTTTCAGTTGCCATGAGATTGAGGGTACAACTTCCCAGAGACTAGGAAGACAGGCAGATAGGTGATGCCATAGTAGTAAGGATTTCAGGGCAAAGTAAAGATTTCAAGTTAAACAGCAGAAGAAAACCAGGCAAACAATATGATGGATTATATTGCATACTCTTTTTCGCTTCATATATATTATTTTTAGTTTTGCAGTGGCTCCTGGGATAAGATGCTAAAGATTTGGTCTACAGGTAAATGAAATGTTTCTTCTACGTTGACTTATTAATGATATTTCAAGAATTTCAGTGAAAAAAAGACTTTTTAGCCCATATTTTTCTATAAAAAATGGACCAGAGCTTTTTAGGTCACAAATAAAGTACTATAGTATAGAGAAAAATTAGTATATTTCTTTGTGTTTCAAAATGTTTTTCTACTCTACCACCCCCTTATTTATTGGATGATGTCACTGAATCCCTGCAAGTACCAATAACACATCTGGTGCAGTGTGACATAACTACCTTAGTTCTCAGAGTTCCCTTATTCAGGAACGTGGAAATAAACAAATTACCTTCTGAGTCATTTTGATATACTTTACTATTAGAGAAATTTCTTAGTTTAGCTGGTTTACTTTAAAAAAAATTTTTTAAATACAATTTTACCAAACTTAATTTTCTCACTTTGAAAACATAGATTAGAAAGAACAATTAGAGGAGACAAGGGGACTCTTAGAGGAAAGTACCTTGATAATAGTAAGAAGACACTGCTAGAAGAAAAGAAGGGGGAAAACCCACATATATTTTAAAAAGTAGTAGTACAGAACTATTTATTGCATGGGTAAGCAGATCAAAATACCTCTGTTGCTTCTGAGGAAATTGCTATATGACTGTACAACACCCTAAATACAGTTAAGCCCAGCTTAAACAGTTTTAAATAATTATGTGTAAAATGGCAGGAAATATAAATCCATTTTAGTTAAAGCAAACAGTTTTGAGGCAGAAAGTTGTTTGTGTAGGAATTTTTCCTTTTGTGAAATACTTTTTGATAGTGCTGGGTAGATGAGATATTATCTATGATTAGTTGTTACCCTTAAGGTGCTTATAGTCTAGTTTGGGAAAAGCACATGACATTTATAAAATAGTTACAAAACATTAAAATCTATGGTTTTTTTTTATCTGGGTTTGCTACCTAGTCAAATGATGGATAACGAAGATTTTGATCAAAAAATAACTATCGGGCTTCCCTGGTGGCGCAGTGGTTGAGAGTCTGCCTACCGTTGCAGGGGACGCGGGTTCGTGCCCCGGTCCGGGAGGATCCCACATGCCGCGGAGCGGCTAGGGCTGTGAGCCATGGCCGCTGAGCCTGCGCGTCCGGAGCCTGTGCTCCGCAACGGGAGAGGCCACAGCAGTGAGAGGCCCACGTACCACAAAAGAAAAAAAAAACTATCCATGAAACACTTTTAATTTATTGTTAGAAAAGTGAAATAGTCAAGAAGAATAAACATGGCTGGAATGTATGTCCTTTTAACATGTGTTTACTTACCATGTCATTCCCTTCTTAATAATATAAATGCAATCTGGTCAGAACTCTCCTACAACTATAATAGTAAGCAACTTTTCATAGATATGGTAAACTGATGAATAGCCATAATGATAATCTTAATAAGATACCAAACTGGGTAGGTTTTAGGATTTTAACGTATAACACTTTATTTTTTGCTTTCTCCTTTTTGAAGATTGGTAAGCCAGGTATCGTTTTTAGATATAATTTCCATTAACCAAAATGAGGAGAAATGTTAACTCCCTAACCAGTTGAGATAACAGAGAAAGTATATACCTATAAATATAAGAATTATTTGAGACTGTTTGTAATTAATATTTACCTTAAATTTTAACTCTATCAAATCTAATTCTCTGTGATATAGTCCCTACAGATGAAGAAGATGAAATGGAAGAATCCACAAATCGACCGAGAAAGAAACAGAAAACAGAGCAATTGGGACTAACAAGAGTAAGTATTTGTGAGAACTGACAGTATTGGGCTTAGGGGTTTTTTTTTTGATAAATTGATTGATTGATTGATTGCTGCAATGGGTCTTTGTTGCTGCACTCTGGCTCTCTCTAGTTGCTGTGAGCAGGGGCTACTCTTTGTTGCCGTGCGCGGTCTTCACATTGTGGTGGCTTCTCTTGTTGTGGAGCACGGGCTCTAGGCACACAGGCTTCAGTAGTTTTGTCATGCAGGCTCAGTAGTTGTGGCTTTCGGGCTCTAGAACGGAGGCTCAGTAGTTGTGGCACACGGGCTTAGTTGCTCCACAGCATGTGGGATCTTCCCGGACCGGAGCTTGAACCCGTGTCCCCTGCGTTGGCAGGCGGATTCTTAACCACTGCACCACCAGGGAAGTCCCGGCTTAGGTCTTTATTGACAAATATATGTTAATTTAATATAATTGTTCATATTTAGTTTCCTTTTGTCTTGTCTTGCTGCTTCAACCATAAGGCTTTCTTTCAGTAGATTTGTAAATTTTTATTATAAATACTCCGCTGCATTTATTTGAGTTATTGAATGTAGTTGCATTAAGCTAGGTTTACAGCTTGATAGGTTGATTATTTAGCTATTATATTTGGCCTCATGGTGAATTTTATTTTTTTAACATCTTTGTTGGAGTTGCTCATGGTGAATTTTAAAGTAGGATCTTTTAATTGTTGAAGCTTGTGCTAAGTTTAGTGAAATATCTCATTACCTGACTGTTTAATGATAATGTTGCAGACTCACAGACATAGAAAACAACCTTATGGTGACCAAAGGGGAGAAGGGGTTGGGGGGGAGCAAATTAGGAGTTTGGGATTAGCAGACACAGACTACTATGTATAAAATAAGTAAACAACAGGTCCTGCTGTAGAGCACAGGGAACTATATTCAATATCTTGTAATAAACCATAATGGAAAAGAATCTGAAAAAGAATAGATAACTGAATCACTTTGCTGTATACCAGAAACTAACACAACATTGTAAGTCAACTATACTTCAGTTTAAAAAATAGTAATAGTAATAATGTTTCATACACTAAGGATGTAATTCTAGTACATCTCCTAAATCAGTAGAAACCAAGAGTTTGATTGAGGTTTTGATTCTATCATTTTGCTATAGATCCAATTAAATCAAACTCAGAAAGTTAATCCAGATTCTTACTTGCTCTGTTCCATTAGAAGGATATTTATCATAATATGATCTGACCTGTATTAATATACTTAATGAGAAGAACAATACTGAGATTTAGGAAATCATATGTTTCATTCATTTTCTAACAGCTGTAATGGATGTGCATTAAATCAGGCACACATTTGCACATTATTTCTTATAGTCACCAATAACAAGATAGATATCTTATAAAAACTGTTGAAAATGTGGAATAAGTGATTCCTCAAACTCACGTAAACTGCAGTAAACAATAGCACTTACTGTTTCCAACTGAAAGTAGTGATTTATAATTTATATATTTAAACATAGATTGCTGAATTGCAAGTTGAATGATCTGGCGGCAATTCAGCTTCCTTATCACTTGTCTCATACGACACGTTAAAGCTGGAAATGCCTTACCAATTGGATAATGTGCCAGTGGTAATTTATTGATGCATATCCCTGATCAACCTTTAAAGAATATATCTGAGTAGAAAAAGACTTCTTGAATTATCAAAATACTTTACTTACAAGGTAGCTTTTTTTTAACCTTTATGTTTGTTGAAGTTTGGCATACGTATAATTAAGTATACAGCTCAATGCATTTTTGCAGTTGTGTATACCCAAGTAATCGCTATCTAAATCAAAACATCAAGAATTACTGACACCCTAGAAGATGCCCTCTAGGCTCCCTTGAAATCAGTAGCCTCCTAAAAGTGATCACTGTTCTGACTTATCCTAGATTAGTTTCACCTAGTTTTAAGCTTCATATACAGGCATACCTCATTTTATTGCACTTTGCAGATAATGCATTTTTTTACAAATTGAAGGTTTGTGGCAACTGTGTGTCAAGCCTGTTGGTCCCATTTTTCCAGCAGCCTTTATTCACTTCGTGTCTCTGTGTCACACTTTGATAAGTCTCAAAATATCTCAGACTTTTAAATTATTATTATATTTGTTATGGTGATCGGTGATCAGTGATCTTTGATGTTACCATTGTAATTGCTTTGGGGTGCCATGAACCACGCCCATATAAGACAGTGAACTTAATCAGTACATGTGTATGTTCTGACTGCTCCACCGACCAGCCGTTCCCCTGTCTCTCTTGCTCCTCTCGGGCCTCCCTATTCCCTGAGATTCAACAATATTGAAATTAGGCCAATTAAAAACCCTACAGTGGACTCTTAAGTGTTGAAGTGAAAGGAAGTCTCATGTCTTTCACTTTAAATCGAAAGCTAGAAATGATTAAGCTTAGTGAGGAAGGCATGTCAAAAGCTGAGAGAGGTCAAATAGATAGGCCTCTTATGCCAGTTAGCCAAGTTTTGAATGCAAAGGAAAAGTTTTTGAAGGAAAAGTGCTACTCCAGTGGGCACATGAATGATAAAGTGAAACAGCCTTGTTGCTGATATGAAGAAAGTTTGAGTGGTCTGGGTAGAAGATCAGACCAGCCACAACATTCCCTTAAACCAGAGCCTAATCCAGAGGAAGGCCCTAACTCTCTTCAATCCTTTGAAGGTCAAGAGAGGTGAGGAAGCTGTAGAAGAAAAGTTTGAAGCGAGCAGAAGTTGCTTCAAGAGATTTAAGGAAAGCAGTCTTTATAACATAAAAGTTCAAAGTGTAGCAGCAAGTGCTGATGTAGAAGTTGCAGCAAGTTATCCAGAAGATCTAGCTAAGAAATTAAACGAAGGTGACTACACTAACAGATTTTCAAAGCTGATAAAACATCCTTCTTTTAAAAGAAGATGCCATCTAAGACTTTTATGAGAGAGGACAAGTCAATGCCTGGCTTCAAAGGACAGGCTGACTCTCTTGTTAGGGGCTAATGCAGCTGGTAACTTCAAGTTGAGGCCAGTGCTCATTTACCATTCTGAAAATCCTAGGGACCTTAAGAATTATGTTAAATCTACTCCATCTGTGCTCTGTGAATAGAACAACAAAGCCTGGATGATAGTACATCTGTTTATGGCATGGTTTACTAAGTATTTTAAGCCCGCTGTTGAGACCTACTGCTCAGAAAAAAGATTCCTTTTTAAAAACATTACTGCTCATTGACAGTACACCTGGTCATCCAAGAGTTCTGATGGAGATGTTCAAGAAGATTAATGTTATTTTCATGCCTGCTAACACAGCATCCATTCTGCAGCCCATGGGTCAAGGAGTAATTTCAACTTTTAAGCCTTATTATTTAAGAAATATATTTCATAAGATAATAACTGCCATACTTAGTGATTCCTCTGATGGATCTGGGCAGTCATCTGAAAACCTTTGGAGGGACTTCCCTGGTGGTCCAGTGGTTAAGAATTCGCCTTCTAATGCAGGGGACGCGGGTTCGATACCTGGTTGGAGAACTGAGATCCCACATGCTGTGGGGCAACTAAGCCCGCACCCCACAACTACTGAACCCACGTGCTCTGGAGCCTGCGCACCCTAACTAGGAAGAAGCCCGCGCACTGCAACAAAAGACCCTGCGTGCTGCAACAAGATCCCGCAACTAAGACCCGATGCAGCCAAAACTTAAAAAGAATAAAAAAATAAAAAGTTTTAAGAAAAAAAAACCTTTGGAAAGAATTCACCATTTCTAGATGCCATGAAGAACATTCATGATTTATCGAGGTCAAAATATCAACATTAACAGGAGTTTGGAAGAAGTTGATTGCAACCCTCATGGATGACTTTTAGGGGTTCAAGACTTCAGTGGAGGAAGTAACTGCAGATGTGGTAGAAATAATTTAAAAAACTAGTACTAGAAGTGGAGCCTGAAGATGTGACTGAATTGCTGCAATCTCATTGTAAGACTTTAACAGATGAGGAGGTGCTTTTTATAGTTGTGCAAAGAAAGTGGTTTCTTGAGATGGAATCTACTGGTGAAGATGCTATAAAGATTATTGAAATGATAACAAATGATTTAGAATATTACATAAACTTAGTTGATGAAGCAGCAGCAGGGTTTGAAAGATTTGACTCCAATTTTGAAAGAAGTTCTACTATGGGTAGAATGCTATCAAACAGCATTGCATACTACAGAGAAGTTGTTCATGAAAGGTCATTCGATGTGGCGAACGTCATTGTCGTCTCATTTTAAGAAATTACCACAGCAACCCTGGCCTTCACCAACCACCACCCGATCAGTCAGTAGCCATCAACATTGAGGCAAGACCCTCCAAAGGCAAAAAGATTATGAGTTGCTGAAGACTCAGATGATGGTTACCATTTTTAGCAGTATTTTTTAATTAAGGCATGTACTTTTTAAATACATAATGCTATTGCTTATTTAATATACTACAGTATAGTGTAAACATAACTTTTTTGTTTTTTTTTTTGGTACGCGGGCCTCTCACTGCTGTGGCCTCTCCTGTTGCGGAGCACAGGCTCCAGACGCGCAGGCTCAGCGGCCATGGCTCACGGGCCCAGCCACTCCGCGGCAATGTGGGATCTTCCCAGACCGGGGCACGAACCCGTGTTCCCTGCATCGGCAGGCGGACTCTCAACCACTGTGCCACCAGGGAAGCCCTAAACAATAACTTTTATATGCACTGGGAAACCAAAAAATTCTTGTGACTCACTTTATTACAGTGTTTGCTTTTTTGTGGTTGTCTAGACCCAAACCCTCAGTATCTCTGAGGTATGCCTGTAATATCTGTGAGATTTCATTCATCTACTGCATGTAATAGTTCTTTTCAGTAATAGATAGCATGCCATTACATGAATATACCAGAATTTATTTGCTCTTCTTTTGATGGACATTTAGATTGTTTCTAGTTTTAGCCACCATAAATAAAGTTGCTGTACTTGTTTTTTGGTGCACATATGTCATCAGTTCTGCATATGTAGAATTGCAGGAGTAGAATTGCTGAGTGACAGGGTATGCACATGTTCAGTTTTATGAATGTTTAATACTGCCAAAACATTTTCCAAGATGGTTATATCAGTTTATACTCCCACTGACAGTATGAGAGTCAAAGTTACTCCACATCCATATCACCACTTGATATGGTCAATTTTTTAGTACCATAACTGATTTTATTTTATCACATAACATGTTTACATTTACTTACTGTTAAAAGGTGTCTTATTTTGTGATTTCTGGTGGTGTGTAGTGTATTTTAATTCCCAGCCCTTTGATAGCTAATTTTGAAGTGCCTGTTCATGTTTTTAGCACTTTTTTTTTGTTGTTGTTGCACCACACGGCATGCGGGATCTTAGTTCCCCGACCAGGGATCAGACCCATGCCCCCTGCAGTGGAAGCTCAGAATCTTAACCACTGCATTTTTTTTTAAGTGTGTTGCTTATCTTTTTCTTATTGATTTGTAAGAGATCTTTTTATATTTTGTTTTTATTTTTTATTTTATTTTATATTGGAGTATAGTTGATTAACAATGTTGTGTTAGTTTCAGGTGTACAGCAAAGTGATTCAGTTATACATATATATGTATCTATTCTTTTTCAAATTCCTTTCCCATTTAGGTTATTACAGAGTGTTGAGCAGAGTTCCCTGTGCTATACAGTAGGTCCTTGTTGGTTATCTATTTTAAATATAGCAGTGTGTACATGTCAATCCCAAACTCCCAATCTATCCCTCCCCCCTTCTCTTCCCCACCCCCCGGAACCATAAGTTCATTCTCCGTGAGTCTGTTTCTGTTTTGTAAATAAGTTCATTTGTATCTTTTTTTTAAATTCTTCATATAAGCAACATCACCTGATATCTGTCTTTCTCCGTCTGACTTATTTCACTTAGTATGATAATCTCCATGTTCATCCATGTTGCTGCAGATGTCATTATTTCTTTCTTTTTAATGGCTGAGTAATATTCCTTTGTATATATGTACCACATCTTCTTTATCCATTCATCTGTAAATGGACATTTAGGTTGCTTCCATGTCTTGGCTCTTATAAACAGTGCTGCAGTGAACATTTGGGTGCATATATCCTTTCAAAGCTAGTTTTTCTCCAGATATATGCCCAGGAGTGAGATTGCTGGATCATATGGTAGCTCTATTTTTAGTTTCTTAAGGAACCTCCATACTGTTCTCCATAGTGGCTGTACCAATTTACATTCCCACCAACACTGTAGGAGGGTTCCCTTTTCTCCACACCCTCTCCAGCATTTATTGTTTGTAGATTTCTTGATGATGGCCATTCTGACTGGTATGAGGTGATATTTCATTGTAGTTTTGATTTGCATTTCTCTAATAATTAGCAATGTTGAGCATCTTTTCATGTGCCTCTTGGCCATCTGTGTGTCTTCTTTGGGGAAATGTGTATTTAGGTCTTCTGCCCATTTTTTGACTGGGTTGTTTGTTTTTTTGATATTGAGCTGCATGAGCTGTTGGGAAATTTTGGAAATTAATCCCTTGTCAGTCACATTGTTTGCAAATATTTTCTCCCATTCTGTGGGTTGTCTTTTCATTTTATTTATGGTTTCCTTTGCTATGCAAAAGCTTTTGAGTTTCATTAGGTCCCATTTGTTTATTTTTGTTTTTATTGCCATTACTCTAGAGATGGACGGAAAAAGATATTGCTGTGATTTATGTCAGAGTGTTCTGCTTATGTTTTCCTCTAATAGTTTTATAGTATCCGGTCTTACATTTAGGTCTTTAGTTCATTTTTTTTTTTTTTTGCGGTACGCGGGCCTCTCACTGCTGTGGCCTCTCCCATTGCGGAGCACAGGCTCCGGACGCGCAGGCCCAGTGGCCACGGCTCACGGGCCCAGCCGCTCCGCAGCATGTGGGATCCTCCCGGACCGGGGCACGAACCCGTGTCCCCCGCATCGGCGGCGGACCCTCAACCACTGCACCACCAGGGAAGCCCTTTAGTCCATTTTGAGTTTATTTTTGTGTATGGTGTAAAAGGATACATTTCATCTTGAAATGTATTTCATTTTGAAATGAAATGTATTTCATTTTGTATTTCATTTTGAAATGTAATTTCATTTTTTTACTTGTAGCTGTCCAGTTTTCCCAGCACCATTTATTGAAGAGACTGTCTTTTCTCCATTGTATATAATCTTGCCTCCTTTGTCTTAGATTAATTAACCATAGGTGCATGCATTTATTTCTGGGCTTTCTACCCTGTGGGGCAATTTCTACCCTGTTCCATTGATCTATATTTCCATTTTTGTGCCAGTACCATACTGTTTTAACGACTAGCTTTCTTTTTGTATTTTGTATTCAAGGTCTTTGCTGGATATAGGTATTATAAGTATTTTCTCCCACTCAGTGCCTTGCTGATAACTTTTATTTTTAGGTGTGCACGTTCATAAGCTTGCTTCCACTGTTCATTTTATTTGAGAGAAATCACAATATATTCATTTTTTTCATTTAGGTTTTTATAAGCTTTAAATCTGTGCATTCATAAATTATTAATTGAAGTTATGCTAGAAACCCTTGAAGTGCTATTTGAAGTTGAAATTAGAAATAATAGGAAAAGTTGGGTTATTAAGACCAAAATAAGACAAGTATCAAAAAGTTATTTTCTCTTTGGATTTCTTTCTAGTACCTGGCTTGTATTAATATGAGTAATGCTCTCAATCAGTTCATTTACTGGTCATTTGTTTCATATATTAACATACAATAAGTTTTTTTCCACATTTTCTCTCAAAGTTGCTGTTTTTCCTGCAGTACTATTCTTTTTTTGAGCATTTATTCTTTTTTAAAAATTAATTCTTTCATTCATTTGGCTGCATCAGGTCTTAGTTGCAGCACGCAGGATCTTCATTGCGGCATGAGGGCTTCTCTCTCTCTAGCGCGGGCTCCTCTGTTGCTTGCCCCACGGCATGTGGGATCTTAGTCTTCCGACCAGGAATCAAACCTGCATCCCCTGCATTGGAAGGTGGATTCTTAACCACTGGACCACCAAAGAAGTCCCCTCCAGTACTATTCTGCTGAAGTTTGTTTGCAGTAACAATGCCAAAGTTGACTTTTCTAACTTTAAAAAAAAAAAAATGTACATGTAGGAAAATTCACTCTTTTTGGTGTATAGCTTTTGAGTTTTGATAAATACATAGAATATGTAACTACTACATATTCAAGATACAGGAGAGTTTGCCATCCCCTGAAATTCATGTTGCCCATTTGTAGTCAGCCTTTCCTCTCTATTTCTGTCACCTGACAACCACTAACAGATCTCTGTTCCTGTAATTTTTCTTTTTCTAGAATATCATATAAGTGGAATCACACAGTATGTAGCCTTTTGCATCAAGCTTTTTTTTCACATATCGTAATGTATTTGAGGAGGGAAACAAAGAAAGAATCATCCAGATTATTGGGTATCATGGTTTATTCCTTTCAAATGCTGAGTAGTAGTCTATTGTATGGATATACAACAGTTGGTTTAATCATTCACCAGTTGAAGGATATTTGGGTTGTTTCTAGTTTGACAGTTATGAATAAAACTGCTATAGGGGCTTCCCTGGTGGCGCAGTGGTTGAGAGTCCACCTGCCGATGCAGGGGACACGGATTCGTGCCCCGGTCTGGGAAGATTCCCACATGCCGTGGAGCGGCTAGGCCTGTGAGTCATGGCCGCTGAGCCTGCACGTCCGGAGCCTGTGCTCTGCAACAGGAGAGGCCACAACAGTGAGAGGCCCGTGTACCGCAAAAAAAAAAAAAAAAACTGCTATAAACATTTGTGGACAACTTTTTCTGTGAACCTAAGTTTTCATTTTTCTTAGGTAAATACCTAGGAATGGGATTGCTTATTCATATACATTTACCCATCATTTTACATGCCATTTCCTATCCTGGAGCCTCTGATTGATTGTTACCTTACTTTTTGTTTTGGATCACAGTAGAGGTTGTTCTGTTCCTCACTCCTCTATCAGGTTCCTTTACTACTTCCAGGAAAATTTTAGGGCTGGAAGAGACCTTAGGGATCATTTGGTCTAGCAGTTGGCAAATAACAGCCCCACAGGTGATTTGGCTGTGGCCTGATTTTGTACTACAGAGTGCTAAGAATGATTTTTACATTTTTAAGGGGCTTTAAAATCAAAGAACACAGAACAGAGACTGTATGTGGCCTGGAAAGGCTAAAATTTTTACTTTCTGGATCTTTATCAAAAAACTTTGCTGATCTCTAATCTAGTACAACCCCCTTAACATTTAAGAAGGTTAAATGTAACAGTTACACAAGTAGGTTAACTGTCCCCCATTTCAAGAGTTTTCCTTCCTTCTTTTACATGTTCTTTGTATTTAAGACAGACAGTATACCTAGTTTGATGATTTTAATTTGAGAGGGACATTAGAGATTTTGGAATTCTAATAAATGAGCCATGGGTATTATTTAAAGATTGGATGCTGAAGAAATGAGGTGGTGAGAATAACCTACTGCAATTAATTAACCTGGAAGAGTTATGTAGAAAATAGCAGCACCTTACCTCAAACCTAGGTCTTTCTGACCCCAGAGCTTTTTCTTCTAGCTTCTACATATAACATCTTTGTCAACTGGGAGAATTTAATTAGTGTTAATATTCCTCAAAATGAAAAGTAGAGCAGAAGGGGAAGCAACAGAATACTGTGGAAAGACTACAAATTTTGGAGTAATATTTGGGTTCAATCTCAGATCTGCCATTTATAAACAGTATGACCTTGGGCAAGTTATCTTTCTCAACTTCAGTGTTTTCATCTATAAAATAAAAACAGAAATATGTCTTAGAGGATTGCTGTAAAGAAGAAATAAGGTAGGATATGAAGCTAAAGCACCTGACAAAATATCTGGCATATCAGCTTTAAAAGTAATAACTATTATTATTGTTTCAATCACTCTAAACCAAAAATGCTTTCCATTTTCGGTGTCCTTCATTTCTAGACTCCCATAGTGACCCTCTCTGGCCACAAGGAAGCAATTTCCTCGGTTCTGTGGTCAGATGCTGAAGAAATCTGCAGTGCATCTTGGGACCACACAATTAGAGTGTGGGATGCTGAGTCTGGCAGTCTTAAGTCAACTTTGGTAAGACAATTTCAGTGCTTCTCTGATTAACTTTGAGCTTTTAAGCGGTAAACTTCTAGGAGATGGTTACTTTTTAAGCCGTAAACTTCTAGGAGATGGTTACTTTTTAAGCGGTAAACTTCTAGGAGATGGTTACTTTTCGCCCACCCTGATTACATGTTCTTTCCTTTTTTTTTTTTTAGACAGGAAATAAAGTGTTTAATTGTATCTCCTATTCTCCACTTTGTAAACGTTTAGCATCTGGAAGTACAGATAGGCATATCAGACTGTGGGATCCCCGAAGTAAAGGTGAGTTGTGTAAACCTCTGAAGGAAAAATATGAGTGAGTAACATCAGTTTCTCTTCTCACTAGAGATGTGTATAAAAAGATACTTTTCTAGAAATTTTTTGGGGGGTTCTGCCTACTTCTGTTTTCTAAAATTTAATAATGGTTGTCTGTTTTGTTCAGATGGTTCTTTGGTGTCGCTGTCCCTAACCTCCCATACAGGCTGGGTCACATCAGTCAAGTGGTCTCCTGCCCATGAGCAGCAGCTCATTTCAGGCTCTTTAGATAACATGGTTAAGCTGTGGGATACGAGAAGGTAACTCCTGTTGATGACTTAAAAAGGAAATCTATCAATTGCCCCGTTGTATACAGAGAAAATGAAATGAACACTGAAATGACTATCCAAAAGCAAAAGGGTCTAAAGAAAGGTCTGGGTCATATATCCTGAAATGATACATATTGATATCAAAAAGGAAGGCTAGGATCAAAGGAATTTTCTTAATGTTAATATGTTGGGTTTTTTTGCATTCTGAATGAATTTAATTGTGATAGTTTATCTTTTGCCAAAAACACAATTTATGAAATCCATCTTTCTGACCTTGTTATATAAAATAGGAAAAAAAACCCGAACCTTAATATAAATATGATAATTATAGAATTCGAAGGCCAGTGGCCTGAATGAATGGAACTGTGGTCAGATTGTGAATTATGTATTAATAGGCAATTAAGTAAAAATACAGAGTTTTAAAGGTAAAATTTAAAGGTTCCTTTCTTATTCATCAGTTAGTGCTGCGATACTAATATATGCAGAGGGCCCCCAAGAGAACGCATATACAATTTATTTACATATTTCTACAAGTAGAATGGAGAGGCAGTAACCAAAACCACAGTCTGCTAATGATACAGGAAAAACAGGAGAAGTAGTCAAGTAAATGCTCAGAATTTTAAGATTAAGTGGTTATTGGGGCAAGGATGGTAAACTAAAATTTTCAGAAAAGTATAAGTGATTAGTCATATATGTTTGTTTAATACTATGAAATGCATATAACATGTTAATATTTTCATCTTTTAGTTGTAAGGCTCCTCTCTATGATCTGGCTGCTCATGAAGACAAAGTTCTGAGTGTAGACTGGACAGTCACAGGGGTAAGAATTTATTAGTTACTTGGTAGAGAGGAAGAAACTACATTATGTTTTTAGAATAAATCTGGTATTTGTGTTTACAGAGTTACTAGTTTCAGTATATCTGATATTTATAATTCTGTATTCTAAGTTCCATTAATATTCATAAAATCTCATATCTCATTTAAAGAAGAAAAAAATTGTCCCTTAATATTAGGAGTAGTAAAATTTGAATACTTTGAAGCACTTTTTTTTCTCATGAGTATTTTATTGAAATGTTTTAAGTCCCTAAACTTGCTACTTCAGACTAATTGGATCAAAGTATTTGCTACTTAGAAAAAGCTTAGATAATACGGCTGTATTATAAAATGTTCTTAAAGAATTACAATTTAATTATACACACACACACACACACATAAAAGCTCTTATTGCCTAAGAACGCTTTCCAAATGCAGGTTTGAGGGCTATCTGAAAAATCTGTAGTATTCATTTACCTACAAACAATGTGCCATCTTTTAAAAACGTACTTTTCTTAAACAGGTAAAACTATATTACCCTTCAAACTTTTAAATTTTATTACATTTCTTAGCAAATGCTTCATAGAAAGTACAGTAGCATATTATGCCTCAACCAAATTAAAATCACCATTTTTAAAGTTTTAATATAGTGTATATATATAGTATATGTGTAATATAGTAGTGAAATTTGATGCAATTGGACCGTTTTAGTATTAAGTATTAACTCTCAATGCAAGTTAATTGCTCATCCATAATTCCTTCTGTAATCAGAATCATCAGTATTTAATTAGGTTCAGCAATCATTTGAAATCATTGTCTTTACTTCTGTGTTTATGTTTTTTTCCTCTCCCTTTACGCAGTTACTTCTGAGTGGAGGAGCAGACAATAAATTGTATTCCTATAGATATTCACCTACGACTTCGCATGTGGGTGCATGAAAGTGAATGATACATTTGGCTACAGAGATTCCTTCTGTAAATGAAACTGATAGAGAATTCTCAGATTACATCGATGCAGATGCAGGAAGCAGCCTTTTAGATTAAAGTTTATATACTGTTTCACCCTTGATGATAGTTACCACTGTCTTTTTCTTTATTTTGTATTTATTATATAACAGTTATGTTTATTAAATGTAAAACATGGCCTGCGTTCTCTACCTTATGAAAACCCTTGAAATTAAACTGAGTTTTTAATTTATCTTTTAAAGGTATTGGTTTGAATTAAGAATTGTTTTTGAAATGCTATAAAAGCATTATTAAAAATTCAGTAATTGTTCAGATTTTTATCTCTAAGGGAGAAACTTCACTTTTTAAAAAGTTAGCTGTTTAAAAAAAAGCATCTAAAAAAACTAATAAATTTTAATAGAGAAAAAATTAGAAATACAGTCTGTGTTTGGTAAAATAAGTTATGTCTAACTATAATAATGTTCTTTGTAGGTATTCAGGACATTAAAACATGTAGATATTGCCAGTTAATTAAGAATTTGTTGAAATGTTTTAAATGAAGTACTTTGTATTAAAGATAAGTCAGGGAGGGGACTTCCTTGGTGGTCCAGTGATAAAGAATCCGCCTTCCAATGCAGGGGACGTGGGTTCGATCCCTGGTTGGGAAACTAAGATCCCACATGCCACAGGGGAACTAAGCCTGTGCACAACTACACCGCTTGTGCGCCACAACTAGAGAGCCTGCATGCCACAAACTACAGAGCCCATGCGCTCTGGAACCCACACACCACAACTACAGAGCCCACGTGCCCTGGAACCTGTGTGCCACAACTAGAGAGAGAAAACCCATGCACCACAACTAGAGAGGAGCCCGCATGCCACAACTAAAGATCCCACATGCTGCAACTAAGACCGGATGCAGCCAAAAATAAATAAATACAATATATATTTTTTAAAGATAAGTCAGGGAATTCCCTGGAGGTCCAGTGGTTAGGACTCTGCACCTCCAGTGCTGGGGGCCTGGGTTCAATTCCTAGTCTGAGAACTAAAGATCTGGCAAGCTGCGTGGTACAACCAAAAACAAAAATTTTTTTTTAAATAAAATAAAGGGAAGTCAGACTCCTTTAAAAATAGCATACAGATTTCATGGTAACCAGCAATCTCTCTCCCACACTTATCCTTGTATATAGATAAGAATTAGATTCTTCAGACAAAACCTTTCAGTCAGTATTAGATAAAAATATTCTGGGCTTCCCTGGTGGCGCAGTGATTGAGAGTCCACCTGCTGATGCGGGGGATGCGGGTTTGTGCCCCGTTCCGGGAAGATCCCACATGCCGCGGAGCGGCTGGGCCCGTGAGCCGTGGCCGCTGAGCCTGCCCATCCGGAGCCTGTGCTCCGCAACGGGAGAGGCCACAACAGTGAGAGGCCCGCGTACCGAAAAGAATAAATAAATAAAAAATATTCTAAAATTTTTTTATCATTAGCATTTATCTAAATTCATATATACAAAATATTTAAAGTAAATGTCTTAAAATGTGACTTTAATGGATTGGTATTTCTCAAGCAGAGCACCTCAGCATCTAAGTAATATATGGGAAAATCAGTTTGGTCTCATCATTAGACTCTAATGCCATATATCTCACGTGAGGTTCCTATCACAGAGGTCTAGGAAACAACCGCCATAACTTCGCTGCAATTGAGAGCCAAATTAACAGTGGATTAAACCAGGTGGAAGATTAGTTCTCTCGTATGTAGAGGTCCAGAGGCAGTCCAGTGCTGGTATAGTGGTTTTGTTCCATACTCCTTAGGGACCTGGGCTCCCTCTGCCCCTATGATACGGTCATCATAGCTCACAAGAGCTAGAGCTCCAGGTACATCATTTCTTAAAAGACAGTAATATTTTAATGCCCAAGAAGTGAATAAAGGTAGTTGTAAAATTCACACACAAGTCTGTTTTTCCCATTTTGTGCAGAATGGTGTAGATTTCATCATATTTGCAGTCTCTGGAAATATAACTTTCAAAGGACAAAGATGAATTTATATTCCTGTTCTGGATGGTCCCTGAATGAATCTTAAAGGCAGAGTTATTTAAAATAACTTTCTTAATGCACCCAACCTGGACTGCTCACAGGTAGTATGCATACACTAGGTGGTTAAAGTAAAGAGTCCTATTTATTAGATAAAAGACAAAGAAGGAAGTGGCATCAAGTCCTGGTCCTTAGCCTATTCTTAACTCTGGTTCCAAGGCAGGATACATTCATGGTTCAGGTATTCTCCTTTGAGATGGATGTAACATTAGTGTCTAAGTCTGTTAGAGATTGTCTGATTGATCTCTACCAAACTTCTCTTTTTGTGTAACACAAGTGATTAGATCTTATTCCCCAAACAGGAAGAACATGGGAGGCCAACAGAAGCCTAGAAGACTTAAGTCCTTTTAAAACAGTGCTCTCCTACCTCCCATCCTCCATCTTTTCTTCAAAAGTAGGAGTCTCCCTTTCAATAGTCCATTTTCCTCCATTTTAGTCACACCAGAGACAGGGGCCTTACATGGACTTATTTGCTCCTAAGATTTGCTTCAGGAAATGAGTGGAGCTGCTTTTCTCGTGCTGGGAGAAGTTTGGAACCAGACAGTGCAGAGTTCAGGACCTGCAGACCAGTACAGGGTTATTTATGCTGTCTTGCCATAGTAATGCAGTTAATAAGCCTGTTGATACTTGTTCAAATTCCTTTTCTTACAGTTTAACAACAAACTTCCTAATTTTAAAATTAGGCTCAAAATGTACTCTAATTGCTGAAAAAGGCAGTTAAAAGAATAAGGCTGACTTTCCACCATGTACAGGGTCTCTGCTCGGGGTGGAGGAAACGGAAAAATAAACGCAAGTGTGTAAGACATGGAGACTACCTTCAAAAAGGTCACATTCTCACATGGGAGACATTCAGTTAAAAATTGGTTACAACAGTATCCTAAGTGCAAAGAAAGATGTAAATCTAAGGTAGAAAGGAGCAATTAGCTTTGTGGGGAGTGAGTTGGCTGTCAAGAAAGGCATGTAGAAGAGCGACATTTGAGCCAGATTTGGATAGAAAATTGGTTGGGAAAGTGAAGATGCAGGTTATTTCTGGCAGGGGAAGCAGCACAGAAGCATTAGAAATGATAGAAATACTGAGAAATACTGTGAGGAAGAAAGCATAATATTTCTTCATATGCTAAGTTTAATTTTGTTTTCCTCTTAAATAAAGTGGCCTTCCAGGTCTTATGCTAAGTTTAATTTTGTTTTCCTCTTAAATAAAGTGGCCTTCCAGGTCTTATCTAAGACATGAGATCTTATATTGGAAAAAAAAACAAACAAACCTGGCTGTTACGATTACCTAGAGATTATTAGGGTAGAAATCTGAGTTACTTAAGATTTTTAGGAGTTCACCGGTGGCGCAGTGGTTAAGAATGCACCAGCCAATGCAGAGGACACGGGTTCGAGCCCAGGTCCCGAAAAATTCCACATGCCGCGGAGCAACTAAGCCCGTGAGCCACAGCTTCTGAGCCTGCGCTCTAGAGCCCGTGAGCCACAACCACAACTACTAAGCCCACGTGCCACAACTACTGAAGCCCACACGCCTAGAGCCCGTGCTCCACAGCAAAAGAAGCCACTAAAAGGAGAAGCCTGCGCAAAGCAATAAAAAGTAGCCCCCACTCACTGCAACTAGAGAAAAGCCCATGCACAGCAACAAAGACCCAATGCAGCCAAAAATTATTTTTAAAAGATTTTTATTCTACATAAAATGTTATAATAGCTTAACTGTCAGTAGCTGCCCAATGTTTGTTTTTTTTTTCATATTCTTTGAATTTAGAATGACCATTTTGGAACTGTTGTCAACAATGCATAATAATATATTGGAACGCTTCCTAGCATTAACGGGGGAAAGAACAAATGAAAGTTTTAATTGACATAAAATACACATAATTGAACAAACAACCCTGCAAAATGAAACATACTATCTGGGAATTTCTGATAAGAACATTGAAATCTGTTTATAAAAATTCTTTTGATATATTTGAAAAATCAGTTGCTTATAAGGAGAAATATTAATCTTTGTGATGTACTACCATACCTCCTATTCTTAAAGGGGAAAAAATGACACTTTATGCATGTGCAAGGGTATTCAATTAATATCTTTTTATTTAAAAAGCCACTAGTTGGAATCAGGTTTCATTAGACAAGTAATATCCAAACTTTGCTAATCAGAAACTGCCAGGTATAAAAATAGCAGGAATTTTTAAGTCACTTTAATACTGACATTTTTTGACTATCATAGACTTCTAGTAGTAACCATATTAATAATGTTAATTATTATTTTGTTATATAAGCCAAATATATCTTTAATATAACTTAGTAGAAAAGGAGTTTTTTGGTTTAATAGAATTAGATTGGCTATCGTTGGCTATTAGTTCCACTGGTTCGCAGGTTTGAGGAAGTATATTATCTAATGGCAGTGTCTATAAAAACAGCAAAAAATTATCCCACCATAACAATCATCTGACATTTTATTTTATTTTATTTGGCCGTGCTGTGTGGCTTGCAAGATCTTAGTTCCCCCACCAGGGACTGAACCCCAGCCACAGCAGTGAAAGCACCGAGTCCTAACCACTGGACCACCAGGGAACTCCCATAAAAGATCTTTATTTTAAAGAAGAAGAATATATACGTTAGGTCAAGTTATTTGACCAGATTTCATGCAACCAGTAAAATGGCAGAGTAACAATCTGAATTTGGATTTATCTGAGTCTAGAGCTCAAGCTCTTAACCATACATATTCTGCCTATTCTTCAGTCATGCATGAGAACAATGATTTTATACATGCAAAGAATAAATGAGAAAATGTCTTCACCTACATGAAAGAAAGTTTATGTATAAATTTAAATGGCAGTTATTGGTACCAAACTACCATGTTATGTTCAATTTTGCACATTTTTGCCTTAAAAATTAATTTCAATATACCACTAAATGTATTAGCATAATAATATGTAAATATGTACTTTAAAGATCCATTTCTGTATTTTCATATAGGAATCGTATATAAGCAGAAAGGAACTTTAGAAATTATCCTGTTATTCATATCATTTTAATTATCATGTTATTCATGTTATTAAAGGAAATCACAACCCAAACAAGTTAAATATCTAATGTGAAGGTATACAGTCCATTAGTGATAGAGATAGGAGACATGCTTCTGGGTAATAAAAGACTACAGAGAAATGATCTTGGTTAGGTACAATTTGATCGAAAGTTTAGAAACATGTCAAACAATTCTATGTACAGTCATATGCCTGGGACTTATTAATACCAAATAAAGTTCAGTGGTGGTTTCAGGGGGAGGAAATACGTTTTATATTTCTGTAACATTTCACATTAAAAAATAATCACTTCAATAATACTGTCTAATTCTAGCCTTATTTGAATAAACAAAACTGCAGTATGGGAAAGCCAGCACGCTTACCTTGTCATGTTTAAGTAATTACTAGTACGAGCACCTGGGAAGATAGCGTCTCCCTACTCTGACTGCCACTTGCTTGAAAAAATCAGATTACGGGGGGGAGGGGTGATGAATTGGGAAATTGGGATTGACATGTATACACTAATATGTATAAAATGGATAACTAATAAGAACCTGCTGTATAAAAAAATAAAATTTAAAAATTAAAAAAAAATCAGATTACAAAGTAAGTGGAACACCTTGAAGAAATGGAGCTATTTCCATGACAGCAGGCTCCATGACATCAAGTTCAATAGATCCCTAATCCTTAAGAGTAAAACAGTACAAAAGGGTAGAATTATTAATATGCTTTCTAATATAAGTTGAGGTTTTATTTAGGATATTAACCAGAGGTTTGATTGATGGTGCAGAAATAAAAGTAAAGATCATTGCTCTAAGGAAATAGGACTCCAGGTTGGGATACCAGATTTGCGGATCTCCACATTCCAAGCCATCTAATGGTCTTTTCTAGTTAGCTTGTGGAAGCCTACAATGGAGGAAAACACTGTTTATACTAGGATAAATCCGATAATATGTTGATAGGATATTAAACAGCAGTTCACTAAATGTTTGTACTTCTTAATGAAATTAAACCCTCCCATATAAAGTGTTTTCATGGTGTTAAATCCTTTCATTTTCTAAAAAAGTTTTTTTAAGAAAAACTAAATTTTAACTACTGCAGTTGCCTCATTTGTTAAGGGACTCGTACAATGCTATTTAAATAGTTCCTACCCATCCAACACCGTGAGTGAGAAGACCTGATTCTTGCCCAGGAAGAGTGTCAGTAGCCCTACCTTGTTTGCTGACTCCTTTCCTATACTGTGCCCCTACCTGCACACTTTTCTTAGTGACCTATGAAGGAAAGTGATTATGTGTAAATGCTACATTATGTGGCTCAGAGACATTGTATATCTCTGTTAATTTTCCCCAATTAAGTGAACAAAACCAACAGGTCTATCCCCAGAGTCATTACCCTGACTTCCTGCTGTGTTCCTTGGAGGCCCTTTCTCTGCTTCAGATTGAGTTAAACTTCATCCTGTTGGAAAAAGCACTTCCTAAAATATCCCAAGAAACTTACTATCGTGCATAGTAACAACTGGGAAGTTATCTTGCTTACCATATTAGAATAATTTGTTTTAGGTAATTAATACTGTATACTTCAGTTGTCAATTAGCTATCTTTTTTCTGTTCATTTATTGATTGAATAAACATTCATTCAGAACCGAGTGTGTATTAGGCACTGTGCCAAGAGATAAGGCTATGGAAATGCATAAGAGGAAGCATCTAATGGGGGAGACAGGCAGGTAAGTACTTACAATACAGTACAGTACAGTTGTTGAATCTGAGAATAGAGGGACACGAAGCTTGGCATGAGTGAGTCAGGAAAGATCCGAGGAAGTACAACAATCGTCACATTTGCCAAATATTAATTCTTACCCTTTTAAGGATCTGGACTTTGAGACTCTGAGGAAAGCTTAGATTCTTTCCTCTAAAAAAAAAGCCCCAAATTTGCATATTATTTCATGTATTCACCTTGACACCCCATATATCTCAGGGTAAGCATTCCTGGTCTACAGACTTAATATTTTCAGTCCAAATTAACTCTGTAGCATAAATAGCCTACCCTTTTCCCTATTCTAAACCTGCTTTTTTCAGGTCTTTAAGTTAAATACTTTGTAATAACATTCTAGAATCTCACCACATCTTTATGTCTTTCATGTTATAGACTTTAGTTACCACCTCAAGCGTCGAAGCGTTTTTCTTTGCTAGCCCATATGTCACAGTTGTGATTAATTCGTATTTTGTAAAGTTTTAGTTGATAATTTTTGTGTCACCTTTAAAAAGAAAGCACTTTGGGGACTTCCCTGGTGGTCCAGTGGTAAGACCCCGTGCTCCCAGTGCAGGGGGCCAGGGTTCAATCCCTGGTCAGGGAACTAGATCCCATATGCGTGACGCAACTAGGAGTTCGCATGCTGCAACTAATAAGTCCACATGCCGCAACTAAAGATCCTACATGCCGCAACTAAATATGCGGCAACTAAACATGCCGCAACAAAGATCCCCAGTGCCGCAACTAAGACCGCGTCACAGTCTAAATAAATAAATTTTTAAAAAAGAAAGCACTTTGGGTTTAAATTATCTTCCACCAATAACATAATTTTACTTTTGCCTTATTTCCAATTTTTTTTCTGAGGTTTTTAGGTGCAAATTTTACCTTTGACTCGAAGATTCATTTATGACAAATTATGCTTATGTAAATGTACACTTGAGGTCAGTTATTAACAGTTATTAACTTAATCCTCTTTAAACCTTTAAAATAAGTTACATACAGCACGTGAACGTTTACCACGTGCGGCCACTGGTGCTGAGAAGCGCCTGAGAGTTCAGGAATGACCGAGGCTCAGAAGCTTCCGTCCTCCGAGGGGTGGCAGCCCAGGGCCCAGCAGGTGCGGTGGGGCTGGGAGGAGGCGGGGGACCCGGGCTCCGGGCTCGGGACTCAGAAGAGGAGCCGAGAATTCCCCCCACTTCCCCACGCCTCGGAGGTCTCCCACTCAGTACCTTATACCGATGTTCTGACTGGTTTGGTGTTTGTCATTAAATGAAGAGGAATTCGGCAAAGGAGGAACAGAGAGGGTCCCGGAGTTTCTTCAAGAACCGGCCGAGAGCCGTGGCTCCCGCGGGGTTACGCGAGAGCCTGAACGGAGTGAACGCGGACGCCGGGGCAGAGGCGCCGAGGGCAGCGCGGCTTTTGCGCTCGCCAAGCCGCGGGGTTTAAATCTCCCGCCTTCCGCAGCCGGAGCCCGACACCTCCACGCTCTGGTGCGGAGGGGCACCGGCTGCGGGTGCGGTTCGGCAGCGGCGCAGGGCTTGCGAGCGGCGGTAGCGGTAACGGGCGCCAGGACCGACCTCCGAGCTGCCGAACGCGACCCGAGGCGGCGGAGGACCGGCGCGTCGCGGCTCCGGCGTCGAGGTGAGTGTCTGCGGCCTCCTCGGGCCCCCTCTCTCCGGCCGGAGGAAGGGCCGCGCCCTCCCCGGCTGAGGCTGGGAGGCCAAACCCTTGGTTCCCATGGCGACGCCCCAAGGTGGAGGGGCGGCGGGAGGGGACCGCCACGCGCGCACGCGGTCTCTCGGGGCTTCTCGCCGGCCTTCACGGTTCCCTTGGGGACCCCGGCCCCTGCGGCCTCCCCTCCCGGACGAGGTCCTGTTCGAGTTCCTCTGGGCTTACCCTGGGCAGATCGGACCAAGAGTAGTTTTAGGCGTGGCAGCGTACCCTCGGGCCGAAGGGAGCTTCCACCCACGCTCGCCCCGGGTAGCGAGCGAACTAGCGCAGGGGCCTGAGGCTTGTTTGGGTGATTTCTCGCGAAGGTGCGGATCGCTTCCATTAGAAGCAGATGCTCACGGCCTTTAGGTGCTTTCCTGCTGACCTTTTTATGTTGTGCTTATGTTCATGTTATTATTTTGTAGTGGGAATGTCTTCCTTACAAACTAAATGGCTAGCAATGGGTAAAAACAAAACACAAGTAAATGTGCGGTTTAAGACAAAGTGCAGAAGGCGCGAGCTCCCGAGGGGTTCCGCGCACAAATCTCGTTGCCTGAGGCCTTTATCCCAGCGCCACGCACCAGTCCGGCTCGTGGAAACTGGATCATCTGGTCAGATGCCCAAATGATGTCAGCTGTCAGATACCTGATGCTCTGAGAAAGATGGAGAGTGGAAAAAAATCCATCCTGGCAACTAACCCGCGATGCTGTGGATTTGCCAGTAGAGGGTGTGGGATTATTTTTCATGTAATAGATGATTTTGATGCACAGAGCATGAAAGCAGTCATAAACTCTGGGTCACTCTGAAATAGCTTATTGGGAAGATAACGTTTATCCATCGTTTGGGGTTTTTTCTAAGTATTTATGTATTGATATATTTGGTCACGACTCAGGCAACGTACTGTAAGGTGATATTACTTTAATCATCTTCACATCAATATTTATGGAGTAGCCACAGGTGCCCGTCCTTTAGTAGGAGTTAATTATACATTTATTGGCCAAATAAACATCCAATAGTATGTATATATTTTTATATGACCAACCTTTGTAGTCGTTTTATATTCGTTGTGTATGCCTAATGTACTCAGTATTCTTTGAAATTTCTGTGTTTATTTAATAGTGCAAAATGATTGTACATCTTGACATTAAAACAGTTATGTGCAAGACATTGTTCTAATTACCAGTAATTAACGTTAGAGTTAGGTGGTTGCTCAGAGATCAGCCAGTCCAAAGTGCAAAAACTACAAACCTTAAGACTGGTGGAAAAACTAGGAAGCCATATTTTTATTAGAAATATTTATTATAAAAATAAAATTTATACCAATGACTGAACTAGGACAAAATATCAAAATATTAAATATCAGATATTAAACAGTATTGTTTTGTTCTACTGTGCTGTCAAACTTTATTTCATTGTGTGGTACATACTATATTAAAATTTTTTCCCTTTCCTTTATAGTTTACCTTTCTCAGTACTCACTGTGCCTCCTTTAAATTTTTATTATTTAACAACAACAGGTGGGGTGTGTGAAGGACTTTTCAGTATGTCTGTGACTGGAAAGATTTCCTCATGTGAACTGGCTTTTGTTATTTAATAACATCCTTATTCCCCTTTTCCCTTGTTTGTTTTTCATTCGTCTGTTAGGTTTCTTCCTTTTTTCTGAAGTCAGACTTTTCAAACTTCTTGCATCCAATATTCACCTTCTATGTAATTATTATTATTATTATTTTCCTATTGTAGACTCATTTGCAGATAACACTTTAGGTTTTAAAAGAATTTTTTTGTGTGGATTTAGTTTAGATTAAAAAAAAAAACCGAAGCCCCAAAACTGAATTACTACAATAAATACAGTTACAACAGCCAACATTAACAACTGTTCACATTGTGTCATATTTCTTTCAAATATTTTTTAAATAAAGAAATAAAATATTTCCAATAAAGCTAAAGTTGTTTTTGTATCATACCCATTCTCTTCCTGCCCACTATATATTGCTCATTTGTATTATTCTTTTTTTCTTAATCTTGCTAGAAGCATGTAAATTTTAGTAATTTTTTTCAAATGAACCAACTGATTTTCTCTATTTGCTTGTTTTCTATTTCACTGGTTTCTACTCTTATTTTTATTATTTTGTTTCTTCTACTTTGGGTTTACTGTGCTCTTCTTTTTCTAACTTCTTAACATGGAAATATAAATAATTGATTTTGTACCTTTTTTACTTTCATATATTGATAGGTATTTAAAGCTATAAGTTTTCTTCTAAGCATGCTTTAGCTGCATCCCACAAATTTGGGTGTTTTCATTATCATTTAGCTTAAAATTTCTCTGTCACCTGTTATTTATTTAGATGTGTTACTTTACTTCCAAATACCTGGGAATTTTTTTTTAAATAGATCACTGCTATTGATTTCTAAATTAGCGTTGTTGGTGTCAGAGGACGTACTCTGCACTATTTCAAAACCTTTAAATTTATTGAGTTTTTTTGTTTGTTTGTTTTCTGTCTATCCTAAGGTCTGTCTTGATGAATGTTCCAGGTACCCTTGGGGAAAAAATTTGTATTCGGCTGGTGGTGGTGGTGGAGTGGTCTATAAGTATCAGTTAAGTCAAGTTGGTTGAAAGTGTTGTTCAGATCTTTTAAATCTCCACATGTTTTATGTCTCCTTATTCAGTCAGTTACTCTGGGGGGAGTGTTAAGTCTCTAATTATGATTGTAGATTTGTCTGTTTCTCCCTTTAGTTCTGTCAATTTTTTTCTCATATTTCGTGGCTCTGTTATTAATTACATACATATTTAAGATTGCTATGTCTTTTTGATAAATTGACCCTTTTATTATTATGAAATGGTCATCTTACCTCTGAAAATACTTTTTACCTGGAAGCCTGTTTTGGCTGACATTAATATAGGCTTAATGTTTGTCTCATATCTTTTTTATCCTTTTCCTTTTAACTCATCTTCATTTATGTTTAATGTGTGTTTCTTATAAACTTATATAGTTGGGTTGTACTACTTGTTATCTAGTCTTACAGTCTGCCTTTTAACAGTATTTATATCATCCACTTATGTTTTTGTAATTGTTTTCTGTGTTTGGATTAAGCACAAAATATTGGTGTTTTTTTTCTGTTTTCCTACTTACTGTTTAGTCCTCTCTCCTGCCTTCTTTCTAGTAAATTGAGTTTTTTAATAATATATTCTACTTTTTCTCCTCTCTTGACTTTTTAGTTTTGCCTCTTTGTGTTATTTTTTTTTATTGATTGTGCTAGAGATCACAATATGCATCTTGAATTTATAAAGCCTATTTTCAAATATATTCTAGTACTTCATGAACAATGTAAGAGTATTGCAACTTAGACTTCCATTTATCATCTTTTTATCTTTTCTTCTATTATATATTTTACTTCTACATATGCTTATATTTTTTATTTTTAAAGAATCAATAATCTTTTAGTGAAATTTAAAGATGCACATGTATATTTTTGAAACTTTCTTTGTGTTTATCAGTATATATTTACCCTTTTTGATTTCTCTCTTGCTTCCTGTAGAACTGAGTTTCTATATATTATCATTTTCCTTCACCCTAAAGAATATTTAGGATTTTTAGTAGTGTAGGTCTCCGTGGGATAAAGTCTTTCAGTTTTTATCTGTCTGAAATTTTATTTTCCTTTCATTTTTGAAGGATATTTTTATTGGGTATAGAATTCTTGGCCAACTTTTTTCAGGACTTAAAGATGTAGTTCACTTGTCTTTTGTCCTCTTTTTTTTTTTTTTTTTTTTTTGTGAAGCAGTTTCCTTCTCTTCCTACTGTTCTGCCAAAGATGAAAGGAGTCATGAGTCCTAGGCAGGACTATTCACTTTCTGGATTTAAGTTCATTAGCTTTTTTTTTTGGCATCCTCAGCTCTCTGATTCGCTTTAAGAAAACACATAATTTTGTAGGTTATCTATCAATAGTTTATTCTCATTGTTAGGATGGGAGTTCTCTTAACTTTCTGAAGTAGAAGTGGAATACCAGTACAATACTGATTTAATTAATATTACTTAAAAATCCCTTTATTACTCTTATTTTCCAGATTTTTGAAAATTGGTGAGTTGTAGTGAACAAGCACTTTCCTACATTACTGGTACTGGGCATAAAAATTGGTATAATCTCTATGGAGGACAATTTAGCAAAATGAGAACAATTTAAAATGCATAAACCCTTTGATTCAGCCCTTATACTTCCAGGAATTTATTTTATAGGTATACTTGCATGTATTTAAATATATATATATATTTTAGCATGGTTTGAAATAATAAAATTCTGGAAGCAATCTAAATATCCGTCAATAATAGACCAGTCAAGTAGATTATTGTACATCCATACACATGGAATGTTATATATCCATTAAAATTGTATTTCAGCTACGTAGAAAATTCCATGTTATATTCTTTTTCCCTTAGTACTGTACAGTCTCACTTTTATCCATTCTCTAATGTGGCTGAAGAGATGCCTGAGGCCAGGATAAACTATTTAATTTGTAGGTGGCCCTCTTTTTTTCTGTCTAGATGCTAGTAGCATTCTTTCTTTACCCTTAAAATTCAGCAACATTCCACAGCATGTCTTTTTTTTTTTGCGGTATGTGGGCCTCTGACTGTTGTGGCCTCTCCTGCTGCAGAGCACAGGCTCCGGACACGCAGGCTCAACGGCCATGGCCCACGGGCCCAGCCGCTCCGCCGCATGTGGGATCCTCCCAGACCGGGGCACGAACCCGTGTCCCCTGCCTCGGCAGGCGGACCCCCAACCACTGTGCCACCAGGGAAGCCCCCCACAGCATGTCTTATTCTTGATCATTCTCTATTAATTTTTCTTGGAACACGGTGAACCCTTTCAATTTTCAGCTTTATATTCTTGAATATTTTGGCTGTTCCATATGTCTGTCCCTCTCTAAGAATATTTCTTACGTTAGATCTCAATTGTTTATCTTCCAAATCTATACATCATATTGTTCCGTCCAACCACTTTGTTTGAATCTAACCACTTTTATCTTGTAACCTTCATTCTGAATGATTTTCCCAGGCTCGTCATCAATGTTATTCACTTAGTTTTCTGAAGTATCTATTCTACTTGGAATTGTTTCTAATGCAGTTTCAAGTTCTGTGGTATTTTTTTCCTCTTCTTTTTCTTTATCTCTTTTGCTTCCTTCAGCTCTTTTTTAAAAATCTCTTTTATGGAATATTATTCCATTTATCTACAGGCAGAGCAGTTTTTCTTTAAACCTGTTTTACGAAGCAATTTTTCAAATTTATATATAATTTTCTCTTTCTCATGTTACGGTCCCTCCTTTTCTTATAGTGCTACTTTTTCATGTTATTTATTTTTCATGTTATTTATTGTTGAAAGGAGCAGTTCTATTTTGCCCTACTTTTTGCCCAAGAGTAGTATAAGTAGTTTTATATAACCCTGTACCATGGAATAACTAGCCCTTGGAATAACTGCCTTAGAGGCTGAATAGGTAGGTGACTGGGTACCTTATCTTGATCTCTTCTTTAACTGGCTTCTTGGTGACAGTTTTTGGTGTTTTTTTTTGCGGTACACAGGCCTCTCACCGTTGTGGCCTCTTCCGTTGCGGAGCACAGGCTCCGGACGCGCAGGCCCAGTGGCCATGGCTCACGGGCCTAGCCGCTCCATGGCATGTGGGATCCTCCCGGACCGGGGCATCAACCCGTGTCCCCTGCATCGGCAGGTGGACTCTCAACCACTGCGCAACCAGGGAAGCCCTTGGTGACAGTTTTCATATGCTCTCTTGTAGCAGTTTCCCACAGCATATGTTAATCACTGGTTCCAGAGGCAGGTCAATGCTGATATATCTCTGATTTTTCTAGGGTACTTTTGTCTGCTATAGAAGGTTGACTACCAGCTTGTTGTTTCTGTTTCTCTACAGTCATGCCTTGCCCCTTGGCAGGGAAAATTAAAAATATCCTGGCCATTCTAGGTTTTAGGAAGCCCAATCTCACCTTTTTGTTCCCTCTTGAGATTGAAACCAATTCAGATGTAGTCAAAGACCTAGGCAGATGGAAATAAAATATCAGCTTTATTATTGAGAGAACTGTTAGAGGATGTGTATCATGTCAATGGTCTTTTAATATTTCTGTCCCCTAGTCCAGACCTGGAAGAGCCCACTCAAGGGAAAGTTTGGGTCTTCATACTAGACACACTTACCTAAGACTTTTGCCTCACACTGATTAGGTCACAAGTGATGAGTAAAAGGTTAAAAAAGGACTAAATTCACTAATTTTATGACTTGATACATTAGCTCTACCCAGTCAAGAAATGTGGACCAATGGTTAATTCACCCGTCAGGCTTCTCGCTGTAGGAGAGAAAGGGCAAGAGGCTGGGAATATTTATAGAAAATTTCTCCTCATAGAAACCAGAAGAGCTTAAAACGAAGCATTCCCCCCCTTAAACATAATGATCTCTTCTTTAGTAGTCTTCTTTGCTAGACTGTGATAATATAGGCACCAAGTAAACTGCCTACCTCTTTCTTAAATCTGGCTGCTATGCCTTTAAGAATTCATGTTTTCAAGTTAATTAATTATTGGAATTGCTCTTCAGGACCTAATCTATTTGCCAAAACCGAATCTGCTTCAGACTAGATGAGATGCATGTCAAATTTGGTCATCCTCTTTGAATCTGATGCAAACTTCATTGTATCTGACATTTACTCATTGGCATCAGTGCTATGAGATGTGGCAATTTTTTTCCCCATGGGGGACCTGATTTAATGAATAGACGGTTTTTTATTTATTTATTTATTTATTTATTTATTATTGAGATATAGTTGATATAGAATATTATATAAGTTACAGGTGTACAACAAGTTTTAAAGGTTATACTCCACTTATAGTTATTATAAGACATTGGCTGTATTTCCTGTGTTGTACAATATATCCTTGTAGCTTTTTTATTTTATAAATAAATTTTATTTTATTTTATAAATAAATACCTCTTAATCTCCTACCCTTATTTTTCCCCTTTCCCCTTCCCTCTCTCTACTGGTAACCACTAGTTTGTTTTCTGTATCTGAGTCTGTTTCCTTTTTGTTATATTCACTAGTTTCTTTTATTTTAGATTCTACTTATAAGTGATATCATACAGTATTTGTCTTTCTCTGACTTATTTCACTTAGCATAATAACCTCCAAGTCCATCCATGTTATTGCAAATGACAAATTTCATTCTTTTTTCTGGCTGAGTAGTATTGTATTTATGTACACCACATTTTCTTTATCCATTTATCTGTTGATAGACACTTAGGTTGCTTCCATATCTTGGCAATTGTAAGCAATGATGCTATGAATGTTGGAGGGTACATGTCTCTTTTCAGATAGTGTTTTTCTTTTTTTCTGATATATACCCAGGAGTGAAATTGTTGGGTCATATGGTAGTTCTATTTTTAGTTTTTTAAGAAACGTCCATACTGTTTCATAAAACAGAGGGAGAGAGACAGAGGGAGATTAGACACATACACAGAGGAGAAGGTGATGTGAAGACAGAGATTGGAATTATATTGTTATTAGCCAAGGACTGCCAGCAGCCATTAGAAGGTAGAAGAGGGAAGAAAGTATTCTTCCCTAGAGTCTCCCAGGAAGTACAGCCCTGCTAATACCTTGATTTAAGACTTCTGGCCTCAAGAACTGTGAGATAATAAATTTCTATCCTTTTAAGCCACCAAGTTTGTGGTAATTTGTTACAGCAGCCATAGGAAATTAGTATATTGATCATACCACTACATTCTTTTATATTTTCTTATCTCTTTGTGGATTTCTTTTCATTTGTTCCACTGCTCTATGGTTCTGGTGCCAGTACCATTCTGTTTTTATTAGTAAGATTCACATTCAGGCTTATTTTTTCAAGATAATTGTCATTTTATTAAAGTACATGTCCATTACCTTTAAAAGTCAAATATTAAAGGATTATAATGTTTAAAAGCAGTTCTTCCAATCCTGCTCCAGTTCCAATCTCCAGTGTCATGTACCTTCAACCCTTTTGTTTTCTCTGGTATTTTCTAAATCACATGTTTATATGCTACACTTTGATTTATTTATTTAAAGCATTATCTACTAGGACTTAGCTCACCTGCACCACCACAATCTAACCCCATATTACAATTTTTATTAAATCAAATAAATGTTTATGTTACTGTGAACTAACAAGTATTTTTAAAACTTAGTCAAAAAAGTATTACTGAGACTGATGTCAAAGAGCATACTGCCTGTATTTTCTTCTGAAGTTTTATGGTTTCAGGTCTTATATTTAACTCTTTAAATTTATTTTTGTGTATCATTGAGAAAGTAGTCCAGTTTGATTCTTTTGCACATTACTGCCCAGTTTTCCTAGCACTATTTATTGATGAGCCTCTCTTTTCCCCAATCTATATTCTTCCTCCTTTGTCAGATTAATTGCCCATGTAAGTGTGGGTTCATTTCTGGGCTTTGTGTTCTGTTCCGTTGATCTATGTGTCTGTTTTAGCGCCAATATCATACTGCTTTGATGACTGTAGCTTTGTAGTATAGTTTGAAATTAAGGTGCATAATACCTCCAACTTTGTTCTTCTTTCTCAAGATTGTTTTGGCTATTCAGGGTCTTTTGCGTTTACATACAAATTTTAGAATTATTCTAGTTCTGTGAAAAATGCCATTGGTATTTTGATAAGATTGCATTGAATCTGTAGATTTCCTTGAGTAGTATGGTCTTTTTAATAATATTAATTCTTCTAATCCATGAGCACGGTTTATCTTTCCATCTGTTTGGGAAGTCTTTGGTTACTTTCATTAGCATCTTACAGTTTTCTGAGTACCAGATTTTTACCTCCTTAATCAGATTCATTTCTATGTATTTTATTCTTTTTGATGTGATTGTAAATGGGATCATTTTCGTTCTTTTTTTTTGGCTGCATCGGGTCTTAGTTGCGGCAGACAGGATCTTCATTGAGGTGTGCGGGATCTTTCGTTGCAGTGCGCAGGCTTCTCTCTAGTTGTGGCATGCGGGTATTTTTCTCTCACTAATTGTGGTACACGGGCTCCAGGGCGCATGGGATCTGTAGTTGTGGCGCATGGGCTCCAGAGCACATGGGCTCTGTAGTTTGTGGCACACTGAGGCATGCTAGTTCAGTACTTTTTGTTTTTTGGTTTTTTTTTTTTTTTTTTTTTTTTTTTTTTTTTGCGGTACGCGGGCCTCTCACTGCTGTGACCCCTCCTGTTGCGGAGCACAGGCTCCGGACGCGCAGGCTCACCGGCCATGGCTCACGGGCCCAGCTGCTCCGCGGCATGTGGGATCTTCCCGGACCGGGGCACGAACCCGTGTCCCCTGCATCGGCAGGCGGACTCTCTACCACTGCGCCACCAGGGAAGCCCCTAGTTCAGTACTTTTGGCACGTGGGCTTAGTTGCCCCACGGCATGCGGGATCTTAGTTCCCTGACCAGGAATCGAACCCATGTCCCCTGCATTGGAAGGTGGATTCTTTACCACTGGACCACCAGGGAAGTCCCTAAATGGGATCATTTTCTTAATTTCTCTTTCAGATAGTTCTTTGTTAGTGTATAGAAATGCAACAGATTTCTGCATATTAATTTTGTATCCTGGAACTTTACCAAATTCATTAATGAGTTCTAATAGTTTTGTCATGGTATATTTAGGATTTTCTATATATCATATCATCTTACCTGTAAACAGTGACAGTTCTTCTTCTTCCTTCCCAGGAATGATTTGGATTCCTTTTATTTATCTTTCTTCTCTGATTACTGTGGCCAGGACTTCCAATACTATGTTGGATAAAAGTGACAAGAGTGGACATCCTTGTCTTGTTCCTGATCTTAGAGAAAATGCTTTCAGCTTTATAGGCACATGAAAAGATGTTCAACATCAATAATTATAGGGGAAATGCAAATCAAAGCCACAATGAGATATCACCTCAAAATAACAAGTGTTGGTGAGGATGTGGATAAAAGGGAACCCTTGTACACTGTTGGTGGGAATGTAAATTGGTGCAGCCACTATGGAAAACAGTATTAGGGACTTAGGTAATTCCTCAAAAAATTAAAAATAGAATTACCATATGATCTAGCAGTTCCACTCCTGGGTATTTATTTGAAGAAAATGAAAACACTAATTCAAAAAGATATATGCACCCCTATGTTCATTGCAGCATTATTTACAATAGCCATGATCAGGAAGCAGCCTTAGTGCCCTTCAATAGATGAATGGATAAACAAGATGGTACACACACACACACACACACACACACACGTGCTGGAATATTACTCAGCCATAAAAAAAAGAATGAAATCTTGCCATTTGCAAACATAACAAAACAGAAACAGAGTCATAGATACAGAGAAGTAGGTGATTACACGAGGGGAGGGGTTTGGGCGGAGGAGAGATGAAGGAGGTGAGGGAGATTAAGAGGTACAAATTTCCAGTTGCAAAATAAATGTCACAGGTATGAAATGTACAGTGTGGGGAATATAGTCAATAATTATGTAATGTCTTTGTATGGTGACAGACGATAACTAGCTTTATCATGGTAATCATTTTGAAATGTATAGAAATAGCAAATCACAATGTGTGTAACATAGTGTTGTAGGTCAATTATACTTCAAAAGGAAACAAACTCATAGAAAAAGAGATCAGGTTTGTGGTTACCAGAGGTGGAGGGTGGGGAGAGAGAAGATGGATGAAGGCAGTCAAAAGGTACAAACTTCCAGTTATAAGATTAATAAGTACTAGTAATGTAGTGTACAACATGATAAATAAAATGAACACTGCTGTATGCTGTCTGAAAGTTGTTAAAGAGTAAATCCTAAAAAGTTCTCATCACCAGGAAAAAAGTCTTTTTCTGTTTCTTTAATTTGTCTCTATATGAGATGATGGATAATCGCTAAACTTGTGGTAGTTATTTCACGATATATGTAAGTAAAATCATGCTGTACACCTTAAACTTATTCAGTGCTGTGTGTCACATATATATGTCACATATATATTTATATATATATAAAACTGGAAGAAAAAAACCCAACTTAGTTGGTTTAGTGCCCTATAACCATTCCTCCTTTTTTGAATATCATGTCCCTTCATTTTTATTGGAATTAATACTGGCTTTTTTTTAACCTAATTTTCTGAATAACCATTGATTTTTTTTCCCAATTGCTCTAACATTTCTGCTATATGGCTATGAGTAATATGCTCAAACATATCAGTTATGTTTCCTAGTGATCTGCTTTCTAGAGTCAATCTTCCTGCTTGAATTTGAGCTGCTTGTTCTGTGTAGCTGTCATCTTAGGCCTTCCCTTCATTGCTTTTCCAGATTTGATTTGGTTCTTCTCATCATGCATTGCTGCTTTTGAGAAATCTGCTCTTATTCTGACTCCCAATGCTTTGTATGTGATCTAATTTTTATCTCTTAGAACTTTCAGGATCTTTTTATCCCTGCTTTTCTGAAAGTTTACAGTGATGCATTTTGGAGCAAATCTCTTTTTGTATGGAAATTTGTGTCCTTCAGTTACAGGAAATTTTCTTCAATTATTTCTTCCCTTAGTCAATCTTTACAATACTCTTTAGACAAATATTAGACTTCCAGGACTGTCTTTAATTTCCTTAACTTTTTTTTTTAATGTATTTATTTATTTTTGGCTGCATTGGGTCTTTGTTCCTGCACAGGGGCTCTCTCTAGTTGTGGCAAGCAGGGGCTACTCTTCGTTGTGGTGAGCGGGCTTCTCATTTCGGTGGCTTCTGTTGTTGCGGAGCACAGGCTCTAGGCGCGCGGGCTTCAGTAGTTGTGGTGCGTGGGCTTCAGTGTTTGTGGCTCGCGGGCTTTAGAGCGCAGGCTCAGTAGTTGTGGCGCACAGGCTTAGTTGCTCCGCAGCATGTGGGATCTTCCAGGACCAGGGATGAAACCCGTGTCCCCTGTGTTGGCAGGCGGATTCTTAACCACTGCCCCACCAGGGAAGTCCCTAATTTTTTAAACTTTTTTATGGTTCTACTTTCTGAGATATTTCTTATATTTTTCAACCCTTTTATTAATGTTTTAAAATTTTCAACTATTCTATTTTTTTCCCAATGATTCTTTTTTATTCCTTTATTATTCCTTTCTAAGTGATAGTCTGTTCATGGAAGTAGTAGCTTTACTTATCTCTCTGATAAGATAATATTTTATAAGACAATATTTGAGGGATATTAGTTAGAGAGTTATTTTTTGTTATGTGTCCCCCCCCCCCCCAAGCCCCATATCGTCTTTGTTTCTTTTCATATATTTTCTTTTTTTGTTGTTGTTGGTTTAGGTCAGAGGTCTTTCTTGACGGAGAGTTTCCTCAGATATCTGGCTATCTTTGGCTCTCTATCTTTAAAATTATAACAAAGCTAATTGGAAGCTTAGTATGTGGGAGTGAGCTTGTCAGCTGGTGAGTTTCGCCCTAGGGTGAAAAGGCAAAGATCTATCCTTTTAGAATGTCCAAATTAAGTACTCCTTTTCTCTGGAGCTTTTAATTTTTTTCAGAGAAAAGAATGTTCCAGTCTTCTCTGAGGAGTGGAGAGGTGTGTGTGTAGTGCTTTGCTACTGGTGAGCAAGGAAGGGGAAGAGAGCTTGAAATTCAGTGATTCAGCATGTAAACTTTCACTTAATCATTTTGTTTTCAGGCCAAGCCCTCTGCTGTGTTAGCTTGCCAAAGACCAGAGCTTTCCATGTTTAATTTCTTCAGCTTCCATTTAGTGACATAGATTAAGGGGGCGGGGAGGTGCCTCAGGGTCCAGTCTGCTGTATACAGGCTTCAATGAATCCTTCCACTTCTAAATGGTGAGTCTTTCAGATACTCTGCAGGGTAACTGACTCATTCCTCATTAGCATTCCTCTGTTAGTTGCTTAGGATACTACTTTCTCTGCCTTCTTCTAAAAATTTATTGAAATCTCTCATATGCTCTAGGCACTATGCTTATTTTCTCTATGCTTATCAGTTAATAGATAACTTTTTTGTTTTATACCTTTACTGTTATTTTAGTGGGTTTGGGAAGGGAACACAGATAGTACATGTAGTCAATCTGCATTTTTGACAGGGCACCCTTGTAATATATTTTAATACCTGAAAGGGCAAGTTCTTTCAAGTTTTTCTCAGTGTTGAGTTTTAAAATTATGTCAGTCCAATAAAAGAAGTTTAGGGTTTTAAAGTTTTACATCCTATGCATTCTTGTTTATTGAGAGGCTGTATGTAATAATGTATTATACTTATATACAACTTTATATTTTTAAAAGCAATTTTGGGGCTTCCCTGGTGGCGCAGTGGTTGAGAGTCCGCCTGCTGATTCAGGGGACACGGGTTTGTGCCCCGGTTCGGGAAGTTCCCACATGCCGCGGAGCGGCTGGGCCCGTGAGCCATGGCCGCTGAGCCTGCGCGTCCGGAGCCTGTGCTCCGCAACGGGAGAGGCCACAACAGTGAGAGGCCCGCGTACCGCAAAGAAAAAAAAAAATCACTGGTTAAAAGCAATTTTGTATGTGTTATCCCATTTGAGCTTCATTTTATGAGAGGCTCTGCACTTGGGAACATTGAGCATAGCAGAGGATTGGGAGAGGTGTTGGCCTGAAATTTGCAATAAAGTTGGGAATATAACACTCAAGTTTTATAAGCAGTTAGATTTAATATCATTAAAAATTTTCTTTTAATTTTTTTAAATTAATTTATTTTTGGCTGCGTTGGGTCTTTGTTGCCGTGCGGGCTTTCTCTAGTTGCAGCGAGTGGGGGCTACTCTTCGTTGAGGTGTGAGGGCTCTCATTGCGGTGGCTTCTCTTGTGGAGCACGGGCTCTAGGCGCACGGGCTTCAGTAGTTGCAGTACGTGGACTCAATAGTTGTGGCACACGGTCTTAGTTGCACCGAGGCACGTGGGATCTTCCTGGACCAGGGCTCGAACCCATGTCCCCTGCATTGGCAGGCGGATTCTTAACCACTGCGCCACCAGGGAAGTCCTAATATCGTTCTAATAGAAGAACTTAGTGTGATACTTTAAACTGTCAAAAACTTTTGAAATATAGTTTTTCAGCCATTCTTTCAAAAAGATAAAATATTTTCTTCTCTAGTTCACTTCCTCTTCTCTAATATATTGTTTATATTTTGAATGGTCTTATTGATTTTCATCAACATTTTTCAAGTCTTATTTTCTTTTTTTTTAAAAACATCTTTATTGGAGTATAATTGCTTTACAATGGTCTGTTAGTTTCTGCTTGATTTATTTATTTAAGTATAGTTGGTTTACAATATTGTGTTAACTTCAGGTTAGTTTCAGCATAGTGATTCAGTATTTTTGTAGCTTATATTCCATTATAGGTTATTACAAGATAATAGGTTTAATTCCTTGTGCTATACAGTAAATCCTTGTTGTTTATCTATTTTCTATATAGTAGTTTGTATCCATGAATCCCATACCCCTAATTTGTCCCTCTCCCCCTTCCCTCTCCCCTTTGGTAACCAGAAGTTTGTTTTCTATGTTTGTAAGTCTATTTCTGTTTTGTATATACTATCAGTTGTATTTATTTTTAGATTCCACATATGAATGATATTGTATAGTATTTGTCTTTGTCTGACTTATTTCACTAAGCATAATATTCTCTAGGTCTATCCACGTTGTTGCAAATGGCAGTATTTCATTTTCTTTATGGCTGAGTAATATTCCATTGTTTATATATATATATGTGTGTGTGTGTGTGTGTGTGTGTGTGTATATATCACATCTTCTTAAGTCAGTCATCTTTTGATGAGCACTTGGGTTGCATCCATGTCTTGGCTATTGTAAATAGTGCTGCTGTGAACATTGGGGTGCATGTAGCTTTTTGAATTAGTGTTTTTGTTTTTTCCCGTTATATACCCAAGAGTGGAATTGCTGGATCATATGGTAGTTCAGTTTTTAACTTTCTAAGGAACCTCCGTACTGTTTTCTGTAATGACTGCACTGATTTGCATTCCCACCAAAAGTGTACGAGGGTTCCCTTTTCTCCACATCCTCTCCAAAATTTACTTGTAGTTTTTTGATGGTAACCATTCTGACTGGTGTGAGGTGACACCTCATTGTGGTTTTGATTTCCATTTCTATAATAATTAGCAATGTTGAGCATCTTTTCATGTGCCTGTTACCCATCTGTATGTCTTCTTTGGAAAAATGTCTGTTCAGGTATTCTGCCATTTTTTGATTGGATTGTTTGGTTTTTTTGATATTGAGTTGTATGAGCCATTTGTATATTTTGGATGTTAACCCCTTGTTGGTCGCATCATTTGCAAATACTTTCTTTCATTCCACAGGTTGTGTTTTTGTTTTGTTGATGGTTTCCTTTGCTGTGGAAAAGCTTTTAATTATCTAATAATCTATTTTTTTAATTAAAAAAATTTTTTAACATCTCTGTTGGAGTATAAGTGCTTTACAATCCTGTGTTAGTTGCTGCTTTATAACAAAGTGAATCAGCTATATGTGTACGTATATCCCCATATCTCCTCCCTCTTGCGTCTCCCTCCCACCCTCCCTATCCCACCCCTCTAGGTGGACACAACGCACAGAGCTGATCTCCCTGTGCTATGTGGCTGCTTCCCATTAGCTATTGATTTTACATTTGGTAGTGTATATATGTCCATCCCACTCTCCCACTTCATCCCAGCTTACCCTTCCCCCTCTGCGTGTCCTCAAGTCCATTCTCTACCTCTGCATCTTTATCCTGTCCTGCCCCGAGGTTCTTCAGAACCTTTTTTTTTTTTTTTAGATTCCACATATATGTGTTAGCATACAGTATTTGTTTTTCTCTTTCTGACTTACTTCACTCTGTATGACAGACTCTAGGTCCATCCACCTCACTACAAATAACTCAATTTAATAATCTATTTTAAATGTTACTCATATTTTCTTTATGAAATGATATGACTAAAGTGGCATAAGTAAATTAATTATATCTCTATAGTAAATTCATAATATGTCAGTCTAAAAAGTAAATAACAATCCTGAAGCATATCATTTTTTGAAAAAAATAACATCTAATTTGTTTTTTTATGTAACCTCTTCTCTATAGACTAAAATTATGCTGATTAATAAAAGTATAGACTACTTATAAAAATTAAATTTTATTGTGACTAGAAATTCAAATACAGTTTGCAGAATTGACTTTCTGTTTTGTTAATGACCTTTTTCTGTTTTCATTCTTATAAGCAACATTCTTTCTTATGTACCTAACTAGTTCTTGGAAACCTATAGGTTTTTGGAAGCAGGTTACCTGAAAATTAGGAAACTAATATTGTATGTTTCAGTTAACTCACTATAAGACAGAAGATAACTTTAATCATACTTTTCTCATCTTCAAAATGCAAAAGAATACTGCTTCTGGAGTCAAAGTCTTGGATGTGTGCTAAGTATCAATATGTTCTTAATGTATGTGTATCCTTGAGAAAGTTCCCTTAATTTCACAATGCCTCGGTGATCTCCTTTACAAAACCGGAATAATAAAATCTGCCTTTTCTAGTTGTCAGGGTTGTCATGAAGATTGAAGGAGATAAAATGTATGAAAATGTTTTAAAAATTGTCAAGAGTTCTACAAGTATAATGATTACTATTTTAGTCAGTAGTAATACCAAGATTATCAGGAACTTTTAAATATCTTAAGCCCCCTCTAAGACTTTACCTTTTACATAATTTTGAATTATTTTTGAAAAACAATTAAGCTTTAGTCATGTTATAAGAATATTAGGTGGACATTGTATCCTCTCTGTGGGCAACTTACTTTCTTAGTATGGGATTTTGGGGTGTATGATTGAATGGCTGTAAGTAATTACCATATTCTTTCTGTTTTAGATAACGACAGGTCTGCATTTAATTTTCTCATTCAGTGTCTTATTGGTGTTATGGTTGCAGTGTCAAGTGTAGCACCCAGAACAAAGCTGGCATTTAATATGTGTATGAAACTGACTTCCTTATTGGGACTCTTTGGAAATTTCAGCTAATTATAGTTCTGCCTACTTCTATTGTCTCAGAGTATTTGTAAATTTCAACTGCCCTAGTCCTGTTCTAGTCTCTCAGTAACCAAACTCACATTTGGCTAAACAACAGTTAAGCTCACCTATCTGAAAAGATTCGTATTTATAAACTGATGCAATTCTAGTCTAATATTAAAGCTGGTACTTTATAAATATATCCTTTAGGAAAGTTCGAGGGGTTAGTCTCAATCTGTGACTTAAAAGTTTGTCTTTCATATCAGTAACCCCTAATAATTCCAGTAGGCTTCAGTTTTCCTCCATCTGTGCAATGGGACATACACATCACCCTGTAACATAATCTACTCATTGATTTGCCAGAGCCAAAAACTATTCCTGAATTAATGGACAATTGATGAAAGATTAGTCAGGCAGTACCTTTAAAAATTACATATATGGGGCTTCCCTGGTGGCGCAGTGGTTAAGAATCCGCCTGCCAATTCAGGGGACACGGGTTCGAGCCCTGGTTGGGGAAGATCCCACATGCTGTGGAACAACTAGGCCTGTGCGCCACAACTACTGAGCCTGTGCTCTAGAGCCTGCGTGCTGCAACTACTGAGCCTGTGTGCCACAACTAATGAAGCCCGTGCGCCTAGAGCCTACGCTCCGCAGCAAGAGAAGCCACCGCAATGAGAAACCCACACACCACAGCAGAGAGTAGCCTCCACTCGCTGCAACTAGAGAAAGCCCGCGTGCAGCAACAAAGACCCAACACAGGCAAAAATAAATAAATAAAATAAATAAATTTATTTTTAAAAATTACATATATGATACATAGTATATATGTGTGTGTGTACATACGTATGTATGTATACATACATATGAACAAAGAACAAACATTAGCTTAAAGAGACTTATGACTCTTCAGACTATGCTTTGAGAACCATGATCTAGATCAGAGTTCTGTAAACTTTTTCTGTAAAAGACCATGATAGTCAGTAATTTTGGCTGTGTAAACCATGCAGTCTGCTGGATCTACTTAATTCCGCTGCTGTAGCAAGAAGGCAGCTAAGGACTAATTTGCCAGAGGACCGTAGTGTTTTCCCATCAGCCTAGATCCCTGAAATGCAGTGGAGATGTGATCTTGGTTAGGCACATCATTTACCCACAAAGCACTTTCTTCTGAGGTGAGTTGTTTGAGTTCCTTTTTTTAGGTTGAACCATATGAAATTGCTGATTTTGTAGGTCAAAAGTGATCTAATGTTGGCAGTTTCATATCAGTCAATCAAAGACAAAAAGCTATTTTACTTATAAAAACTGTTGAATCAGCACACATGGTCTGTATTGCTATTGCTCTGGTGAATGATTTTATGGCAAATGAGGCTAAATGACACTTTAATCTCTTTATAGCAGTCTTGTTGGGTGATGGAGTTCGTATAAGCTTTTCACTCTAACTCTATATCGAATAAATTTTCTCTGTGTAATTGTTTTATATTCTCTCAGTTATGATTAAGATTTTTAAATTTCTTTTATTGGTCTCTCATTGTATGGAAGTCTCCATCCCTTTTGAACTAGATAACAGAAATAGAAAGTTGAACTAGGTAACCTCTAAGGTTCTTTTCAATTTCTTTCAACTATGGGATTTAAGTATCTATTATATATAGAACATATTTCTCATTGAAATATTATTCTTATTATGGTTAATCCATAGCACAACACTAAGAACCTAGTACAAATTTGACTCATCTTCTTCAAACCTTCAAATTTTACCACCTTTCTGCTTTCTTTCTTGAAGTTCTCCTGTGTTCTCACTGCTTAACTATCTTCATATAGTTAGCTCCCAAATCACCATTTCCAATCTAAAAATTAAAATGAAAAAGCATAAAATAATATGCTTCTTAACTGCCAACAATTTTTGTTCTAAGTGCTCTACATCTATTTTCTCTTTTGATTCTTATAGCAATCTATTTACTTCATTATTCCTATTTTACCGATGAGAAAACTAAGCGTCAGAAAGATTAATATAACTTGCACAATGTCCCACGGCTAGTAAATAGTGGAGTTGTTGGCTTCAAACCTAGGCAGTATGACTGGAGATCCAAGCTTGAAACAACCTTTGCTACTACGGTTTTAATTGTTTGTTAGATATTTCTGTAAACTCAGATGTCCCTTATCATTTCAAATTCAAAATTTCACACATCAAATGCATAGTGTTCCCACTTAGATAGCTTCTCCTAATTGCCCTTATTTTTCAGGGGCAAAACTTGAATCATTATTAACAAGTTCTATAGATTCTTCCTTCAAATATATTCTTATGCTAATGTCCTTGGTCCAGACTCCTATTAGATTATATCTGGAATATGGAAAGATTTTCTAAACTCTCTGTTTAGTCTTTCTGCTGCTCCAAAACCTTCATTGGCTCCATGTTACCTATTAGGCTGTACAGATAAGAATCCACCTGCCAACACAGAGGACATGGGTTCGATCCCTGGTCCAGGAAGATCCCATATGCTGCGGAGCAACTAAGCCCGTGCACCACAGCTACTGAGCCTGCGATCTAGAGCCCGCAAGCCACAACTACTGAGCCCACATGCCACAACTACTGAAGCCCACACGCCTAGAGCCCGTGATCCGCAACAAGAGGAGCCACCACAATGAGAAACCCGTGCACCACAACAAAGAGTAGCCCCGCTCGCTGCAACTAGAGAAAGCTCACGCGCAGCAATGAAAACCCAAAGCAGCCAATAAGTAAATAAATAAATGTTCCTTTAAAAAAAGAAAAAAGAGAAAATTCATGGCTTGGGAGCTAGAGTAATCAGGAATACTACATTAATATTAAACAGCAACGTTGTCTAATGTATTTTCTTAATTACATCAAATGGTGATGTTGTATTTAGTCAAAAGTCTTCACAGATTATTTTTCTCAAGGGGATTTCAGTGCTTCAGTTTGCACATTACCATCAGTCTGTTTTGCTTGTTTCTCTGTGATGTCATAGTAACGAGCTGTTATAAGTAAAGTGAGTATAGAACTACCTCTAAAGAGAATATTGATTTGTTTTATTTTAATATTTGTATTCCATATCCAAGAGATAGCTACAAATACAAATTTAAATATTATATAATGCAAAAATAAGTAAAGTGTTCCATGTGATGACTGTGTTCAAGTAAAAAAAATACTGTACTCTTTCTAGAAATAAAGAGATTATGGACTTCCCTGGCGGTCCAGTGATTAAGACTCTGTACTCCCACTACAGGGGGCAGTTTCGATCCCTGGTTGGGGAACTAAGATCCCACATGCCGTGCAACACGGCCAAAAAAAAAAAAAAAAAAGAAAGAAAGGAGATTTCTAGTTAAGATGGCATGGTAGTTCTGCTCCAAATTCATAGTAATCAAAAAAAAAACAAACCCCAGAAAGTTTATCTTGGCTAGATAATAAGATAAACATGGACTAGAAACAAAATAGACAAAAGAGGTGAGTGGACTGAAACAGACATCTTGAGCTCTCAGTATAGAAGTAGGTCCTAGCTTCTGGGAGTTCAGGTTCTGCAGGTTGGTAGAAATTAAAAGTGTTTCACATGCAATGCTCCTTCAGCACCCTGAATAGATCGATAGTATTTCAGATACCACTATATCAGGGTCCCTAAAATATCAGTATATGACACTGTGAAAGTAGCAACCCTGAAGGTGAAGTGGAGGCAACTAGATTATAGATCTAGTGATCTATAGTCACTAGATAAGGAGGAATAACCAGAGAGAGGAAAAAGGAAAAGTAAAGATTTTATACTCAAAATAAGCTTACAGAATTCAACCAACAAAATCAATATTTGGAAAATGAATTTACTCCAGATAAAAAGTCTAAGAATTCTATAGATTTAGGGTGCCAAAGAGAAAAATTATGGAATGATGTCATTAAAAAGGATAAAAAATTAGGAGAATATTAAGAAGAACCAATTGGAAAACTTGGAAATTAAGAAAGAAAGAAACAGTCACTGGATTAAAAAAAAAATCTCAATAGGTATGATGAACTCTAGACTGAACAGAGTTGAAAAGAGAATTCATAAACTGGAAGATTGTACTGAAGAACTTATCCAAAATATAGGACAGACAAACAGATAAAAAAATGAGCCATTAAGACATACAAAGAATAGCACCCAATAGAAGATTAAGATTAAAAAGAAGAAATTATGGCTGAAAAGGAATATTTGAAGGGATTACAGCTTAGAATTTTCTAGAACTGAAGGAAGACATGAACCTCCATAAGGAAAATACACTCTACTTAAATACATCTTAGAGAATCTCAGGACATCACAGATAAAAACTCTTTTCTAAAAGATTCAAATAGAAAAAGGAGGGACAGTAGGAGCCCAGACTTCTCATTGACTGCAATAGACGACCTAAGGTATTAGGGCTTCTATCCTCAGTTAAGGAACACTAAGGAATGTTATATAATGGAAACAGCAAAACAGACACATACATAGCAACATACATAGAATTTAAAAACAAAGGACTGGGGACTTCCCTGGTGGCCCAGTGGTTAAGACTCTGAGCTCCCAATGCAGGGGGCCAGGGTTCGATCCCTGGTCAGGAACTAGATCCCACATGCTCCAACGAAGATCCTGCGTGCTGCAACTAAGACCCGGCACAGCCAGGTAAATAAATAAGTAAATAAATAAATACTGAGTGAAAAAAAACAAAAAAAAAATCAGAAATGGAATCTATAGCACAGTGTCATTTGTGTAGATTAGCATATGTACATAATACATCTTACAAGAACACATTCAAATAAAAAGGTACACATCAAACACATTAAATGATTGTGATGAGAGATGCATATGAGGAAGGGGTTAAAAAGGAATGAATATACAAATAAATGAACAAACAAAAGAATGAGTCTTGCATGGACCAATAATGATAGCTTTAAAAAGAGGAGAATTGTTGCCAATCTATACTTTTATATACAATTAAACTATCATTTATGAATGAAGGCAAAATAGAGTGTCATAGATACCAAAACTGAGAGAATTTCTATCCACCGGATTATTTAGGATTGACAGGATTTATTTAGGATAAGACCTAAATAAATGGGGATACATACTATGTTCATGAAGTGGAAGACTCAATATTATTAAGACGCCAGTCCTTCACAGATTGATCTGCAGATTCAGTGCCATCCCAATCTAAATTCCAGAACTCTACAGCTCAATACTAAAAAAAAAAAGACAAACCAATTTAAAAGTGAGCAAAAGACTTACAAACACAACAATGGAGGATATACAAAAGGCCAGTTGGCACATGAAAAAGTGTTCATTATCAGTTGTCAGGAAAATACACATTAAAGCTGTAAGGAAATACCACTACACAACTAGAATGGATAAAACTAAAAAGTCTGCCAACGTTAAGTGTTATTGAGGTTGTGGAACAATTATAACTCCCATACATTGCTAATGGGAATGTAAAACAGCAATTTTTTATAAAGTGTACACCAATTCTTTGATAGAGAAAAATCCATTTCTAGGTTTTATTGAAGAAAAGTGAAGACATTTGTCCACAAAAGACTTGTATAGGCATATTCATAGCAGATTTATTTACAGTAGTGAAAAATTAAAGCATACTGTTAACACTCATACAATGGACTACTGTTCAGCGATAAAAAAGAACAAACTAGGAAAGGAAAAACTAAGGTGAAAAAAAATCAAAACATTTATTATTTATGGTAGGCTAGGCATTGGCTGGAAAGGGATACAAGAGAACTTTCTGGGGAGTTGGAAATGTTCTATACCATAATACCTATTTGTCAAAAGTATACAGCTAAAAATTGTACATTTCATTGTATGTAAATATTATCAAAAATAACCATATAAAACATTGATGATGGTAATGATTATGGAGTAAGGTGGTAGGGAATAGGTGAAGGTATAAATGACACAGAAATGACAGAATATTGGGATGATTGAGCTATCATTTTATTGTTGTCTGCATATGTTAAACTATATATAACTTTTGAAGAAATTAAGAAAGAAAAATGTCTTATGTTTACCCAGACATTTACCAGTTCCAGTCATCTTCTTTCTTTCCTATAGATAAATTACTGTTGTAATTTCCCTTCAGCCTGTAGAATTTGTTAGCATTTCTAAAAGTCCCCTGGCCATGAATTTTCTCAGTTCTTTATCTGGAAATGGCTTTATTTTGATTTCAGTTTTAAAGGACAGTTTCAGTAGAGAATTATGAGTTGATAGTTTTTCTTTCTTTCATTCAACACCTTAAATATGTCCTTCCATTGTAGTCCGGCTTTTGTTGTTTTTGTTGAGAGCTTCCATCTTATTTATATTTTTGTTCCCGTTTGTGTAATATACCATTTTTCTCTGCTTTCAAGATAGATTTTTCTCTTTATCTTTGAATTGAAGCAGTTGGTCTGTGATGTGCCTATTTGTGGTTTTCCTTGTGTTTATCAGTCTATAAGTTAATGTCATTTACAAAATTTAGGATGTTTTTTTTGTTTTGTTTTGTTTTTGTTTTTGCGTTATGCGGGCCTCTCACTGTTGTGGCCTCTCCCATTGCGGAGCACAGGCTCCGGACGCGCAGGCTCTGGACGCGCAGGCTCAGCGGCCCAGCCGCTCCACATGTGGGATCTTCCCGGACCGGGGCACGAACCCGTGTCCCCTGCATTGGCAGGCAGACTCTCAACCACTGCGCCACCAGGGAAGCCCTAGGATGTTTTATTCAGATATTTTTCATTCCCCTTCTATTCCTCCTCTCCTTCGGGGTCTTTTTTTTTTCTTCTTCTCTGTTCTTCAGATTAGGTAATTTTTATTGATTCAACTTCACTTCTTATATCTCCCATCTTCAGTTTATTCTTAAGAGTATCCAGTCAGTTTTTAATTGCATTTATTGAACTTTGCAACTTGAAACTTTCACTTGTTTTCTTTTGATATTTTCTGTCTATTCATTTATTGTGCACATATCCTACTTTAAGTCTTTTACATGTTTATAATAGCTGGTCTAAAGTGCTTGTCTGATAATTGTAATATCTGAGAAATCTTTGGAATCTATTTTACTGACTTTTTTTCATGGAGTATGGGTCACATTTTCCTATTTCTTTGCATGTCTAGTGTTTTTTAGTTGGATACTTGACTTTTGTTTTTGTTTTTGTGTGTTTTTTTTTTTGCGGTACGTGGGCCTCTCACTCTTGTGGCCTCTCCCGTTGTGGAGCACAGGCTCCGGACACGCAGGATCCAGACGCGCAGGCTCAGCGGCCATGGCTCACGGGCCCAGCGGCTCCGCGGCATGTGGGATTTTCCCGGACCGGGGCACGAACCCATGTCCCCTGCATCGGCAGGCTGACTCTCAAGCACTGAGCCACCAGGGAAGCCCGATACTTGATTTTTTAAATGATGGATTTTAGAGACTCTGAATTCTGTTTTGCTTCTCTGAAAAATAATTTTTATTCTAGAAGGCAGTTAACTTGACTGAATTTAGATTCCAGACTCTTGTCTCCACTGTAGTGGTAGCAGTTGAAACCTTTACTTCAGTTTCTAGCTGCTGATTTTCTGCGAGGACCCCTAGGGTCCCCTCCTTCACTTCACGATTAGTTTAGTGAACAGCACAGGTCTTGGGAGCTCTTGTGTACAGAGATGGTCTCCTCTTTGGCTCCCTCCCTTCCATGATATTCTTCCTAAATTTCTGGTAGTTCTCCAGCCTTGAGCTCTGTCATCTGATGATGTCAAGCCAGTAAGACTTGGCTTTCTACTCAACCTACCCCCAGTGGCAAGCAGATTTAGCAGTGCCCTCCGCCAAAAAATGCAAATGTACGAATCTCACCTTTTGCAGATTTACCCACCCAGTCACTGTCCTCCCCTTGCCAGGGAATGTGTGCTCTCTGCAGGCAGGATAGATTTCAGAGAGGAAGGGGAGGACTAAGTTTATTGCTCTCAAATCCAATCAGATAAGTTACTCTTCCTTGCGTATGAAGGAGCTAGTGAGGGAGTGGAGAGAGGCCAGGAGTATACTGTTCAAGGTACATCAGCAAGTGAGTTGAGGTAGGGAAGAGATGTTCTCTTCTGATACTCCTAAGAAGTTTGTTCTCTTAACTGATTGGGCCTAAGCCTACGTCAGCTTAGTAGAAGAGATCAGCAGTTTGTCATACAGTTGGACTGACCCTCATGCTGATAACAATCTGGAGGGGAAAACTAATTGAAAACCATCAAAAGCAAGCAAAAGCAGACAGAAAGTGGAGGGGAAAGATAAACTGCAAGTTTTCCCACAAGACTTTCTGTCAGACGGTATAATGCTTACATCAAATCCATTACCCCCCTGTACTATTTTCTATGCCAAATTATGTCCAACTCAGTAACCAGCATAGCACATGAGAGGCGCTACAGTTAAATGATAATTAATCTATACTGTCCAGGAATCCAGGAGGATATCCAAAGGAGAATATCCAGCAAATATCTGGAAGAGTGGCCACCTGTGGACTTTACATTTTGTCTTTGTTCTATATAATGCTTTTTATTTAAACCTACTTTGTCTGATATTAATGTGGCTACCCCTGCTTTCATTTTCTTTCTACTATATTTACCTGGTATATCTTCTTTTATATAAATTTATTTTATTTATTTATTTTTGGCTGCACTGGGTCTTTGTTGCTGCATGCGGGCTTTCTCTAGTTGCAGTGAGCTGGGGCTACTCTTCATTGCAGTGCGCAGGCTTCTTATTGCGGTGGCTTCTCCTGTTGCAGAGCACGGGTTCTAGGTGCACGGGCTTCAGTAGTTGTGGCACACGGGCTTCAGTAGTTGTGGCTTGTGGCTAGAGCACAGGCTCAGTAGTTGTGGCGCACGGGCTTAGTTGCTCCATGGCATGTGGTATCTTCCTGGACCAGGGATCGAACCCGTGTCCCCTGCATTGACAGGCGTATTCTTTTTTTTTTTTTTTTTTGACAGGCGTATTCTTAATCACTGAGCCACCAGGGAAGTCCCTACCTGGTATATCTTAACCCATAATTCTTTATCGTTTTGTTTTAAGCGGATCCCAAATAGCATATAATTGTGTATACTGTTTTATTTTTTATGATTTGAGATTCTTTGTATTTAAGAGGAAGTTTTCATTTATTATAGTAAATAATACAATTGTTCTTATTCTGTCAACTTAGTTTACACAATTTGTTATGTTGCCTTACTCCTGTTTTTCCAGTCTTCTTTTGCTTTTGCTGGTTTTTCTCGTTCTCTTGTTTTGCTCCTAATAACTTAGAAATTAGATATCCTATTTTTATTTGATTAGTAATTTCAAAATAAAAAGAAAGTGAACTTCTATTTCTTTACCAACATTAAGAATACATTAGTTATCTATTGATTCCCCTGGAAATGAGTCACATATTTTAGTACCTCCCTTGGTTCCTACCTCCCACCATTTATTGGAATAGTCTGGGCTTTTAAAACTATTATTATTATTTCTTTTTTTTACATTTCATTAATGAACACTTTTCACATTTGCATTTCCTTAATGTAGCCATATTAACCATGTTAAGAACAATTACTTAGACATTAATTTCTAAGTTTACAAAAGGTTACAATTTTCATCTCTATTTCTTTTATAACATATCTCCCTTATACTTAAGATCTTTATTTTTGTTAATTTATTGGATACTAAAGTATTTCTTTAAGTGATTTTTAAAGAAGAGTATATATCTGAATCTTTGCATATATGAGGGTATATATTAAATGTGTATTCTTCTGACATAGCAGTTAATCCGTAGGAAATTTTCCTAAGGAAATGATAGCAGGATGCAAAGATGTGTGTACAGGTTCATTTTTCAGTATTATTACAAAAGCAAAAATCAGAAACTAGTAAGTGTCTACAAATAGAGATTGGTCGAACAAAATAAAATTATTTCCAGCCATTACTGCAAAATCATAACAGTTTTATCACTTTGTCACCTAATTAATGTATCATTAATCTTTTTGCCTGTTACTTGTGCAAGTTATAATTAAAACATAAATTTAGACCATACAAAGTAAACATTAGCATGTTTAGCTGTCAACATTAATATTCTATTTAGTATCTTTTTCAGTTTTTCAATTAGATTAAATATTGGCTAAATAGATATTTATTATTGAAAATCTTTTTTAAGAAATTTAATTTCAGTTATTTCTTGTAGTCACTCCATGGATTTTTTTGGGCAACCCAGACCAGAAGATAACCAGTCAGTAGTCAGCAGAATGCAAAAGAAATACTGGAAAACCAAACAGGTCTTTATCAAAGCAACCGGGAAAAAGGAGGATGAGCACGTAGTGGCATCTGATGCTGAACTGGATGCTAAACTTGAGGTAAATCTTAGGATTCTGTGTACTGCATATAACTTGTTATTATCTAGGACGACTAAGAGGACTATGACAAGCTTTCATACTGAAGAACTTATCGGGATAAATGCAAAACTTGATAATAGAATAATTGTATCCATTTATCAATCAGATCTTCTGGATAGGAGATCATAATTCTCACAGATTGAGGATTGGCAGAACTGGTGTTCATAAATTAGATAAATCATGAACTAAGTAATTTCTCTGGCACAAGTATTGTAATTTTTAGGCCGTGTTAATGAATTAATTATATTTCTAATTGGGACCATATACTCATTATGTATCATGTCATAATATTTTGTACTATTTTATCTGAAGTCTATACCTCACTGCAATACATTAACTGAAATCAAATAGTGAGTGAGGATTTTACAAGTTGGAATTTTTGTTTCTATTATTAAGGGGTGGAGTTAATTGAAGTATGTGATATGCATTTTTGGTTCTGTTTTTCATTTAAAATAAAAGGACTAATTACCAGGAAACAACTTTAAACTTTAAATGCTTTTAAGTAATTAAGCTAATTAGAAGGAAGTTCTCATGTACGTTAATGAAAAAAATCTAGATTTTTAAATGCAGATTTGCTAATTCCATGTACATATACTAATGTAACTTTTACAAACATTTCCAGGCAGGAGTTCTGTTATGCTTGGAATGTAGTAATCTGTTGGTATTCTTAAATATTTTTAAATAGAAGTCTAATTAAATAGGTCTTAATCTACTAAGTAATTTTATTCTGCAGAAAATAAACTTTTGTAATTGCCCTAACAAATATGGAAATAGAAATTACTTCTATTTAACAAACTTTTTGTGTTGAAAAGTATTCTTCTTAGGATTCAGTGAAAAATATGGGAAAAAAATGAAGGGACTTTATTTTAAGTAATATGTTTTAGCACCAGGGGAACTCTTCACTGTTGCTGCATATATTCCCACAGATGTATATTTTTTTGTATTGTTTCACATCATTAGGTAATGTGTGGGTGACATTTTATATTCAGTGTAATTCTTGTCCATTAGACAAATATTTGGAATCAATCAAGAACTTTCTCCCACGATTGTACTAATTTTTTTAAGAATGAGAAATAGTTTCATTTTAAATATACATACAAGTATGCATACTTAAATTATCATGTTGTACACTTTAAATATATTACAGTTTTGTTTGTCAAATTATACCTCACTAAAACTGAAAAAGATATTTTTATTATAACAGTGAAAAGCAATAGTATGTAAATCTTTCAAGGACCCATGGGGAAAAAAATCATAATCACTTCATCATAACAGAACTATTTTTGTATTCTTTTCTAATCCCTTTCCATATGGCTTTAAAACAGCTTTTTAAATTGCCAAATCCATATACCAAGTGTAATTCAAACATACTTAAACTTATGTGGAAAATTGATGGTTGCTCCTCCACTTAGATTTTAGTGTCTATTATCAGTCTTCCTTCGATCTGATCAAACATCAAAATAACAACAAAACTACATCAGAGATAGATCATTCAGGCTTAATGGTGATATTGGAAGTTCATTTGATAATCTCAAAGGATTAGGGCCTAATATTATACCACAGTGCCAAGGTCTTTTTGAACTAAAGTCTCATAGCAACTCTTCAGCGAAGGACTTTGTGAGTCTTCTTCAGGCTGCACCCTAAAACCCATGCTGGCTTGTTTCTCTGGGAAAACCTAAATGTATAGATATGTGTGAAGAGTTACCTCACGTGTATGTGTCCTGATCTCAAATTTTCACTTGCTTGCTTTGAAATGGGAGCCTACTGGATATTTTATTTTTTTGTTAGCTATTAGCAGCAGTGATAATGAAGGGATTAATATTCATGGAAAATTCTAAACAAAAATAATCCAGAAGTAATTTATTTTTGATGTTGTAACACATTATTTAATTTTTATGGTAAACTCACTGACCTGTTTTGCTTAGTATTGGAGAAAAGTCAGACTCCGAGTTAGTTAGTGTTTTCTAAGGCTATCTATACTCTTTTCATCAGTGGTAAGCAATGTTTGATGTAGTTTATCTTAGATTTACATTTTTACTATTTAGATAGTTTGGAGCTGAGGGGAGGACAAATTCCACAGTTATAAATTTTTATTAGTTCCCATGTATTTATCACCATTTCTTCCAACCCTCATGGGGGAAATCTAAATGTGCTTTTTCTACACCTGAAATAAAACCAAAACTGAAGTATATCACAGTCAAGGAAAATAGACATAATACTTATAAGAAAATGTTTTGCTTTTGAAGTGCTTTTTAAATATTTTATATTTGTTTATGGTTCTTTACATTGTCCTAATAAAATTTATATTTCAAAGGTTTTTCACTCCATTCAAGAGACATGCACTGAACTTCTGAAGATAGTTGAGAAATATCAGCTAAAACTCAATGGTATGAAATCATAGATATCTATCTGACAATTCCCATTTAAAATAAATATTCATTTGCATTTTTTTAAATGAAAGGTTTAATGTAAAAGTAGTAGTTTATTAAGTTATTTTGTGGACAGTTTCTAATGACAAAAATGAGTATTTACAGTGACCTGTTCTCAAATCCCCCAGTGTCCTCAGTTCATCAGATCCTCTGACAGATTCATTTCGCTGAGTTTAGTTTTCCTTCCCAGAGTCTTAAGTGGATTTGCTTCCATCATTTAAAAGCTCTCTTTCTCAACCCCTACTTGCTCTAGCAGTTGCCATCCCATTCCTCTGCTCCTTTCACAGGGAATTTTGACATAATTATCTGTAGGCACAGTGTCCATTCCTTTCCTTCCACTTTCTCTTGTACTCACCCCAGTCAGGTTTTCACTCCCACCACTCCACCAGATTGTTCTTGTCATAGTCATGAAGCAATAAATCCAGGGACCAATTCTCGGTCCGTGTCACATTATTTAACACAGTTGATTATCCGCCCCCTCCTTGAGACACTCTCTGTGCTTGGCTTCCAGTTACCACATGTCCCTGGATTTCTTTTTAATGGTCATTCCTTCTCAGTATCGTGCCACTGCTGGAATCTCCTCTCTTCTGTTTTTTTTAAAAATAAATTATTTTATTTATGGCTGTGTTGGGTCTTCGTTGCTGTGCCCGGGCTTTCTCTAGTTGCAGCGAGCGGGGTCTACTCTTCATTGCGGTGCGCAGGCTTCTCATTGCGGTGGCTTCTCTTGTTGAGGAGCACGGGCTCTAGGTGCGTGGGCTTCAGTAGTTGTGGCACACGGGCTCAGTAGTTGTGGTGCACGGGCTTAGTTGCTCCGTGGCATGTGGGATCTTCCTGGACCAGGGCTCAAACCCGTGTCCCCTGCATTGGCAGGTGGATTCTTAACCACTGCACCACCAGGGAAGCCCTCTCCTCTCTTGACCTCTTCTGATTGGAACTCAATCTTTGGATCTCTTCTCCTGCCTTAATTACAGTTCCCTACTGGACATGGCCACCTCTCTGATTCTGTTACTTCTCTAATCTCATCTCCTCTTGAGCCATGTTAATCTCCTTCACAGTAGGCATATCTGCATAGTTGGCTCCCGATCTTCTTTAGGTATGTGGTCAAGTGTCATCTTTTTAGTGAGTCCTTCCCTGACCCCCATATCTAAAATGAAATACCCCTCTTTCTCATAAGTCTGTCTACTTAACGATAGAACTTAACGGTATTCAACATTCTGTATATTTTATCTGTTGTTCTTCTTACCACCACTAGAATATGCCCTCCTTAAGGACAGGAATTTGTCTGTTTATTTCTGGTCTCCTAACCTAGAAACAATGTCTAGCATACAGTGCATACTTAATATATATTTGCTCAATGAATGGTTTCTTGTGTAGCTGTGTAAATTGGTCTCAAAATTTTACAATCAAAGTTCATGTGTTGTCCCGTTAAAGCAAGAAATCCATTATAGCATGGTAATTTTTTGAGTGCCTGCCATGTGTAAAACTATGTCCTTTTCCCAAGGCAGTAGTTCGAGAAACAACTTTTTGTAACAAAATAAGAGACAAGAATAGTGTGTAAAAAAAAAAAAAAAAAAAAAAAAAAAAAGAATAGTGTGTAATTGAATTCAGGATAGTGATACAGACATACCTCTGAATTCTCTTGGAGTGAAAAATAACTGTGTATTAGAGTGATTGGTAAAGGCAACTCCATAGATGGGAATTGAGGTAAAATGTAAAAGGTTTATAGATGTTGAATATGTGGGAAGAAAGGGAATTGGAGTCAAGGAATAAGGTTAAAGAATGAGAACAGTCTGCATGATGGAAGAGTTTGTAATTGGGACTAGCAGGGTGATACAAGAGCAAAGTAAGATTCGAGTCAGATTGCTAAGGACCTTAAATATTTTACCAAGCAGTAAAAAGCCATTGCAATCATTGGAGCAAGGGAGTCCTGTGACAGAAATATAAAGAAACATTTGCAAGTTTGTGCATACTGCATTTTGTCCTGGGATCACCAGATCTTTTAGCATGCTGGTGGAGCATTTCAGGGTAAGGAAGAGATATACATATATAGATTTCATCATGTACTTTCTCTTCAAGATTGTGTTTGACTGTGTGATTTCTTGAAGACTGTTTTATTAATAGATCTTCTGTTGAGACTAACATTGGACAATTGCAGTAGATTCCTCCATCACTATAAAGCTTTATGAGAATAACTTGGCTGGGGAAGAACACATAGGAGTAGGGTCTCTGTAGTTTTTGGCAGTAGGTCCCAACACAGAATTAGCACAGATTCAGCTTCATCTCCTCCCCTTTCTGCATTGATAAGGATGAGGCTCAATGATGGTTCTTGTTCAATTGATATTTGTTAATGAGATAGTCCAAGTTCTCAGAGAGCTTTCTGGATCATCTACAAGTTTATATTTTTTTTCTAGTAGTTTTCATTGAGGTGTATTTTATGAAGTTCTGATTCAAAGGAAATATGTAATCTGTACATCTTTGAAGTAATGAGAATATTAAATTAACCAGATTCCTCAAATCCAATCCACTCTTAATCAGGTTAATTGTTCATAAAACAGCACTCGGTTTTATTAAAGATGATACTACAGAATGTGTAGACACTCTCTCCCAAACACCATCGTGCTCTCCTAGGGCCTCCCTTGTAGGTACTACAGGGAGGACCAGGCGGGGGGGCAGCTAGCAAGTGAGAAGGCCTGAGTTCCCCTGCTGCCTCAGAGGTATTAAAAGGGACTTCCCTTTCAGTTTTTAACTTCAGTTTTTCCATCAGTAAACTAGAGTGAAATTAAGCATGACATTTGTCATGTTTTTCACTTTTTTTTATAGAATTCTTTTAAAAATTAATTAATTAATTAATTGATTTTTGGCTGCATTGGGTGTTTGTTGCTGCGCATGGGCTTTCTCTAGTTGCGGCAAGTGGGAGCTACTCTTCGTTGCGGTGCACGGACTTCTCATTGCAGTGGCTTCTCTTGTTGTGGAGCACGGGCTCTAGGAATGCAGACTTCAGTAGTTGTGGCATGCAGGCTCAGTAGTTGTGGTGCACGGGCTTAGGTGCTCTGTGGCATGTGGGATCTTCCTGGACCAGGGCTCGAACCCATGTCCCCTGCATTGGCAGGTGGATTCTTAACCACTGCGCCACCAGAGAAGTCCTTGTTTTTCACTTTAAGCTTACAATTTGAACACTTTATGGGCTTCCTCACCTGTTTGTCTTATTGTGATTAAAGGGTCATCTTCCACTAGATCAGTGCTTCTAAAACTGTGGTGAAGGGCCATTTTCTGTCTTGTGTTTTACTTTCAATCCGTTGTAAACTGACACTTTTGAAAATACAATAAAAATGAATTTTCAGAAAAAAAATTAAAGAAGACATGCAAAATATAGGCACACTTTTTTATTATTAGACTCAGATATAAAACAGTCAAATTGGTAAAAGTTTCTAAATAGTTTCTTAGTTTTGATATCTGTCACAAGCTGGTAGCAAATGGTTCTGGACTGGCATTGGTCTACGGACCACACTTTGAGTAGTATTGTACTACATGACAACTTTAAGGGTTTTAGGAACCAAATCATGGACAGTTGTGGGTCTGAGATACTGAGCATAGGAAAATGAAGCCAGGATGGGAGACAAGAATAAGTTAAGTTTAAATAGAAAGCCAGGGGCTTCACTGGTGGCGCAGTGGTTAAGAATCTGACTGCCAATGCAGGGGACACAGGTTTGAGCCCTGGTCCAGGAAGATCCCACATGCCGCGGAGCAGCTAAGCCCGTGCACCACAACTACTGAGCCTGCGCCCTAGAGCCCGCAAGCCACAACTACTGAAGCGTGTGTGCCTAGAGCTTGTGCTCCACAACGAGAAGCCACTGCAATGAGAAGTCCGCGCACTGCAATGAAGAGTAGCCCCTGCTTGACGCAACTAGAGAAAGTCTACGCACAGTGACGAAGACCCAATGCAGCCAAAAATAAATTAAATAAATAAATAAATAGAAACCCCCAAATACTTTGTAAGAGGCAATGATCCTAGAGTGCATCTCTGCACGTTTGAAAATGCGTCATCTGTGGCTTTGTTGTATTTTATTATTTTGGATTTTTTTTTTCACTAAAGATCAGTCTTTCCTGAAGTGAGGTCCATGGAGTCAGTGCATCAGAATCATCTGGAGTGCTTGTTTAAAAACAAAAACAGATCCTCAGACCTGTAAAATCAGAATCTCTGGAGATGAAGCCCAGGAATTTGCATTTTAAAAATAAGTGTCTCTCCTTCCACCCCCAAGTAATTCTTATGTATAGAGAGTTATTGCTGTGAGAATTTTAGTCGTGTGTGTGTGTGTGTGTGTGTGTGTGTGTGTTTTAAACCAATGATGAAATGAAACAGTGAACTATACTGTCATTTTTTCCCTAGTTATATCGGAGGAAGAAAACGAACTAGGGCTCTTTTTAAAGTTCCAAGCAGAACGGGATACAACTCAGGCTGGCAAAATGATGGATGCCACTGGCAAGGCACTCTGTTCTTCAGCCAAGCAAAGGTTTATCATGGTTTTGCATCATCCTTAAATTTGTAGTCAGTATGACAGTTTTGATGTGTGTAGTTAAATTTGCATAGTTGTAAAGGTTTCTCTTCATTCCATTAGAGGGTTAAAAGAGAAGTATATTGCAGTATATAGTTGTTTTGATGCCTAACTCTTATTTATTTTGAATTTAAAATAATTATTTAAAAATTGACATTCACAGGTTGCTTAATTCCTAGAAATAGACTTTAGGCCTGTACTTAAATTTCTTAAGTGGTTTAATGTAACAGAGGCACAGAATGGCTAAAACTTAAACATGTATATATATATTTTTTTCACTTTTTGGATATTATACTATCTATGAGTACATTGGAACTTTTCCTCTTTTTAGGCAGAGGAAATTTTGTCTTCTTAATTATATACTTTGCATTCATTATTTTACAACTTTTTAACATAAAGATACCTGCTGCAAAGAATCTCCTACAATTACTAAATAAAGCCAAAATCTTTGCATTTTCTAGAGAAAAATAAAAATAGACTTTATTGGACCTGTAATGACAATGTATAACTTAAGTGGCTTTATTCTGAAACACCATATTAGTGCAAAAGTCCACCTTTAAGGAGGTGACAAAGAGATAGCCAATAAAAGCCCCTCTATTGCCACAAAGTCAAAAGCAGACCAGAGGAGCTGGGTTTGACTTGTGTTTCTTAAATCCTTTTTTCTCTTGTTCTCATCCTCAGCTGCTAAGAATTTTATCCTCATTCCTTCATCTAGCATTTTATCTGCTTTTCTATACCCAGGTTTTCCCTAAATTTGTCAAAAGAAAGGCTTTCTGCTCATAGGATTATGCTTTATAAATATAGGATCTCTTTACTAAAGGAATTCTTTTCTAAATGGCATTTACTTGGCAAATTATTTATACATGGATAAACATCTAAAATGTTGCAAAAATGATATATTGATATTTCCTGAAATAAGAAAGGGAGAGATAGAAACACATCTTTATTAACAGTTCAAAGTTAACTGTATGATCCTTATTTGCTTTCTGATTTTCTTAGGCATCTTAATAATTTCCTGTTTAAAGACTCATCTTGATAGCAAGTTATGCTTTATGGTTGTTTTTGTTTTATTTTGCTTATGGAATGTACATGCCTCTTATTTTTACCTCTCTGCCATTAGATTGGCTCTGTATACTCCCCTGTCTCGTCTTAAGCAAGAAGTAGCAACATTCAGTCAAAGGGCAGTATCTGATACCTTGATGACAGTCAATCGGATGGAGCAGGCGCGCACAGAATATAGAGGAGCTCTGCTGTGGATGAAAGACGTGTCCCAAGAACTGGACCCAGACACCTTAAAACAAATGGAAAAGTTCCGAAAAGTATGAAAATACATCCCTTTTTTATGTTTTCTTGAAGCTCTACAGAATAATTTAATCAAGAGTATAAAACATCGGACTATTTTTGGAAACTGTGTTATATTATAAATTCTTGGTTGCTTGGAAATCTTCAGTTAACGTACAAAAGGTTGTCACACTTTTTTTTTTTTTTTTTTTACTCTTTGAGTGGCATAATAGATCTACCTTTTAAATGTTGCCTACCTGGACTTTTAGGAGTTGTTTGCAGGAGGAAAACAGTTCATTAGTCAGGAAAAAAAACTTAAGGAAAAACTCATGTAAAATGATTATTAATTATAAGTGAAGGTTATCAGATTTTTCATTCTGCCACAATACATAGTTTGACCACAACTGTTAAAGCAACTATATGTGTGAACATATATTTTGCTAAGTAAACTCCTTATTATAAATTGTATTCCCTGAATTTACCATACATAAATAGTAAAATTCACTAACTCCTTCATAAAGTGCCTATAATAAAAATCCATATTTATATTTAGTATTGATGGAGTCTTTTTACTAGCCGTTACAAGTTCTTTGCCTCAATGATTACTCCAACAGACCTGAGCAGTAGCTGGACACATGGCCTCAGGCAACCTGTTATTCTGTCCCCTTTATAATCCTTGACAATACAATACAATACAATCCAAGGGAGTGGTTACACAACATTGTCAATGAACTAGTGTCACTGAATTGTACAGTTTTAAAACGGTTAAGTATATGTTATGTGAATTTCACCTCAATTAAAAAAAAAGAATATAATCCACACCTCTCATCTAGACCCAAATAGCCCTGCACAGTCTGATCTCTGGTCCCTCTGCTGCCACATTTTGTACAGTACTTACTTTCTGTGCTCCAGCCCTTTCTATGCTTGAGGAAGGAATCGGCTCTACCCTATTCCTTCCTGCTCTGGAAACACTTCCCACACCCAGGACTTTTGTCCTTCCTTTTCCCTGGGTCTAGAAGGCTCTCCTCAGGGTCTTAGCAGGGCCTGCTCATCATCTTCCTATCCCAGTTCACACATCATGCATGAACTCACCAAGGGCTTCCCTGACCATCTAATCAAATGTTGTCACCCACTTCTGTTGCATTTATATGTTATCTTTGTGACTTGAGATTATGTTATATATATTTTTTCTTTTTTTCCTGGGCCTCCTCACTCAGGGATGGTGAGGAAGAGCATTGTTCACCACAGCATCCCAGTGCCTGGCACATAATAGATACCTCATAAGTATTTGTTGAATGAATGAATAAATATATTTAAAGTTGAGTATTCACACTATTTGGTGATAAATTATTCATTTGTAAGAAATATAATAAGCCTGTATTTAAGTTTATAAATATATCTGTATGATTCAGAACTATTATTAATGCTTCTCAACACTTTTACTATGTCCTCTTTCCATTTATTCTTCTACTCTTTCTTAGGTAAATATTATCCATCAGTAGTTTTGGATGTTTGTTTTTATTTGGAATCTGTTTTTTTTTTCTTAACTATGTACTTTCTCTCTTTCATCACATAGTTTCTCAGCATAAACATATCTGCTGGAAAGAGTCTCCTACAGTTTCTAAAAATAACCAAAATCTTTTCCATTAATTTTGAAATAATACAGGGAAAGGGAATTAGTCTTCTTTATTACAATTTCATGTGTCTGAAAACATGTATCATAAACCTGTGTGGTATATTTATTTCTGTATTATAAGCAATAATAACTAACATTTTTGTGGTTGCAGGTACAGATCCAAGTGAGAAATAGCAAAGCTTCTTTTGACAAGTTAAAGATGGATGTTTGTCAGAAAGTGGATTTACTTGGAGCTAGTCGCTGCAATATGTTGTCTTATTCACTCGCTACCTACCAGGTACCCACCTCCATGGTCAGCATGTCCTTGCAGTAAAGATGAGTGGTGAGATTCCTTTTTAAAAGTTGTCTAAAGAGTGCAAAAAAACTGTATAATTGATCAGATTCCTTTGACTTTGCTGAAATTGCTTATTGAGTTATGGCATTCAGAATCATGAATGGAAAAGACTTTTCCAGTCTTTTCAGACTGGAAAAGACCTTAGGGTCTTTCTTTGCCTACTCCCATAGCTTCACATTATTCCCCTTGGTATCCTAGGAGAGACAGACAGACACTTACGGACTGTCTAGGGTTGAGGAGGGGAATGTGGAGAGGAGGCAGGATTCAAGGCCTATTAGCCTTGGTTCATTCAGAGCTACTCCATTTTAAACTAGTTCTGCATACAGTTTCATTTGAAGCAAATACGCTGTGGCCCCGAGCTGCGGAGCCTGCTCTCTGGAGCCTGTGAGCCACAACTACTGAGCCCAAATGCCAGAGCTACTGAAGCCTACATGCCTAGAGCCCATGCTCTGCAACACTTTTCTATCATTTTATGGATGAGGAAAGTGAGAATTAAATGAGAATTCAATGGCAATGTTGGGCTTAAAAACTTGTTTTCTAATTCTAGGTCTTGTGTTCTTTTCATTCTGCCAAATTGCCGTTCCACACCACTTTAATCTCAGAAGTCTCATTTGTGCTTGCTTTATTCCAAATCATATATAAATAGCATACAATGAGTAAGTTAGGTATTAACAGGTAGCAGTTAACTGATTTTATCAGGTATTTGTAAATGGCAAAATAGGAGAATACGTTTTTTTACATGAGAAAACGATACAAACTAAAGGAAATGGGTATTCACTGCTGCTTTTAGGGAATCTACCTAATTCAGTTCAGTACTGTGGAATTCAGAAATCAAGAGAGGATGCACTTGAAAATAAAAGTATGTGACAGGACTTCCCTGGTGGCCCAGTGGTTAAGACTCTGTGCTTCCACTGCAGGGAGAATTACTTGAGTTAGCTTCATAGCACATTTTTTTGACAAGTCTTTCTTGAACTCTAAATGAAAGTCCAAATTTAGTGGTACAAATTATTTTACTCCAATTAATAAAGGTTTGTATTATATGCTTACCAACATAAAGATTTACACATATACTTCTAATGCAAATATGATATTTTGGTGCTTTTACCATTTTTCTTTTGGATTCCTCAGAAGGTGTTCTAATCTGCCAGTTTCATTCTCTTGGCTGCAATTACACTCTAGCTGGCTCCAGTGTACATTTCAGTGCTGTATACAGATAGGCACACATACATGCAGATACAACGCCAATTCTTATGGAGAATTACTGTTTACAGTGCTTGCTGGTTCACCAAACTTGGGAATTGATTTTAGTTCCTACTTCTTATTATTTGACAACTATTCATCTACGATAGTGAGGAAAAATAGCACTGAAAAAAGAGGAGAGGGAGGAGAACTGTAGTGTCACCTTTTCTTTTTCTGCAGAGGACATTGCTTGGATTCTGGGAGAAAACAGCTCGAATGATGTCCCAAATCCATGGGACCTGTATTGGCTTTCATCCGTGTGATTTTGTAGCTCTCAAGGTACATTTCTTTCAATGGTCTTTTCTTAGATTTATTACACATCATTTGGATAATAACTTTGAAACTACTTTTTGCTAAGCCTAATTTCAACTTTACAAAACACTGGGAAACATTTTTCTACACTCTTTCAGCCATTTTTCTGAAGTTCCCTGATTCCAGATTCTACCAGCAGCACTAAACAAATACATGGAAATACTGCTGGTGGGCTCAAGATATTTGTAGGGTGGGGGGAAGGGGGAATAAAAGAAAGAGAAAGTGAAAAGAAAATTAAAATACAAAAGAGAGAAAAGGTTATGGAAAGGAAAAACTTAAGAGGAACAAGTGATGGAAAGTGGTAATGTGTTTTCAAAAATGACCACATTACCCACCTGACAATTATAGGAGTTAAAGAAGAATCTCCTTGCTTTACTTTTACACTCATATCATAGATGTGATTCATGATACAAAAATTGTGCCAGTTTTGGTCATTATGTATGTGTGGTTGCCTCTGAAGAGACTACTGTATTAGGTCAGCTCTTTCTGTAACACCTACGTGAAAATGTACCCTTCCTGTCAACCTTCTGTGCATATGCCTTATCCAGCAGAGATGCGCTGTGTTAATCATTTCTTCAGTTCTGGTAAGCTAGGTTTCAGTACCTTTGAACTTATCATTCTGCTTTATTTTCAGTAGAGCTTGATAATGTTGAGTGTGCCTAAGTTGGATGTGATATCTGTGACGGGTTCATATCCTGCAACTGTATATTACAGGGGCTTAGTATGGATTTTTAAGTCAGGTTCTGGCATAGCATCTTCTGTTTTTGGTAGATACCCTTGAATTTGTTTTTTGTTGTTGTGTAGGTGTTTTGTTTTTTACTTTTTCTATGTTAATGCTTTACTGTATAGCATACTGTCTATTTAGGGAAATTTAACATCCAATTTCTGCTCAGACTTGAAGTTGAAAATCTTTAATTGTATTTAGAACGTTGCAGTACCGGCTGGCGACACAGTGTAAGTCTTCTTTTTCTTTGGCATATCACAGAGTGGTGAACCCTGTGGCTGGCCCATGGTGTGCATAGTGGCTACAGGCTGCCAGGATACAAAGGACACAGGGCTCGGGTCAAATTACATCAGCATACGTCTCCCATATCTCTACTTTAAAACTCTTCCTGTTTTATATCGTTCTCTAGAATTTTTGTTCTCATTTTCGTTTGCACAAAGCGAGAAACAGATTCTTTGCATCTACTTAACATTGAATTTCTTACCCTTAGCAACTACAAGGCACTCCAGTCAAGCTTACTGAAGACCACAAGGAAGAACGAATAGAAGACAGTTCTCTCCCGGAAAACCTCAATAAGTAAGCAGACAAAAGTTATAGATCATGTTATGGAGGTCCTGGATACCATTGTACCATATATTTGGAAAGAGTTGCTTCTTCTTTGGTTTACCGAATACTTATTTCTCTGTCATTTTTCCAATTAATGTTAAACGTTTGTTTTGAAACCTACCACCCCCCTCCCCCATTTTTAACATGGTAGGCAAAGTTGATGATAGGAATACAGAACAATTTGGGTGATAAACCCAAATTCTATAGTGTGGGAGACTGAGCCTTGTATTAAGAGCCTTTACCTAGTGAATCCCAGAAGGGGCAGCTTGAAGAAGAAAGGGACAGGTGTCAGCAGCTATGAGACAGAAGCTACTGAAAATCTGTCTCCAAAACAACACAGATGGGACTGGGATTGGTTACCTGAAAATGGAGGCTCTTGCTGTGCACATCTTTCATGTTGCCTCTTTCCTTCCCTTTAATTACATCTTACCTTTGTTTTCCTTTCAGAACTGCCACTTGTCATTTTAACCAGACTGCACTGAGTATAGTAGCGAACCCAGAAATAGGCCCAAACAATGACAACCATATATTGTTGAGTGGAAGGTGATCTGAAATATAAGTATTTCACCCTTTTCTCTAGGGGAAAATACAAATTTTTTTACTAACTTGGATATATAAATGTTTTCATATATAGATTACACAATCAAATGTATAGATATGAATTAAATATATTAACTTAGTTATACATTGACATTTAAAATTGTACATTAAGCATATTAAATTGGTAAATATTTCCGTTATCACATTTTATGAAAGTTTTATTCAGAATCTTCTCATACATCTTCAGCATTATTAAAGCTACCTTTTAAAAAATTTTTATTTATTTTTCTTATTTTTGGCTGCATTGGGTCTTCATTGCTGTGCGCAGGCTTTCTCTAGCTGCGTCAAGCGGGGGCTACTCTTTGTTGCGGTGTGCGAGCTTCTCATTGCGGTGGCTTCTCTTGTTGTGGAGCACGGGCTTTGGGCACGCGGGCTTCAGTAGTTGTGGCTCGGAGGCTCTAGAGCACAGGCTCAGTAGTTGTGGTGCACAGGCTTAGTTGCTCCTCGACATGTGGGATCTTCCTAGACCAGGGATCAAACCCATGTCTCCTGCATTGGCAGGCGGATTCTTAACCACTGCGCCACCAGGGAAGTCCGAAAGCTACCTTTTGAGTTAACTAACAGATTCCAAAGCACTTCACCTTCTCTTCCATTCAAAGTGTTTAAAACACCATCTATGTATTCTGTCGTTGGAAATTTCATCCCAAATCAAAGTATCTGTTTCCTCTGTAGGCTTATTTTGTAGTATTTGCAAATAAATACTATATTGCTTTTTAAGTGTCTTTAAAGGCTTATTTTTAAAAACCCTCCAATACTAGAGTTGTGAGGTTATACCCCTGGAATAATAACTAAATCTGGTTCAATTTCTTTATCTCATTTTTTTATTATTACACCAGATGGATGATATAAATTTCCAAAATTAGTATTGGTTCGGAATGTTTTAGGCAAATGTGCCTTCTTTTGTAAGCATCACTTTGTTGTTCAAAATAGAGTACTCCATTTTTTCTGCAGTTCTTCATTCCCTCTAGTTCCCAAGTATTCTTGAGCAAAACCTTTTTTTTTATACATCTTTATTGGAGTATAATTGCTTCACAATGCTGTGTGAGTTTCTGTTGTACAACAAAGTAAATCAGCCATATGCATACATATATCCCCATATCCCTTCCCTCTTGAGCCTCCCTCCCACGCTCCCTATCCCACCACTCTAGGTCTTTGCAAAGCACGGAGCTGATCTCCCTGTGCTATGCAGCTGCTTGCCACTAGCTATCTATTTTACATTCGGTAGGGTATATATGTCAATGCTATTCTCACTTTTCCCCAGCTTCCCTCCCCACCCCCGTGTCCTCAAGTCCATTCTCTATGTCTGCGTCTTTATTCCTGCCCTGCCGCTAGGTACATCAGTACCATTTTTTTTAGATTCCATACATATGCATTAGCATATGGTATGTGTTTTTCTCTTTCTGACTTACTTCACTCTGTATGACAGACTCTAGGTCCATCCACCTCCTACAAATAACTCAATTTCGTTTCTTTTTGCAGCTGAGTAATATTCCATTGTATATATGTGCCACATCTTCTTTATCCATTCGTCTGTCGACGGACACTTAGGTTGCTTCCATTTCCTGGCTATTGTAAATAGTGCTGCAGTGAACATTGTGGTACATGTCTCTTTTTGAATTATGATTTTCTCAGGTTATATGCCCAGTAGTGGGATGAGCAAAAAACCTTTTAATGCTTGAAAACTAAACTTCATACTTGATGGCGTTGGTGACAGATGTTCTCTGTGGTATAGTATTTAGCACAGCGTTTACCATGCTGAACGCGGTGCTTGGTGCTTCATCAATACTCAGTAAATATACATTGAAAGAATAAGAGGTGAAGGATTATTTTTACAGTCTGTGTAGCTCTAGAGAAGAAGATTTGTCTCAGACAGATTTTAGGAGATCTACCGGACAACTATTTTATATGTCTCCTCAGTTTAAAAAAAAAAATTTTTTTAAGCCACATAAAACTGTTTGTAGAGTATGAGTCCCAAATGTATTTTAACCAAAACCTTTGGATTTTTTTGTCTTTACTTTAGGTTAGTTTTCTCAGATGAGGAAGTGAGCTTGGGAAGTGAACCAGGTAAGAGGGTAAATTCATTAAAATGTGAAATGATCACAGTTAAATGCCAAAACAGTTTGTTACAGCCTTTGGGGATTGTGTTAATATCCATTCAATTAAAAAATGTTAAGTCCCTTTGTAAGCCTCTTCTGTACAAACTTGAGTTCGCCTTTTTCCCCCAGCTTTATTGAGGAGCTGTAATTGACATGTAACACTGTAAGTTTAAGGTACACAGGGTGATGATTTGGTATATTCTAGTATTGCAAAATGATTTTCACCATAAGATTAGTTAACACATCTATCATCTCACATAGTTACCATATTTATTTTGGGCATAAGAACATTTAAGATTTACTCTCTTAGCAATTGTTTTTAACTATAGTTACCATGCTATATGTTAGATCTCCAGAACTTACTCTTCTTATAACTGGAAGGTTGTACCCTTTGGCCAATCTCCCCATTTCCCCCATCCCCCAGGCCCTAGCAACCACCAGTCTACTCTCTGTCTCTAGGAGTTCGGCTTTTTTAGATCTCACATTTAAGTGAGATCATAGTGTCTTCCTCTGTCTGACTTATTTCACTTAACATAATGCCCTCTTGAGCAGCAGTGAGCCAGTGCAGCAGTGAACTGAGGGTGCAGATGCCACTTCGAGATAGTGATTTCATTTCCTTTGTATATAAACCCTGAAGTGGAATTGCTGGATCATATAGTAGTTCTATTTTTAATTTTTTGAGGAACCTCCATACTGTTTTTCATAATGGCTATACCAATTTAGACATTCCCACCAACAGTACACAAGGCTTCCTTTTTTTCCACATCGCCACCAGCATTTATCTCCTGTCTTTTTTATACAGCCATTCTAACAGTCGTGAGGTGATATTTCATTGTGGTTTTGATTTGTATTTGATTTCATTAGTACTGTTGAACACCATTTCAAGTCTCTATTGGCCATTTATATGTCTTTGGTTGGAAAAATGTCTACTTTGCCTATTTTGAAAATCAGATTACTGTTGTTGGTTTTTTTAATATTGAGTTACATGAGTGTATTATATATTTTAGATATGAACCCCTTAACACATCTGTGGTGTGCAGATATTTTACCTATTCTGTAGATTGCCTTTTCATTTTCTTGATCTTCTTTTTTTTCCCAGAGATTTTTAGTTGGATGTAGTCCCACTTGTTTATTTTTGCTTTTGTGTCTTGAGCTTTTTGTGTCACATACCAAAAATCATTGCCAAGACCAGTGTCAAAGAGTTTTTTTTGTTTGTTTGTTTTTTGTTGTTTTTTCTTTGCGGTACGCGGGCCTCTCACTGTTGTGGCCTCTCCCGTTGTGGAGCACAGGCTCTGGACGTGCAGGCTCAGCGACCATGGCTCACCTGGACCGGGCACGACCTGGACCGGGGCACAAACCTGTGTCCCCTGCATCGGCAGGCGGACTCTCAACCACTGCACCACCAGGGAAGCCCTAAAATGTCTTTTGATTGGAGAATTTAATCCATTTACATTTAATTATTGATAGGTAAGGATTTACTAATGCCATTTTGTTCATTGTTTTCTGACTGTTTTGTAGTTCCTTTGTTCCCTTATTCCTTTCTTGTATCTTCCTTTGTGACTTGATGACTTTTTGTGGTGGTATGCTTTGATTCTTCTATCTTAACTTTTTATGTACCTATTACAGGGTTTTTTTTGGTGATTACCATGAGGCTTACAATAAAATGTCTTATATTTATAACATTATTTTAGGCTGATAACAATTTAATTTGATAGCATACAGAAACTCTATACTTCTACTTCTCCTCCCCTCACATTTTAGGTTATTGATATTATAGTTTACATGTTTTTTACATTGTGTGTCCAATAACAAATTACTATAGTTTTTGTTTGTTGGTTGGTTTTTTGCGGTATGCGGGCCTCTCACTGTTGTGGCCTCTCCCACTGCAGAGCACAGGCTCCGGACGCACAGGCTCAGTGGCCATGGCTCACGGGCCCAGCCACTCTGCGGCATGTGGGATCTTCCCAGACCGCGGCACGAACCTGTGTCCCTTGCATCAGCAGGCAGGCTCTCAACCACTGCGCCACCAGGGAAGCCCACTATAGTTATTTTTAATATGTTTGTTTTTTAACTTTTAAACTGGAATTGAAAGTGATTTATGCACCACTGTTACAATATTACAGAATCTGACTATGACTATATATTTACCTTTACTGATGAGTTGTACACATTCATGCATTTTTACAAGGTTAATTTGCATCCTTTTATTGCAGCTTGTAAAGTGCCCTTTAGCATTTCTTGTAAGGCAGGTCTAGTGGTAATGAACTTTCCCAACTTGTTTGTTTGAGAAAGTCTTTATCAGGTCTTCATTTCTGAAGGACAGCTCTGCTGATACAGTATTCTTCATTGACAGTTTTTTTTTTCCAATATTTTGGATATATCGTCCCACTCTCTCCTGGCCTGCAGAGTTTCTCCAGAGAAATCTGCTTATGGTTTTATAGGGTTTCCCTTGAATGTGACAAGTCACTTTTCTCTTGCTGCTTTCAAAGTTCTGTCATTGACTTTAGACAGTTTAACTATAATGGGTCACAGTCTCTGGTTGGGTGAAGTTGCTGCCCCTGCTCTCAGGTGGCAGAGGTGGGCAGGCTACTTGCTAGGCTCTGTGTTCAAGCAGTTCTGCTGGCTGGGCTCTGTGGTAAGGTGGTACTGTGCTCTAGGGTCAGACGGTGTTACTAGCTGGGCTCTACAATCACCTCCAGTCAGGCAGGGTCGCTGGCTGTGCTCCCTCACCAGATGCTGCTGCTGCCTGGCCTCTGCATGCAGGTGGGGCTGCAGCAGGGCTTCACAATCTGATGCAGCCTCAGCCTGTACTTTGTGATCAGGCAGAGCCACAGGCTGAGTTTCGTAATTGGGCAGCACTGTGGATGTGCTCGGCTTCTGGGCAAGGTCGCTGGCCAGACCTCCTGGTAGGGTGGGGCCTCATACTGTACCCCACCGTTGGGGGGTGTCATTGACTGGGCTCCCTGCCTAAGTGAGACTACAGGATGTGCCCAGCAACTGGGCATGGACATAGGCTGGGCTTTGCTGCCAGGCAGGGCTATAGACTGGGGTGTGCTGCTGGGCAGTACTGTGAGCTAGGCTGGGAGGCTCCCCAGGGTCCCTTTTAGGGCATCCTGGTCAGGTGGGCTGGGGCAATGCTCCCCTGTTGGGTGGGGCTGCTGACTTGCTTCCCTGCCTGGGCAGGCAATAGGATATGCTCTGCAGCTGCCCCAGGTCTCAGTCCAGGCTTCCTGGTCAGGCGAAACTGGAGGCTATGCTCAGCAATGAGTTAGCTTTCAAGCAGTACCTAATTAGAGGGTCCAGTTATCTTCTTTAGGGAATTCTGGTCTTCTCTAAGCTAGAGGTGCTTTTAGTGTAGTTATTCATTTCACAGGGTTGTATGATTGTTTCAAAGTTATCCTCATATTTAAATTTGTGTTATTATTTTTGGTGTTCTTATTTTTTAATAAATATATATTATATGTACAGTCAACATATATATGAATTACTGTAGCTTTTGAGCCAGAAAAATTGGGTTTGAATGCTGGCTTTTTTTTAAAACAAGTCATTTATGCCTCTCATTTTTCTTATCTGAAAAATGAGTCATACACTCTTGCCTTGCAGGACATTAGGGCTAGATATATTTATCAACTATATAGCACACAGTAGGCATCCAATAAATGTGATAGGTATTTTTAAGTATACACATAAATACCATATTGATAAAAGAAACTATTTAAGAAGCTATAATAATCATGAGCTCATATATCTAACATACCTTCAGACTTCTGTTCCAAAGGTTAGCTAATTTTGCATGCATAATCCTGTACCTAAGTAGAGAACATTTTTTTAACAGTCATAAATGAAATATAATGGACATTGTTGTAGTTTCACCATCCATCTATAGTATTATTTTGTCTTTTAAAGCCTGCTGTATCGGCAGTTATGTCCCTTTTTTATTGAAGTATAGTTTATGTACAATATTATATGTTACAGTGTACAACGTAGTGATTCAGTTTTTAAAGGTTATGCTCCATTTATATTGGATTGGCCAAAAAGTTCTTTCGGGTTTTTCCATAACATCTTACAGAAAAACCCAAACGAACTTTTTGGCCAACCCACCAGTTATTGTAAAATATTGGCTATATTCTCTGTGTTATAAAATATATCCTTATAGCTTATTTTATATGTAATAATTTGTACCTTTTAACCTCATACCCCAAACTTGCACTTCCCTCTTCCCTCTCCCTACTGATAACTACTAGTTGGTTCTCTATATCTGTGTGCCTGTTTTTTTTTGGTTATGTTCACTAGTTTGTTGTATTTTTTAGATTCCACATATAAGTGTCATCATAGTGTTTGTCTTTCTCTGTCTGACTTATTTCATTTATCATAATACCCTCCAAGTCCATCCACATTGCTGCCAATGGCAAAAATAAACTCAAAATGTATTGAAGACCTAAATGTAAGGCTGGAAACCAGAAGTCCTAGAGGAAAACATATGCAGAACACTCTTTGACATAAATCATAGTAATATTTTTTTGGATTCATCTCCTAAAGCAAGGGAAATAAAAGCAAAAATAAACGCGTGGGACCTAATCAAACTTAAAAGCTTTTGCACAGCAAAGGAAACCATCAACAAAATGAAAAGGCAACCTATGCAATAGGAGAAAAAATTTGCAAATGATATGACCGATAAGGGGTTATCCAAAATACATAAACAGCTCATACAACTCAACATCAAAAACACAACCTAATTAAAAAATGGACTACCATATGACCCAGCAATCCCACTACTGGGCATATACCCTGAGAAAACCATAATTCAAAAAGAGTCATGTACCAAAATGTTCATTGCAGCTTTATTTACAATAGCCCAGAGATAGAAACAACCTAAGTGTCCATCATCGGATGAATGGATAAAGAAGATGTGGCACATATATACAATGGAATATTACTCAGCCATAAAAAGAAACGAAACTGAGCTATCGTAATGAGGTGGATAGACCTAGAGTCTGTCATACAGAGTGAAGTAAGTCAGAAAGAGAAAGACAAATACCGTATGCTAACACATATATATGGAATTTAAGGGAAAAAAATGTCATGAAGAACCTAGGGGTAAGACAGGAATAAAGACACAGACCTACTAGAGAATGGACTTGAGGATATGGGGAGGGGGAAGGGTAAGCTGTGACAAAGCGAGAGAGGCATGGACATATATATACACTACCAAACCTAAGGTAGATAGCTAGTGGGAAGCAGCCGCATAGCACAGGGAGATCAGCTCGGTGCTTTGTGACCACCTGGAGGGGTGGGATAGGGAGGGTGGGAGGGAGGGAGACGCAAGAGGGAAGAGATATGGGAACATATGTATATGTATAACTGATTCACTTTGTTATAAAGCAGAAACTAACACACCATTGTAAAGCAATTATACTCCAATAAAGATGTAAAAAAAAAAAAAAGGGCAGAAGACCTGAATAGACATCTTTCCGAAGAAGACATACAGTTGGCCAACAGGAACATGAAAATATGCTGAGCATTGTTGATCATCAGAAAAATGCAAATTAAAACTAATGAGATATCACCTCACACCTGTCAGAATGGCTGTCATCAAAAAGACCACAAATAACAAATGTTGGTGAGAATATGGAGAAAAGGGAACCCTCGTACACTGCTGGTAGGAATGTAAATTGGTGCAGCCACTGTGGAAAAAAGTATAGAGGTTTCTCCAAAAACTAAAAATATGACCCAGCAATTCCACTCCTGGGTATATATGCAAAAAAAACCCCAAAACAGTTATTCAAAAAGATACATGCATTTCAATGTTCATAGCAGCATTACTTACAATTGCCAAGATGTGGAAGCAACCTAAATGTCCATCAGTAGATGAAAGGATAAAGAAGATGTAGTGTATATGTACCCAGTCATAAAAAAGAATGAAATTTTGCCATTTGCAACAACATGGATGGACTTAGAGGGTATTCTGCTAAGTGAAATAAGTCAGAGAAAGACATACTGTATGATGTCACTTATATGTGGAATCTAAAAAATACAGCACACTAGTGAACATAACAAAAATACCCCAGGCACACAGATATAGAGAACCAACTAGTAGTTACCAGTGGGGAGAAGGAGGAGGGGAGGGGAAAAATAGGACTAAGGGATTAAGAGGTACAAACTACTGTGTATAAAATATATAAGCTACAAGTATACATCGTACAACACAGGGAATATAGTCAACATTTTATAATAATTATAAATGGAGCATAACCTTTAAAAATTATGAACCACTATGTTGTACACTTGTAACATATAATATTGTACATCAATTATATTGCAATAAAATTTTTTTTTAATTAAAAATGGTCCTGGGGCTTCCCTGGTGGCACAGTGGTTGAGAGTCCGCCTGCCGATGCAGGGGACACAGGTTCGTGCCCGGGTCCGGGAAGATCTCACATGCCGCGGAGCGGCTGGGCCCGTGAGCCGTGGCCGCTGAGCCTGTGGGTCCAGAGCCTGTGCTCTGCAACGAGAGAGGCCACAAGAGTGAGAGGCCCGCGAACTGCAAAAAAAAAAAAAAATGGTCCTAATAATAGTTGAAGATGTAAAAATCTTGGATTTTTTTTTTTTTTGTCATTCTTTTTTTTTTGCCATACTGCATAGCATGAGGAATCTTAGTTCCCCAACCAAGGATCAAACCCTGGCCCCAGCAGTGAAAATGCCAAGTCCTAACTCCTGGTCCACCAGGGAATTCCCCTACCTTGGAGGGTTTTTTTTTGGTCTCTGTCTATACTGGGTTGCAAATTAGGTAGAGATGTGGGAAACACTCTAAGAAACTGGCTCCTAGTGTAGTAATAGGGCATAATTTATCCCAATATAGGCCCAAAACTTAGAGATAATTTTTTTTAAAAATGTTTGCCTATGGGTTTTTTGTTTGTATGTTTGATTTTTTAATGTTAAACATTAAAAGAAATATGCTGTCTTTTAAGTACATATGTTTGATCTTTCCCTTCATATGAAATCACTACTCTAAATGAGAAATGTGGAGATGCTGCTCACAGCTATGCACAGCTCTTAGAAGAATAAAGCAGCCTTTGAATTAAAAGTACAACATACCCTGTTAGGAACACAGATTTGAGCCAGGCTGTCTCGTTTGAACCTGAGCTCCACTGTTAATTAATTGTGTGACCTTGAGCAAGTTACTCGACTTCTTGCCTTACTAGTGCCTCATCTGCAAGGTGGGGATGCCATGGTTATGGTGGCATCCGGTAGGGTTTTTATGAGGATCACCAAGGTTAACGTGTACCAAGCCCTGAGAAAAGCGCCAGGCACTCAGTAAGCTCTGTAGCCACATTAGCTGTTACTAGTTTCCAGGTCCCCAAACCATGCAGTATAGGATATGGAAGTTTGGCACAAAAATTGCATCAACTTCACAGTTTTGCCAAGTGTCAGCTCGTCTTAGAGCATCTGTCCAAGGCCTGTGCTAGGCCCAGGGAACACAGAGATGACCAGCTCCACTCCTCCACCAGGAAATCCTGAGTCTGATACAGACATGAGCAAATAAACCAGTAGAAGACAGCATGGGGAATATTACACACGTGTTATTAACTTGAAAAATTATAATCCTCAAGGAATAACCTCAAGTAATAATGTATTGTTAAGTGTATTTGTTTTCTATTGCTATGTAATGAATTATCACGGATTTGAAAAAAAAGCACAACATATCCAATCATTTATTCATTCATTCAACATAAAATGAATACCTGGGGCTTCCCCGGTGGCGCAGTGGTTGAGAATCCGCCTGCCAGTGCAGGGGATATGGGTTCATTCCCTGGTCCGGGAAGATCCCACATGCCACGGAGCAACTAAGCTCGTGTGCCACAGCTACTGAGCCTGTGCTCTAGAGCCCGTGAGCCACAACTACTGAGCCTGCATGCTGCAACTAAAGCCCGCGTGCCTAGAGCCCGTGCTCCACAACAAGAGAAGCCACTGCAATGAGAAGCCTGCGCACCACAACGAAGAGTAGACCCCGCTTGCCGCACGCAGCAACGAAGACCCAACACAGCCATAAATAAACAAGAATATCTGTTGTGTCAGAGACATGGAGAGCAGGCAGAACAAAATATAGTTGACCCTTGAACAACGTAGGGGTTAGGGACACCAACCGCCTCCCCACCCCTACCCTCTGGCCCCCGTGCAGTCGAAAACCCACATGTAACTTTTGACTCTGCCAAAATTTAGCTACTAATAGCCTACTGTTGAATGGAAGCCTCACTGATAACAATCAGTTAACACATATTTTGTATGTTATATGTATTGTATACTGTATTCTTACAATAAAGCTAGAGAAAAGAGAAAGTTATTAAGAAAATTATAAGGAAGAGACTTCCCTGGTGGAGCAGTGGTTAAGAATCTGCCTGCCAATGCAGGGGACACGGGTTCAAGCCCTGGTCCAGGAAGATCCCACATGCCATGGAGCAACTAAGCCCATGTACCACAACTACTGAGCCCTCATGCTGCAACTACTGAAGCCTGCGCACCTAGAGCCCGTGCTCCACAACAAGAGAAGCCACCGCAATGAGAAACCCGTACACCGCAATGAAGAGTAGCCCCCGCTCGCTGCCACTAGAGAAAGCCCACAAGCAGCAATGAAGACCCAATGTAGCCAAAAATAAATTAAAATTTAAAAAAAGAAAATTATAAGGAAGATAAAATACCTTTACAGTACTGCGCTGTATTTATGAATACAGTACATTTACATTGTTTACAAGATGGGTCATCTATCAGTACCTACATCAATATTGTCTTACATAATATAAAACACTGTAGATATTATATGTATTACTAACACTAGACATCAAAAATAAAAAGATAATGTGAAAAAGAGATTCATATTTATTTACAGGTGTAACAATTCATGCGTCTCTAACAAAGAAGCAGGAATATGATTGCATTATTGTAGCCTAGTGTAACTGCTAGACTGTTTGGATGCCTTCGGTGTTAACTCTGGGGCTCTGGATGGCCAGGGGCATTGTCCAATTTCAAAAGAACTTTAGAAGTCTGTCCCTTCCTGGCAAGGAACTTCCTGACTTCAGGGACAAAGCATCAGTGAAACCGATTCAGAAAAAGGGTTTTCATGGTCCAGTCCTTCTTGTTGTACAGCCAGAAGACTGGCAGCTGGTGTTTACCTTTTCCCTTCAAGGCTTGGGGGTTAGCAGCTTTATAGATGAGGGCAGTCCTGATCATGCATCTGACTGCATTTGCACAAAACAGAAGAGTTAGCCTATCCGTTCCTGCCTTAAATCCTGGTGCTCACTCCTCTTCCTTACTAATAAATGTCCCTAGTGGCATTTTTTTACCAGAATAGGACAGTTTTGTCTGTATTAAAAACCTGTTCAGGCAGATATCCTTTCATATCAATGATTTTTTTTTCTCAATGATTTTCTTAATGTCATCTGGGAACTCGTCTGCTGTATGTTTTTCAACACAGTTTCTCCTGTTATCTTGACCTTTTTTAAGCCAAACCTCTTTTTAAAATTATCAAACCATACTTTACTGTCATTGAATTCTCCAGCATTAGATCCATCACCTTCCTTTTGCTTTAGATTGTCATATAATGACTTTGCTTTTTCTCAAATCATATTAGTCTATAGGTACGCCTTTCTTATAGCAATCCTGCACCCACATAAAAGCTGCATTTTTTTTTTTTTTTTTTTTTTTGCGGTACGCAGGCCTCTCACTGTTGTGGCCTCTTCCATTGCGGAGCACAGGCTCTGGATGCTCAGGCTCAGCGGCCATGGCTCATGGGCCCAGCCGCTCCGCGGCATGTGGGATCTTCCCAGACTGGGGCACGAACCCGTGTCCCCTGCATCGGCAGGTGGACTCTCAACCACTGCGCCACCAGGGAAGCCCAAAACTGCATTTTTAATACGAGATAAAAAGGTACTTTACCAAATGTGTGAGGTTTTTGCACCTGCTGGCACAGCTGCAGTGATGGCTTCATGAATTTCCTTTTGTTTTTTTTTACAATGATCCTTACCCTGGATTCATTTATCTTGAAATGGGCAACTGCAGCTGCATACCTCAATCTATGATACATACCAAGCATTTCAACATTTTCTTGTAATTTTCTGTGCTTCTTGGAAGCACTTCCAGCATCACTAGTGGCACTTCCTATGGGTCCCGTGGTGCTATTCAGAGTTTACAGTATTGCCGTAAACATGAAAAATACGCAAGACTTGAGAGATCAGTTTTTACTGTGATACACAATTTATTGGAGAAAGGAAATGGTCGTGTGGCGATGATTAGTGTCACATGGCATTTTAAGCTGATACTCCCAACACTTGAACTCACTGCAGTAGCAACCGGAGGTGGCTATGAAATTACTACAGTTAATTTTATGTAGTTATGATTTAATTACTGCATCTTTACGTTTGTTTACATTCCTCTCAGCTGCAAATTGTGCCATATCAATGTTTGTGTGCCTAAGTTTTGATAAATTTTAACTTTTTGTAATAGATTTGTGTGTATTTTATGGTAGTAAATGATACAAATAGACTAGTATGTACATATATTTTATGCATTCATGACATACCTAACTTTTTCTTAATGATTTTGATATTTCTTGACTGTGAGGTTCTTCTGTGAGTTTTTTCAAATTGTCACAAATCTCCAAAATTTTTTCCAGTGTATTTATTGAAAAAATCCACATATAAGTGGACCTGTGCAATTCAAACCCTTATTGTTAGGGTCAGCTGTATAAAATGGCCTTTCGGAGACTATAGAATGAGAACAAATCCACCAGGGAAGGAATAGGCTTTGGAATGTGAAAAACTTTATTTAATTGAGGTATAATTGACATATAACATTGTGTTAGTTTCAGGTGTACAACATGATTTTTGGCTATATGTATACACTGCAAAATGATCACCACAGTAAGTCTAGTTAATATCCATCCTCATACACAGTTACAAATTTTTTCTTGTGATGAAAACTTTTAAGATTTACTGTCTTAGCAACTTTCACATATGCACTACAGTATTAACTATAGTCGACATGCTGTACATTACATCGTTATGACTTATTTATTTGGAAGTTTTGTGCCTTTTGACTCCCTCCACTCATTTTGCCTCCACCCCTGCCTCTGCCTCTGCCTCTGGCCTCCAACACTGTTCTCTACATCTGTGAGCTCGGATTTTGTTTGTTCTTTAGATACCACATATAAGTGAGATGGTACAGTATTCGTCTTTCTCTGACTTATTTCACTTAGCATAATGCCCTCAAAGTCCATCCATGTCATTGCAGATGGTAAGATATCATTCATTTTTTTATGGCTGAATAATATTCTATTGTATATATGAACCACATTTTCTTTATCCATTCACCCATCGATGGACACTTGGGTTGTTTCCATATCTTGACTATTGTAAATAATGCTGCAATGAACATGGGGGTGCATTTAACTTTTTGAAATAGTGTTTCAATTTTTTGGATAAATACCCAGAAGTGGCATTGTTGGATTATATGGTAGTTCTATTTTTAAATTTTTTGAGGAACCTCCATATTGTTTTCCATAGCCACTGCACCAATTTACATGGAATATGAAAACTTTTAACTTTCAAGAGGGCATAGGTATAACAGAGGACCTGAATACCTGTGGGTATTACAAATTTATTTGTATATATATATAGTGTTATATATATACATATGTGGTTTTTATATATGGTTCTTTAAATTTTTAGATATATGTATTATAATCTGATGTGGTCAATTGAACAGTTTGGTCACATTATCATAAAATACTATAGTAGGGGGGCTTCCCTGGTGGTGCAGTGGTTGAGAGTCTGCCTGCCAATGCAGGGGACACGGGTTCGTGTCCCGGTCCGGGAGGATCCCACATGCCGCGGAGCAGCTGGACCCGTGAGCCATGGCCGCTGAGCCTGTGCATCTGGAGCCTGTGCGCGGCAACGGGAGAGGCCACAACAGTGAGAGGCCCGCGGACCGCAAAAAAAAAAAAAAAAAAAAAAAAATACTATAGTAAATAAGCATGCTAAATTTCTTCTTGTTCAGCTATCTTTTATGTGCTTTTGTTTCAGCAACTGAAGATCACAAGGAAAAACATTCTGGAATAAGAGAATTTGGAGCACCTCAGTTTTCTAACTCTGAAAATGGTAAATTATAATTTCACTATATATATGGATAATTTATTATTTAAAATTCTTTAGTTTTTATTTAATATTTATTTCCATAACATGAAAATCTGTATAGGTCTCTACACAGGAATGCAATCCTATACTTCTACTTTGTAGCACATGCCAATGGAAATTAAATAATTGCTTATTCTGTATGTTTCGGCCCTGTGGAATGTATCTCTGTAACTGTGAGGACATGTGGCACTGTGTTTATCTTACTATCTCATGTGTCTCTACCATCCAGCAATGTAGGCACTCAGTAAATACTACCTTGAATGTCTCTGCCAAGCATTGCAAACATTTTCTCCTAGTTTGTCTTTCGACTTTTCCTATAGTTGCTTCTTGCCATGAAAAAGTTTTAAACATTTTATGTAGTCAAATTTATTAATCTTTTATTTTATTGGATCTGGTTTTTGTCATATGCAAAACCCAGGTTAGAGGAGTTCGTTTGTTTTCTTCTAATATTTGTATAGTTTTATTTTTTATATTTAGATCTCCAATTCATTTGGAGTTTATTCATGCAATATGGCGTTAACAATGGATTAAATGTTATCTTTTTGCAAATGGCTATCCTTTATATTATTTTTTTAAATGCCATGTTTACCCCAGTAATTTGAGATAACTTCCAATCATATGCTAGATTTCTATATGTATTTGAGTCTATTTCTGGAATTTCATAGAAACTTTTTTGTGTGTTTTTGTATCTGGTGGGACTAGTATCTTCCTCTTCGTTTCATTATTTTCTTAACTATTCTTGCATGTTTATTTTTCAATATGAGTTTTATGTAAAACTGTCTAGCTCCATAAAAAAACTCATTGATACTTTTATTGTGATCACATTAAATATGAAAACTGACAGCTTGCTGATGTCAAGACATCCTAAGCAGAAACAAAGGGCATCTTTCTATTAAAGTTTACTTATCTATCTTTCATATATAGTTTTTTCTTAGAGGTTTTGAACATTTCTTGTTAAGTTTATTTCTGAATATTTTATTTCTTTTATTGCCATTATAAATGACATTTTCTTTCCATTTTATCTTTTAACTGGTTATTATTTTGTGTATTGATACAATTTTTGCATGTTAACCATATATCCTGCTACCTTGCTGAACTTGCTTATAGTTTGTTTTATCATTGATTTTCTGGAACATTCCAGGTATGCCATCATGTCTTCTGCAAATAGAGATAGTCCTGTTTTTTCTTTATCAATTCTTGTGACTGTAATTAATTTCTTTTGTTTAATTGCATTGGTTACTACCACCAGAACAAGGTGAAATAGTATTGTTCCTGATCTTAGTGTCAATGCCTGTACTGTTTCTGAATTAATTAAGATGCTAGCTTTTGGACTGAGGTATATATTTTACAGTGTTAAGTATCCATACATTCCTGTTTTCTCAAGAGTTTTTATTAGGAATGATTGTTGAATTTTGCCAACAGGTTTTTCAGCATCTATGCCCTGTGAAAACATCTAGGCCTGTGATTTTTTGTGTTTTCTTCTCTATGGAAATTGATCTGTTTAAGCTTTCTATCTGTACTGGGACCAATTTTAGTAAATTATATTTTTCTCAGAAATTATTCATTTTGTCTAGGTTTTCTAATTTATTTACATAGAGTTGTACAAAATCTCTTGATTTTTTAACAGCTTTATCAAGGTATAATTTAAGTACCATAAAATTCACCCATTGTAAGTATAAAATTCAATGACTTTTAGTAAATTTATAGAGTTGTGCAACCATCACAATTGTCTATTAGACTATTCCCATTACCCCCAACTTCTCTCATGCTTGTTTGCAATTAATCCTTCTCCTACTCCCCCACTCCCGCCAGGCTAGAGCGAATTTTCATCTGGCTGAATTGAGAAGTGGGTGGAAGAGAGTGGTTCTTAGGTCAAGTCTTTCATTCTTTCTAAATTTTAATAGATTTTCTTGAGTAAATGTTTCTACACTTGGTGTGTGTCCTTGGAACAACTTCCAGAGACTTTAAATGGTTGTTTTTAAAATCATTTTCACCAGTTACTTAAAACTGATGTGCGGGTCCCTAGACCTCATCATTCTATCATGCTGGAAGCCCCTATCTTTCATTTTTATTGGTAATGATAAATAACTATTTATTAATGATAAATATTTTATTGATATTTAGGGTCATGATTTTTCATGTTAGTTGTTATTTAAATATCCCATGGATTATGATATGAAATGTCTTTATCATTTTTCAGAAATTCCATTACCCTTCCAACGAAGAATTGTTTAATAGAAGGTATAAAAATGTGCAAGTGGAAGAGATTTTTATCTTTCTGGTTTCATTAAAAAAGTTGTCTCATTTTATTGCATTATAATCAGAGTATATTGTTCGTAATATTTCTATTTTAAGAAACTGATTTGTGTGTGTGCCTTAGTTATAATTGATTTCTGTGAATTTTCAGTGTGTGCCTGAGAAAAAGGTACATTTTCTATTAGGGTTTGCTTATATTCAAGAGTAACTACCGTGTTTTTTTATGCTGTTTAGATCTTTTATATCTTTACTTTTGTCCTCTTGGCCTGTTTTTTTACTGAGAGTGGTATATTAAAGTCTCCTATTTTTAATTTGTTTCAGTTTCTCCTCGCATTTCCTGTTTCTGTCTTACATAGATGGTTGCTTAATTATTTTATACATAAATATTCATAACTATTAATATTTTCATTGTGAAATGTGGTCATTTTGATCTGTAGCCTACCTAATTAGAAATTATTTTCACATAAACTCCTAATCAGTTTAATTGTTCATTAAAAATTATGTTAATAAAGTATGAGAACAATGAAACAAACTTGATTTGCCCTATATCCTATTCTCATTTCCTCAAAAAGAAAAAAACATTCTGTTTTTATATTCACTCAACAGTTGCAAAAGATGTACCTGTAGATTCATTGGAAGATGATTTTGAGAAGGAATTCTCATTTCTGAACAGCCTCCTAAGTCCTGGTTGTTGGAGTGCTAGTGAATTTTCCCAGGAATGCCAGGCTGTCTTTGGGAGCCCCAAGGCCAGTCTTACATCCCAGGAGCCTTCTGGGGGGTCTGAGCCTCTTGCTCACTCCTCAGGATTCCTTCCTTCACAACTCTTTGACCTTGGCCTTCATGCTGCTGGAGCTTTCAACAGTAAGTGTCTATGCAACATTTGGATACCCTTGAATTGTATCTTTGTGAAGCAAAAATATGTGCCTGTGGATGCTGAAATCAACAAGGAGATTGAGTTAGCTTCTGTACTACTGGATAAAATCTGCAGTCACACCAGTCAACGGGAAAAATAACAAATATCATTGGAGTCTGTCAACGAGAGTGAAATAAGGGCTGCTTTCCTGCCACCTCCACTAAACCCCACATTTTTTCATTGACTTTCCCGGGTGTCTTCTCTACATAGAAAATCAGTGTCTTGTTTAAAACTCTTGACCTGCTAAGTTACCCTGCCTAGGGCAAGTGATACTGTTTGTTCCACCTAGCAAAACTCGATGTGTTCTCTTCCTATGGGCTCAGAGTTAACAAGAGCAAAAGGAATAGGTCTGGAGCTGGTTCCACAGCAGCCTTCAGGGCAAGGCAGCGGGAATGGAGGACTGTGGTGGAAAGCTGGGAGCAGGAAAGGGTCACCTGCTTTGCTTATATGTCAAGGACTCTCTCCACTCACCTGCTGTTCCACCATCCTGTGTCCAACCCAACACTTTGGGAATCATTTTGCTCCCCACTTCCATATTGGTTCCGAAGTCCTGTCAATTCTGTTTCTAAAACGTGTCTCAAATTTCCCACTCCTCCTCCTCTGCCATTTAGAACCTCATTTGGTTTCCTGGGTTACTGTGACTCCTCCTAACAGGTCTCCCAAACCCCAATTCATCTTCCATGTTTCCTTCAAAGTTCTCTCTCTATGAAGCAGATTCAGATGTCAGCACCCTGCTTACATTTTTCAAAAATAAAGCACCATTGGCCCCAGGGTCAATCCTGCCTGTGCCTGCATTTCCACCCTTATCTCCTACCTTATTTCAAAATACCTGCCATTTTCGGTAACCGTACTGTTTCCAGACCCTTCTGAGGCATCTTTGCTCATGCCCCTCTTTGGCTGTAATGTTCTCTAATAGAGTGTGGACTTGGGCCCAAATATTAGGTTCCCATCCAGTGTTTCCTCCGCCACACCAACCTTGAGGACTCCCTCAGTACTGCCAAATGGAAATGCTTTCTCCCTCCTCTGGCCTCCTGCAGTGCTTTATTGGTTTTCATGGCTGTGATCATAGTTCTTTTTTTAATATAGATTTTATTTTTGTTTATTTATTTTTGGCTGCATTGGGTCTTCGTTGCTGCGCTAGTTGCATCGAGCAGGGGCTAGTCTTTGTTGCGGTGCGCGGGCTTCTCACTGCGGAGACTTCTCTTGTTGCGGAGCACGGGCTCTAGGTGTGCTTCAGTAATTGTGGCTTGTGGGCTCAGTAGTTGTGGCTCACAGGCTCTAGAGTGCAGGCTCAGTAGTTGTAGGGCATGGGCTTAGTTGCTCCGTGGCCTGTGGGATCTTCCCGGACCAGGGCTTGAACTGGTGTCCCCTGTGTTGGCAGGCGGATTCTTAACCACTGCACCACCAGGGAAGCCCTGCGATCATAGTTTATCCTGCCTTATATCCCTGTCTTTCAGCCTCACGGCACCTCACGGTGTCTTAATGCATTGTACTTTGTATTAAAATACTTATGTTCATACTTTATCTGCAAGACCATCATGCTTTATCCAATCTTCAAGCACCTCAAGGGCATGATCTGTGGGGTGATTTATCTTGGTGCTTTCTATGACAGCAGCATAAAAGTTAGCTCAATAAATAAAATAAATATCAGTTAAATAATGACTCAGTAAGAATTGGTTAAATAACCTAAAAGTAAGAATGGACCGTACTATTTGATAACGAGTCCCCCTGTCTAGGATAATTCAGATGTTTTGCTTGTGGTAAAATTTTAGACAGCAGTTATTCTCGTGTGGCATATCCATGGCCCAATAGTTATAAAGATTTACAAACTGATTCGCTGTCTGCTATGAACTCCTGCTCTTTCTCCTTCACTTGCCACATCACCAGCAGCTCTGGACTCTTCTCTTATTTTCTGGCCGTACAATATCAACAGGATTTCTGCACTAGTCAGAACGTCTGTCTTGGTTCCTGCCTGCAGGCTGATGGGATATTCCCACGTAATAGCCAAGGCAGTTGTGTTTGTCTTGCTGAGTCATCAGGCAGTTTAAACTGTTAAACTTTTCCCAGCACAGGACTCTTCCTACTTCACTAGTCTCTCCTATACGTCTACCTCTTTTTCTCCTGTGATGTAGACCAGGAAGACGAGCTGCCCTGAGAGGTTAAAGATCTATGTTCTAGGAGCCCCAAGTAGGAACTTGGGCCTCAGATGGTCTCTACTGTACAAGGAAGGTAGTAGGCCAGATAATCTAAGTTCCTTTCTAGTGCTGTGTTTTAATTATAGTATAAATACGTTTTCATGTTACAGTAGACATTGCCCTGTGTTACTAGTATTCATAATGATACTTTTTAAGGAGTATATCATATTTCAGCACATTTGTCCACCACAGTCCACTTAATTCCTTCCTTATTGTTTCTACTTTTTCATGTTATAGATAATGCTGCAATAAACAAAATCATGCAGGTACTTTTTCCTTCAGTTAAATTATTTCCTTAAGATAAATTTCTAGGAATGGAATTACCAAGTCAAAGGGTATAAACCTATTATTCATAGGTTTCAGGATTCTAATGGTCATGTTTATTTCCTCTCTTCCTGACTCCTTACAGCTTCTCTTTCTACACCTTATCCATTTGCCATTGTTTTAAAGAAAAAAGGCTTATATATTTATTTCAGAACCACTTTGCAAAATGTAAGAAAGTCTAACTCTAGCTGGGACTAAACTTAGATGATTTGAATAAAATTCATAATAGCAGATGTATGTCTTATACTGTGGAATATTACACCGGTACAAAGATTGGAGGACTTTTATTAGATATTTTTCCCTTTTCTTGTTTTGCTGATGCTACTTTCTATTTGATTAATAATGGATAATTCATTATTTCTCTTTCCCCAGGCTGGGCCTCCCAAGGGGGATTAGAACTTCCTCTTTCACACATTGATAACCAGTCAGTGCCTTCACAGAGTCCAAAGAAATTAACAAAATGTAAGTTATTTACTTATATTATCACAAGTAATATGCCATCATATTAACAATCAGTCAAGTTCAGGTAAATTTAGAAAAGGACCATGTTACAGTCTTCACCTCATATTGTCCAGAAAAGTACTTTGTTAATAATGAATTAAAATGAAAGCTGTATCTAGCTATCCCTCACTGTGGAAAGAATTGAACAGAAATTGTGAGCTGCCATAGTAAACTAAATTCTGTACCTTAATCTTTTACATTTTGTGTTAAGGTTTGTTGATAATGGATAATACCATTAGGGATAGAAGATGCTCTTTGTTTACAGAATGCCTATTGACAAAGAACGCATCCAGGGTCTTAGCATAACGCCTGGTACGTAGTAATTGCTAATATATATTGAGTACTTACTATATATTTTTTTAAAATTTGTTTATTTTTGACTGTGTTGGGTCTTTGTTGCTGCGCCAGGGTTTTCTCTAGTTGCGGTGAGCAGGGGCTACTCTTCATTGTGGTGCGTGGGCTTCTCAATGCAGTGGCTTCTTTTGTTGCGGAGCACGGGCTCTAGGCGTACTTACTATATTTTGTCTGCAGAGCTGGTCCATGTTGTAATTACCATGTAGGATATACATAGAAAATTGACACATTCTCTGTCTTGCAGGATCTTAGATACATATTAATCTTAGTCACTGATGCTGATTTAACTTTTTAATTGGACATAATTTCAGACGTACAGAAATATTTCATAAATGAAAATGGCACAAAGAACACATGTATATTCTTTACTGATTCACCTGTTGTATTTTACCCCGTTTGCTTTATGCAGGCTTGTGTGTGTGTGTGTAATGCGTGTGTCATTTTATCTGAACCACTTGAGGGTAAGTTACATACACCATGACCCTTTACCCCTTAATGCTGCAGTTTGTGTTTCCTAAGAATATGTATACTCTCTTGCACAACCACAGTATGGCTGTTAATATTAACGTAATCCTTTTCTATGATCCACCAGGTATGTGTATTCCATTTTTGTGAGTTGACTCCATAATGTCCTTTACGGCACTGTCCCCCTCTGGGACAGAGAGTCTAGGGTCATGTATTGTATTCAGTTGCCATGTCCCTTTAGTCTCTTTTAATCTGAAACATTTCCACAACTTCTCTTTGATTTCTGGACATGGGCATTTTAAAAGAATATAGTCCCTCTGCTCCACTGTTTTTTGTTTTTAATAGAATGCTCCTTATTTCAGTTTTATTTGAGGTCTCCTTATAATTAAATTTAGGTTATTCGTTATCCTGAATATATCTAGTCAGGCTAGACTAGATTCTAGATTCTGACTAGAATACACATAGGTGATGCTCCTTTCTCAGGGTTTCACATCTCAAAATTATTCCTCTCTCCCTCATGGGTGTTGTTAATGTTGACCACTCTATCAAGGTGTTGTCCAGTTTTTCTCCTATACAATTACTATTTTGTTTTATTTGATCTTCCCTTGCAATTACTAAGCAGTCTGTGGGGAGACACTTTGCGACCTTGTACACGTCCTGCTCTTTGTCAGAATTTCCACATAGATTTAGCATCCATTGTTGCTTTTTGCCTCATTCAGTCTTTATTGTGATGGATGAAAAGTGATTTTTCCAACCCTAGCACTCCCTCCACTTTTGTTTATTGTAAAAACACATAACAAAATTTACCATCTTACCCTTTTTCTTAACATCTTTATTGGCATCTTAACCATTTTTAAGTGTACAGTTCAGTAATGTTAAGTATATGCACGTTGCTGTGAAACGGATCTCCAGAACTTTTCATCTTGCAAATCTGAAACTCCACCCATTAAACACTAACTCCCCATTCTCTCTCCCCAGCCCTGGTAACCACCATTTTACTTTCTGTTTCTATGAATTTGACTACTTTAGATACCTCATATAAGTGGAATGTATTTGTCTTTTTGTAACTGACTTATTACACTCAGCATAATGTCCTCAAAGTTCATCCAGGTTGTAGCATGTGACAGGATTTCCTTTCTTTTTAAAGTCGAATAATATTTCATTGTATGGATATACCACAGTTTATCCATTCATCCATTAATCACATTTTTAAAACATCCTTATTGACATATAATTCACATGCTATACAACTGGCTCCTTCCACCATCCCTCAATACCCTGCTGTAAACAAAAAAAAAACCTTCTTCCCCATTTACGAATGTATTTATTGTCAGAATAGATTCGTATTTTTTCGATGGTTTATAATCACTACTGTACTTAATCATTTTGGTGCTCAAATTGCCCCTGTGTTGACCAGTGGGAGCCCTTTCAGGCTGACTTCTGAATCCTTGTGGTATCAATATTTAAAATTTTTCAAATAATTTTAGTCCTACAGAAAGGCTTGCAAAAATACAAAATATTTCTGTATGTTTTCACCTAGATTTCACCATGTTCACCTTAGTCTCTCTCTACGTGTGTGAGTGTTAAGATGTATGTAATTTCTTCTGAACTGAAATTATTCTGAGACTAAGTAGCAGGCATAATGCCCCTTCACCCCTAAATACTTAAGCATCTGTTTCCTAAAAAGGACATTCTTTCACAAAATCACAATTCAGTGATCAATATCAGAAATTAACATTGCCACACTGCTATTATCTAATCTATAGACCTTAGTCATATTTTGTCAGTTGTCCCACTAATGTATTTTGTAACAAAAAAGATTTTTTTTCCTAGTCCAGGATCCAAACCAGGATCACACATTGTATTTAGTTGTCAAGTCTCTTTAGTTTCTTTTTTTTTCTTTTTTTTTTTTCTTTAGTTTCTTAATCTGGAAAAGTTCCTCAATCTGTGTCTTTCATCGTCTTGGCTTTTTTTGTGTGTACAGGCCATTTGTTTTGTAGAATATTCCTTGAGTTGGGTTTATCTGATGTCTCATAATTAGACTCGTGTTATGCATTTTGGCAAGACTAGCAGCACAGGAATGATGTTGTGTGTTCTTAATAAACCGTATCAGGAGGCACGTGATGTCTATTTTGTCCTATTGCTTATATCGTTAACTCTGATCACTTGGTTAAGGTGGTGCCGGCCAGGTTTGTTCACTGTCAAATTACTATTATATTTTTCCCTTTGTAATTAATAATTATCATGTTGAAAAATATTTTGCAACTGTGTGAATGGCTTATTTCTGAGTGTCAAAGTTGCACCCGCTAATTTAGCATTCATTGATAATTCCTGCACGAATCGTCTATTGCGGTGGCTGTTGCCAAATGGCGGTCTTCCATCTCCTCTCCCCTCCGCCTTTGTTAGTTACATTCTACTATATGGAAAAGCTTTGTCTTGTCCCTCATTTTTTACTTATTTGTTGGTATGTATCATTGTGGACTCCTGGAACCCTATTTTAATTCTTCCTAATGCTTTGGGATAAATCTGGGGAATCCATCAATTCCGAGCAAATCACAGATTCACAGCAGCCAATTCTGAATACAGCCATCCCTTAGGGACTCAGACTATTCATAATTATAGTTTTCTCTTCTTAAACTCAGTAAACTGAATTGTGCTAAATTATTAGAGACTATAAAAGTGAGTAAATTTCAGAATTGAACACGAAAAGGCTGAGGTATTGGGAAAGCTGCTATTTGCCTATAATCCTTTGCTGTACAGTAGAAACTAACAACATTGTAAAGCAATTATACTCCAATAAAAATTTAAAAAATAATAAATTATATGACCATTACTTTACAGATGAGGAAGCAAGGGCCCCTGAAGTTAAATGACTTGCCCATTATTACTTATTAGTAGGTAGTATACCCAGGACTCAAAGCCAGAATTTGTGTGGGTATCACTGACACTACCTTGGGGTTCCTAGAAGCAGAACTGGACACACAATGCAGCCTTTCACTCTGTCCTGATCCCTGAGGCTTGGGATCCCCACAGCCCAAACTCCAGCCCTCTGACCTGTGGAAAGTGGTAACCATGAGTGATTGTAAGACGGGGTTGCCTTAGACTCTTCTGAGCAGGACTGCCTTCCATCCTTTGCCCACTGTGTCCCTGGTCTTAGGTCTTTAGATTGTCCCCTGGCTCTCAGCCCTGCTTTCTGGACCCCCTGGCCTTCAAGAGCCTAGCTTTCTGAGATGACCCACTGTCTGTGCCCTGCACAGTTTTTTACTAGTCCCAGCCTTCAGTATAGACGTGTATCCTTGACTATCTGCCACACAACTTGTAGACTATCGATATATGCAATTTTCCAGTCAGGTAACAAACAGGAAGTCGTATCCGAGACATAACGCACTCCATAATATATATATATATTTTTTTTTTTCCATAATATATTTATCAAAAATTTTAAAGTACACATGGAAATGTGATAGGATTAGGGGATTTCCCCCCCATGTCTAGTATTTTAATATTACTTTTATAATACAGATTTTAAATATTAAGTTTACAAGTGTAATGTTCCTACTTTGTAGGAACAAAGGTTAAATTTTGAACTTACCTGAGAGCCTTCTACTTCCTGCCTTTTCACTTTTAATCAAGTCCTTTCTCAGAGCAACATGCAATTACTTAAATAGCCTCAGCAAAGCATGAGGTTATTTGCATTAGCTTTTCAAAATTATCCTCAAGGAGACGTAATTGATGTTTGTACTTGTCAACTGTCTTAAATTTGATTCAAAAGAAGCATCTACTTTAAAATCATAAAAGTGGTAAATAATGTGATTTTTAAAATCTGAGACTCTAATGTGTTTTTTTTCTTTTTTAATAGCTCCCAACAGTGGTAACCAAGACATGTCAGCCTGGTTCAATCTATTTGCAGACTTGGATCCGCTTTCAAACCCAGATGCTATTGGACACTCAGATGATGAACTTCTTAATGCTTGACTGAAGTTATGATGCCACTTCGATGGCCTTGAGACACCAATTTTGCAACTTACTGCCTTCATGGAAAGGAGTCTATGTTGTCACCCATATATGAAAACCTTGTGTTTGCAAGGTTAGACAGATGGAAAGGACCACGTTTTAATACATTAAGTATCTCTTTAATATCTTGGACTTGCAGCTGTTGATAATATATGGAAAATATTAGAAACTATTGAGTCTGAAATACATATCAAAAGTTAGTTCAAAAATAACAGCTAGGAATAATTATCAGTAGGAGTTGTGTTTATCTGTTTGGAAAGCCTTTTATGTATAAGTTGCCTTGCTGGCTGTGAGAATTCTGTATCTAGAGAAAGGACAGCATGTAAACTGGGTTGTGATTGGGGGTTGGTTTTTAAATAAAACGGTGGCAGGGGGAATTCTCTGTTGTGGAAAATAGCACTAGAACCAGACCAGTTCTTTCTTTAGTTAGAAAGGTAGAATAAGATTTGAGAACTCAATTTGCTTCAGTGAAATCACAGAGAAACTTGGTGCTTGTTTTCTCCACTTGGAGGCTAAAATGTAATATTCCTTAGTTTTTTTCCTTCATACAAAATCATGGACACCCCCCAATTTCATTATTGAATTTTCTTGGGGAAGTAGCAGGATGATTTATTTGCTAAGAAGTCCATCCTCTGCATAAACAGAAAAACCTCTCTTCCCATTTTATAAACCACAAGGATGTCCATCCTATGGTGGTACTTCAGACATTGTCCAAGTGTCTTCAGGCTTGATTCTTCACACATTGCTACTACAATGTACTGTATTCATATGCTTCCTGAAAGAAAATGAGGGAAGGATACTCCCTGAGCAACTGGCAGTAGTGTTCCTGAAATGACCCAGAAACTTCTACCTGAATGAGGGAAAAGAATTCTAATAACTTACTTACTCTCGTACAGATTTGCAATACTTACTACCCCACATTTCGACATGATTTAACCCAGAATGCTTTCTGGCAAAGTTACAGAAAGCTCTATACCATCAGTAAGGGAGTGTTTTTCCACTTTTCTGTGGGTGACATCATCTGAGGCTCTATCTGATTACTAAGGACAAACTTACCCTTAAAAGGTTTAGAGTCTAAGTATTGGAAGGAAGGCTATTTAATGAAGTTAGCATAAGCTAATGAAAACATAGCCACTGTATACACACAGTCACTCAGTTTCCTATTCTTTTTTCCCATCCACCCTTTAGTTCTGAGGCAGTTCACCAGGTGTCTTGTTTCGTCATCCAGTCCATTGCATCTGCATAAGAAAACATTTTAACTAAGACGTTCACAGTAGTTTTCATTGTACTCCTAGTTCTAAACAGGCTTAATTATTATTTACAAGAGAACTGCTTGTAATCTCTGAGTCTCTGTATACAGAAGAACATTTTTTAGGAATGGACTAGGGCAGGTAAAATGCAGTCCACTTCCCATCCAGAACAGCCTGGCCTAACTACAGTCTGAACTGCCCACAAGCTATTTAGAAAACCACAACTGTGGTCAAGTAGTGTGTAGGCTGGAAAGACCGTATCTGAGGGTCAGAAACATGGACTTAAGGTTATGTAAATTCTTCCTTAAAATATTTTCACACGCTTATTCCTATTTCTTTACTTGGTTAACCATTAAGAAGCATTTTGTAACTCTCCCTTTTTATTCAGTTTAATGCCCCAGAATGCAATACTGTCTTTGTTCCACCAAAATTCAATCACCAGGGGTTATAATTATGAATCACTATCTAAATTCTATACCCATGGTTGCTCTGTGCTTTCAACTTTGAAGTATCTCAGAAAATGTTAATTTTATGTCTTGCGTTTTTGCCATTTTTCTTTCATTTTCACTAATGCATTAGTTCAAAAATATTTGTATCGCTTCCTCGCATGCAGAGCAGTCCTTATTATTTCATGTAAACAAAGACACTCAGCGCAGAGGAAAATCACTAGTCTCTCCAGGCCCAAATCCCAGACCATGAATGTGAAGGGGATACTAACCCCAATTTTCCAAGAGCAAAGGTTATCAAAAAATAGAAACATACAAGGATTTTTATTCTTCAGTTCTTAATTTCTCTAGCATTTTCGCTTTCAACAGAGTATGTAGTTGCTTGTTTAGCCTCAAAGCAACATTAACTGCCTTAGCAAGTCTGACTGCATTTTTGAAGTGCACATTTAAAACTTTGCTATTAAAATGAAGGTAACTATTCACATTTTCTCAAGATTATTTGAAGCTCAGTCATTAATTTAAGGTCCAGAAATTTGGCTATATTACACCTAAAATAGGTATAATAGGAAACCTAAAATAAAAGACAAACTAAAATAAGAAACCAAGCACATATTCAGTAGGGAATGACAGGAAGGACAGGATAAACACAGAACAGAAAGGTGATCAGTTGCTTCCTGGTTATATCTAGAATAACCATTCAATAAGAAGTATAAAAAAAAAAAGAAGTATATAAATTAACCTTAACCAAGGGTGGGCTGAGAACGACTCTTTCAAATAAATGGATGCTTTTTATATTAAATGGGGGGAAATATCTGTTATACTTTTTAATACCAAATAAGAATGCATTTAAACTTAGAAGAGCCCCAGAAGAACTAAAAATTTGCCTAATCTTTCTTCAACCACTTTATAAGAGAGGCAGGAATACCAGGGCAGATTAAGATCAAATTGGTGTAACTTTGTATTTTTTGAAATCTTTCAATAATTGTAAAACATAACTGATGTGATTAGAAACAAACTGTATTTTAACAAAACAGGTTTCAGTATCTGCACAATGAAAAAGTGTTTGTATTTCAACTACGGATATTTCACATAACTATCTTTATAGACCATCTGGAAGAGTAGAGGTCTTACAGCATATGAACAAAGGAAGTTTGAATGTGCTATTTTTCTGAGCCTCTTTTAATAAAGATTACAAGATGGCATAAAGCAAAGTTTATTTGCTCAAGTGTTCAATACAATACAAATCCAGTTATTGTTTCTCTATTCAAAAACTTGGGTTTTACCTCAGGACCATAGTAATAAGAAGGTAGTTTGAATGATACAGATACCACAGAATGAAAATAAAACCAGCACAATTAATATCTTTGTGAGACTGATTCTTTCTAATTTACTTCATGCAGGAGGGACTTCATGGCGTTAAGATATGGGAAATAACAGAATGTGTGTTCTTTGTGTAAATACTCTCAGTAACAAAATACAAACAAATAGCATAATTTTGAGCTTAGAAGCAATAGCCAGTGAAATATAAGCCATAACATTTAACCTGATTTGTTGAAGGGAGGAATAAAAAGCAAGGCAGGATTGATTGATCCAGTTATTTCTACCTTCCATAGCACGGGCAGAGCCCTGCATTTCCTTACCTTGAGCAATGAAGCAGACCCAGAATCTTGGCATATAGACATTAAACTAGGAAGGAAACACAAACTTTAAAATATTAACTAATTCAGCAGTATTGAAAGTAATGCATTTAAAACACAACAGTAAGGTATTTAAATATAACAAAGAAAACCTATAGAACAGGATAGGAAGAAAAACGTTTGTTCGTTAGGATGGGTCACATCCATAAGCCCAACATAAAATTTCTTCCATGTTTTATGTGCCATTTAAAAGAAGACTAAAGAGTTCAGCAAGAACTGTCCTTGGCATCTAAAGTCAAGACATGGTTTTCTAGTCAGTGGTGTAAATAAACCAATGTCCAAAAATAAGTACAACCTGGAGATAAAGGTCTGAGTGGTGTTATCAGGTAAGATTTTGACGGGCATGTTTTTACATTAAAGAAAAAAGAGTTGTTTTCTTTATCCCATTTCAAAGTAATACTCTCATTTAAAAGTCTGTAAAAGTAGACGACAAAGAAATGATCCACCAACCTACCAAACAGGAATAACTACTGTTAATATTATATATGAACTAAATTGTGATCCTAGGTCAGGGGTTCCCAACCCCCTGCTATTAGGAACCGGGCCACACAGCAGGAAGTGAGTGGCGAGCCAGCAAGCTAGCGAAGCTTCATGTGCTGCTACCCTTCGCTTGAATTACCTACCGCCTGAACCCCCTCCCCACTCCGGTCCATGGAAAAACTGTCTTCCACGAAACCGGTCCATGGTGCCAGAAAGGTTGGGGAGCCCTGGTCTAGGTGATTTCATTTTATAGTCTGTCTGAAATGGGCATACCAAGTAATTGAGGTTAAAAAATTACTTTTGTTAAGTCTTTACCTCAAAAAGTCAGTTTAAAAAAAAAAAAAATCCACCAAAAATGTGAAGTTGCTACTTTCTGCCTCTTTAACAGACGTGCTCCCCAAACTAAAGAAAATATTTCTTTTGAATTTCTGCAGCTATAGCAACATTAAAACCCAGAGCTTGAGGATTTGTGTCACTACCTACCTTGGTCAGGAAGTGGTGTCTAACCAGGTTACTTTGTTTTCGCCCTCTGAACCAAGATGCCAGCAGTTGAAGCAATGAAGAAGACCACAAAGAACAAACAAGGCTATGACCCAAGGGCACAGAATCTGCGATGATACCAAACACCTATATTTTATTAATGTCACTGTCATAGGAGAAGTAGCAGTAAGTCTGAGTTCTAGAATCAGAATTGGTTCAAAGCCAGATTTTGACATTTCCCAGATGTATGACCATGGATAAATTAATCTAATTCCAATTTTGCAATTTATAAGACAGTAACTAGCAGTACCTGGCTTCACAGGGTTAATGTAAGCACCAAGCCTGGCACTTGGAAAGCTATCAGTAAGTGTTACCTATTTTTATTATGATTCAGCTCAATATCTTTGACTATATTATACTTTACAAGGTAAAATGAATTTTATGGGATCATTTTCCATGACCAACAACTTGTGGCTTTCCTAAGGGATGAATAAACTTACCTAACAAAATAGAAAGGAGGTGATAACATGTGTCTGCTTCCAGATTTTTAAGTTATTTTCACACTAGCCATTTAACTGACAGCACTGGCATCAGCATTTCCTAAAATCACATAAGAAAACTAAAGTTCAGAGAAGTTGACTTCTTTGCCTAAGATCCCATGACTATTAAGCTGCAGAGCCAGAAGTAGCACCCACATTGTGGCTTTCCCTGCAACTCCTCTGAATCATCCCAGTGATCTCAAAAACTAACTGCTTAAGGCATGGAACTGAGATGAATGGTCATACTCCCGGGTTTCTGGCCATCAGAGCTCCATGACAGTCTTCTCTAAAACACAGTGATTAAGCATGACTCATCCATGCTACTTTATAAAATCAAAGAGTATATGGCGATAAATTCTCAGTTTGAGGAAGATGCAAACTGCTGAAAAGACAAGAATTTTTAAAAATAAACCCAGCAATTTGGAGATGCTTAGTAAAGAGAAGTAGAAACAATGTCTTTAAAGACTCCAGTATCTGTGTTAAGATACCAGACCAACTCCAAGACACATACACAGAAGTTGTATCTACAACAGTATTTTTCAAATCATTCTGATTACAACTCACAGTAAGAAATATATTTTACTTTACAACCTAGTACATATATATCCCTATGGCTAGCAAAAGCTTTACATACAAATACTATTTCCCTGATGTCTTCAATATACTTTTGTTTCCTGTTCTGCTTCATTAAAAAAAAATGTTGGCTGGACCCACTTAATTCATTTCAAGACCCAAACAGTTTGAGAAACACTGAACCGAAGAGATACAAAGGCTATCTGTATTATCATACCATGTTCTAATAGAGGTTTAAAATATTTAGAAAGCAAACATAATCTTAGCAAGGGAAAAAAATGATATTGATATACATTGGCAGGGAACTCCTAGGAAGAGGATACTATTTCACATCCAACCACTGAAAAGCAACTTTCAGTTGCTTTTAAGGAAAGCAACTGAAAAGTCTATAATGATCTTTTAAGGAAAGGATCATTATAGACCTAAAAACTTTTGGGGGGAGGGTGTATATTTAATACTAATGAACCAAAGCAAAAAAATTAATAAATAAATGGGGGAAGATGGGAACACCCAGCTTGAGATCTAAATTTGCTCCTCTCAACCTCTTTAAAGGTGGAAGGAAAAGACTGAGAGTAAAAAGAATGGGAGAAAATGTTACGCCAATTTGAGAGATTCTCTTCACATTTGCTGCTGTGTTTAATTATAATGTTATAGATATAATCTCCAAATTCTGGTTAACATTTACCCCCAGAAATAATTTTTAGAATTTCTTGCAAAGTAATTTGGTGACCACTTTTTATGACAGGCAGCTGTGGTGACACTTTTATTTCACTTAAAAGATGACCCTGCTTTCTAAATGATTATACTGCATGCAGCCTTCACACAGATTAAACCCTTCAGCCTAAACAACTGTCTTGCATTCATAAACCACCGACACAAAGGATGCAGAAAGAATGAATTACCAAAACAAACGGGAAAAAAACTCCTCTATCTGTACTTTAGAATGAAATTGACTGTCCCCAGCTAAATCTCTAACAACCTGTAATGTACTGAATTACATATAAACAGGTACGTCTTTCAGTATGCTTGCTTATATTTTAACATTTGCTTAGCACTTAACACAAAGATCAGGTGCTTTCAGTTCAAGAGCAAGTTAAGGAGGTAGCAAGGAAGTAACAACTGACAATATTTTATATCCTGCTACCTAACACAAACACAAATTCATTTTTCTATCTGTGAAAAAGAACATACTAAAGTTATTTCAAGCTAGAAATGTCTGAAAAGAAAGAAATTTGAATTTGAGGCAATATTCATAAAAGTACACAGAAAAAGATTCAAGAAGAACAGACTTTATTTTTAACATAAAACTTCTATTTTCTTGTGAGGCAGCAACAAGTGTTCAGGTATAGGGAATACATAAGTACACAGTAACAATATTTATCACCATTGGAAATGCTGTTTTTTGGGAGAATTTTGTTAGAAAAACGAAACTTTAAAAATTGCATTTTAAAAAGATTTACACAGCTTCAACAGAGATGAAAAATAAAGACTTTTAAAAAACATAAATTATATTCTTCAACAGGATTGTATAGACAAAATATTGTTCAGGGCTGCTCTGCTTATCATTAATGTAGGCAGAGTAAAACATAAACCTTAAAGTGCGAAGTTAAGTGTTTTAGCTTTCTTAATGCAAATTCAGCACGTCCACTGGTCTGGTCTTGAGACACTGAAATTCTAAGCATTAAGGAATGAATCTTTAGAATAGTAAATTCAGTAGTGGCAATTTTTCTCTTATTTCCTTTAACAAAAGAAAACTCTGACAACCCACTCTTAATCTTGGACATACAGAAAGCTATAAATTCTGCTATTTTTTAAATACCTTCTTCCAGTAAAAGCCAACCATTAAAAAGAAAGAAAGAAAGAAAAAAAAAAGGCTTCCTTGTTGCCAGTTATTCCACAGTTAACAATAGCACCTTCTAAAACTCTGATTTGGCTTGTCACAAATATAAGAAATATTTAAAACAATATGAAGACTCTAGTTAAAAAATAATTTTGGCATCCATGCTCACCATATTAATCAAAGAAGCAAAACAGGTATTTTTAAAACATAACTGCTCACAAAAGCCATGACAAGTAATATAGACTTGGTAATGATCAGAAACCGTAAATTCATGTTATCACCGCAAGGAAAAAACCGTTTAAGGGTAAAAATAACACTGACAAAGTTTATAACCAGAGAATAGCTTTCTTTTGCTGAAATATACAAGCCACCTATTTCTTTCTTTTACCGCAATGGAAGTAAATTTATTTAGTTTTTAAAAATTTAAATTATATTCCCATTGAAGCTATTCTAATTTATTTACCTTCTGTACAGTTTTCTACAGAATAACAAGATAGTTATGGAATGTAATTTTAGAAAACAATATTATGCATTCTATTGAGAGTAGACCCATTTTTTTAAAAAAGTCAACCACCTGTGAACCAAGGTTACATAAAAGCCGAGTAGACTGTGACCAATATTTTTGCAAGACTGCATAAAGCTCAGATACTTAAAAATTAGCCCTTTGGCACTGGCAGTTAAGAGTTTTTTATACCTTGTACCTTCCCCCCCTCCTCAAATCTCAGGCTCTATTTCTCCCAAACATGAGGACTATGTTTAGTTGCCATATAATTCATTTACCTGCAAATTCACATTCTCCTTACAACCAAACATTAAAAGTTCCACCTCTAAGACCGTAAATAATACTATCTTAAACTTGTTCTCCCATTCTGATTGTAAATTAGTTTAAGGATATATGAAACTCTACAGAAAGATGTGAGTTAGATAAACATGCACAACAGAGTAAGAAGAAAAACTGTTTACAAAGTGGCATTCTAGTTGTGAAACACCCTTGTGACATGTACAGATGGAGAGGGAAGTAAATGTAAGGCAAGGAAAAGAACACAGATTTAACAGAATTCAGGTAATCCAAAAACTGATTTTGGATTTTTTTGAAACCTTATTTTTTAACTTCCTGCCATCGATACCAACTCACCCGATGTCAGCTTTACCTTTCTTTTGTACTTCTGACAGAGCAGTTCTCAGTGGTGAAATGGTAAATAGAGGCAAAGAATCAGTAGGTTCTCAAAGAACCTAGTGACCAGAACATTTAGACTTTGAATAACTTAGCTTTTCCTGATTTAGAAGCCACAATGTACTAATTTCAGGAAAATTAGTTTTGGACAGAAAGGGTACCAAAATTCATCGATGTCACCAACTGAAACCTGACAGACTTATTCAAATGTTTGAGTTTATCTAATTTGCCTAAATACATCTCTGTTTTCAACTTAACAGGGCAAAATTTTTAATTACTTCGATGTTTTAAAGGTACATGAGTATAAGAAGTCCTTTCAGAAGATTTATTGCTACCACTAGCTGTTCTTTGATGGGATATATCTGGACATACTGACATATTAACCTTCTAAACTATATCCCTTTTACAAGTATTTGTTTTCTCCCTATAATATGTATAGGAACATTAAATTATTGCATCATAAGGTAGTTTGTGAAGATCTTAGAAGGATGCTTTCTATCAACAGTTTACTATAACTTTTTAAAAAGAGCTGCTCCTCAATTTCACTACCACATACCCAGACATGAAATACTGCTGTCATGTAATACTGGCAGTGATTGTATTAGGATGAGCCTAAATCCAAAACCATGTGGATTCTTCAAAGGTTCCTGTTCTTTATGCTCCAAAGCTCTCCTTGCCTGTTTTCCCCACCGTGTGGAATGCTGGAGGGAAAACTAGCAAAACCTATAGGCAACATATCTCAGTGCCAACCACCATAAAGGAAACGTCAGTCGCAAGACTGTGACTAAGGATTGCTATTCAACGGATTACACTCCTGGCAAACTACTAACCCTGACCAAATCCACAAGACAACAACATCACAAAAGCGAAGGAGGAAATCCATGCACAGCCATTTTAGGATCTCGTGGGGCTATGATACAGTGACGGTTAAAGGTAGAACGACACCTGTGGGAAAGAAAGGAGATCATGTGATAAATATTGAGCAGAAAACCCAAGGGGCTCCTTACTCCTAGCTAGCAGTCGACACTGGGTAGTTAGTTTCCTTTTGGCTCACTGACTTTTAAACCAAGTTCCAATGATGGGTGAGAACATATGAAAGCACTTGTCTCCAGATTATAATTTTTCTGACCACATGGTGAAATGTGTACAGGAGTAGTGAGGAAAAGAGCAGTTTTACAAGTATTTCACCCAAAGCACAAACATCTGACATCAAAAAACATAAATCACATAATGTACTAATATTGCTTTTTTATCTCTTTTATATATACTTGTTCAATGCATTTACCTATCAATTCTTGTTTGGGAGAAGAACACAGTCATGAGATTAAGATTGCTAGGAAAATGTCAACAATCCCTTTGGTCCCAAAGCTGAAAACAGCTGAGAAAAGCACACATCTAGAAAGGGAAACAAGAAACAGAGGCCAAAGAATCGTCTGAACATCCTGTTTGCTATGTCTTCAGAAAACGTAACATTGGTGTTATAAAATCGTCATTTTCATACAAAAGATGGTTCTTGCAGCATCATTCACGTCTCCCTTCAAGAATCATGTTTGCAGGGATCAGTTTTTTATTTGTTTTTTTCAAAGAAGTCTAATTTGAAAGCAAAAAACAATGTGATATCAGCCCTCCAGAAGGAAAGAATGAAACCTTTTTCTTCTTTCAACCGGTGCTTTAAGAAAAAGCAGGCTAAGCACTGAGGGCTGGCCTTCAGGAGTGAGCAGAGCCATCAGAGGGGCTGCTTTCTTCCAGAAGCCGCGCTGTGACACATCAGCGTGGAAATGCTGGAGCACGACACAGCCAACTGGGAGCGCACGATGCCATCGCTGCCAAGGGATCGAGGAGATTCTCAGTTGACCAGAACAGTGGCCTCACAGCGCTGGGGCCTATCCTTCAGCTTCCTCAATGGGTTCTGGTGGTGGGAGGAGAGAGGCTGGTGGCGGGACTGTACTCGTTCCTCGAGAGACTCGGTCTTGCTCTGTGTTTGTAGACAGGGAGGCCACAGCAATAGGCTGCAGAAGAGTGGTTGTCATGCCAGTGGTGACTGTCAGACTGTGGCCAGAGCCCTTGAGGGTAAGATCTGGTGTGGGGAGGAGTGGTTTAAGGATGCTGACGAGGCAGAAAGCAGAGCCGCTTTTAGGAATGAAATTCACCTTGTTTTTGTCAGGGCAGTAAAAGGCCGGGATTTCGTGAAGTTGTTTTGGCCTAGACATAGAATAAACAACCCAATACTTTTAAGTCACAGAACATCAGAAGTTCTTTTTTTTTTTTTAAAGTAATAACTTACAGACACAAAAAAGGAAAACAAAACTCAAGCTATGTCCAAAGCTTCAAATGTTATTGACCAAGGACACATGATTCAAATTATTTATCTCAGAATGCTGTAAGGACACCAGATTTTGTTGCTGCTTTCAGTTCCCTGGCGAGCCCTGGGCACCTAGGATGCTCAGACATCTAAGTGAAGATCTAAGATAGCCAATTTGAATAAAGAATTTCCTAAAGCAAAAGATATTCTAGCTGTTTAAAGACAAAAATATGTTCCACTATGATTTTTCCAAAGTCTGCACTATTTTGAAGGGAAAAGGCAAGGAAATTAATGACGTACATTGTCTATCTTTTACTGAGTTCCACCACTGCATGACTAAACTTCGGTGGGCATGAGTTCTCCAAGTGCACTTAAAAATCTCTTTGAGGGGCTTCCCTGGTGGCGCGGTGGTTGAGAGTCCGCCTGCCGATGCAGGGGACGCGGGTTCGTGCCCCGGTCTGGGAAGATCCCACATGCCGCAGAGCGGCTGGGCCCGTGAGCCATGGCTGCTGAGCCTGCGCGTCCGGAGCCTGTGTTCCGCAACGGGAGAGGCCACAGCAGTGAGAGGCCCGCGTACCGCAAAAACAAAACAAAACAAAACAAAACAAACAAACAAAAAAATCTCTTTGAAACAATTCTCTAAGTTAATAGCCATGACGGTTTTCTGAATAACGTAACATAAATGTAAAATCAAAATAAAACTAATGACAGTCCTCTGTTCTGAAAGTTTTTATTGAAGCCAAATCCTTCCCTGTCCCTAGTTGCTCCTGCAAATTAACCCAAAGAGTTGCAAAAGGATACGAGTGTTAATGGTATTCCCTGAAAATATAAAAAATTAACGTAACATGGAAGTGACACAAAATTAAAAAGAAATTCAAGTGGAAGAACCTAAATAAATCAAGATTCAGGTGGGAAAAGGTAATACGATATGACAAAGTATTGTTCTCATCTCTCCTAATGAAATGAAAAAAAAAAAAAAATCCAAATGTGCCAAGTCTGTACTAGATTCTGGAGACCCAAAGACAAAATGAACTACAAGGAGATAAACATGTAGTTCTTGGGAAGAGGGAGGTACTGGAGACAGACTGTATTTCAATATCATTAGTCTCCTTTCTAATCGTTAATTTGTTTTTAAAACATTATTCAGAGAAGCTACGAATTACTTCAAAGGATCCATAAGCTTTACTGGACTGCCAGAGGTGTCCATAGCACAAAAAAGCTTGAGAACTCCCGCTAGCGGGACTGACAGATGTGATAAAAATGGTTTGTAAAAGGTTTAGGGGTAGAAAAAGGGAGTGGATAACCTGTGGCACAGAGAAAGAGAGGGAGTTTGGTAGGAAGGTAGCTTCTAGAGGAAGTAACATCTGAACTGGGTTTGAAAGAATGAATAAACAACAGACCTGGGGAGTAGGTGCAAAAAAAAAAAAAGTTCCAAGTACAACGTTTTTGGGTGGGCATATTTTGCTTTGGGTGGGTATATTTTATTGATTAATAGTGAATACTACCCATGGATAGCTTTGGCAAGTATAATAATTTAAAAAGAAAAAAATTACATTGTTTAAATTTGTTTTTCTTGTGTATTGTTCTTTCTTGGATACAATGGAAACTTAATACTTGAGTACATCTAGGGCCACACGTGTATTTGGATATATTATGATAAGAAGAGCACACACTCCTCTGTTTTTACTGACAGCATGGATTTCAATTCCTTAAAGAAGATAGGAAGTTGAGATTATGTTTCTTGGTTTTTTGTTTTGTTTTGTTTTTTTGTGGTACGCAGGCCTCTCACTGTTGTGGCCTCTCCCATTGCGGAGCGCAGGCTCTGGATGCACAGGCTCAGCGGCCATGGCTCACAGGCCCAGCCCCTCCGCGGCATGTGGGAGCTTCCCAGACCAGGGCACGAACCCGTGTCCCCTGAATCAGCAGGCGGACTCCCAACCACTGCTCCACCAGGGAAGCCCCATGTTTCTTTTTCTTTTAAATAAATTTATTTATTCATTTATTTATTTTTGGCTGTGTTGGGTCTGTTGCTGAGCACGGGCTTCTCACTGCGGTGGCTTCTGTTGCAGAGCACAGGCTCTAGGCGCGCAGGCTTCAGTAGTTGTGGCACATGGGCTCAGTAGTTGTGGCTCGTGGGCTCTAGAGCGCTGGCTCAGTAGTTGTGGCGCACAGGCTTAGCTGCTCCGCGGCACATGGGATCTTCCTGGACCAGGGCTTGAACCCGTGTCCCCTGCACTGGCAGGGGGATTCTTAACCACTGTGCCACCAGGGAAGTCCGAGATTATGTTTCTATAATTAAATAATGCTTGTATTTTCTTTTGAAGAATTATATTCTTCAATTATATTCAATTATATTCTTCATTCTTATATTAGGAAAAAAAGGGCTAATCAATTTTTATACCCTCCTCCAAATGAGGCCTAGATTTTTAACTAATTTATTTATTGTTTGAGGTTATCTTATTAAAAAGATAAAACTGTCTTAAAAATCACTTAAGACACATGGCTGCTAATGGATCTTGAAGATGAAACCACACATTTCTGAGATACAAACTTCTGACTTGGACATTTTTTAATGACAGAATCTAAAATCAGTTTAACTTCCTTTCTGCTTTTACAAAAACAGACTTATGACAGATCTCACACAAAATAACGTAAACAATAACAACTTGTCTAACTGGCACCCAGATCAAGAAACAGAACCCTAACAGTAAAAAAGAAAAAAAAAGAAGCATCACCACCCCTCCTCCAGTCATGACCCCAACCCACCAAAAGGAATCATTTTTCACTCCATTTAACTTCGAGGAGCAGATTCCCCAAGAAACTCGTTACCCACCCCTGGGGTGTATGACCAGTATTATACTTATGCTACTAGAAACTGCAGGTACTAATACTACTTCATAGTTTTCTTCAATTTAAGAACCATACATATCAAAAAACCAAAACACACATACACACACGTGTACACAGAAACCCTCAGAACTAGTTTAAATATTTTACTTTTTCCTTAAGAAGTTATTCCAAAAGGATTGTATCTCAAAATAAACATAACTGCTTGCTAGCTGACTTTCTGAGAAACAGATGGTCAGGATGGATAATTATTATAGGTATTTTCATACTGATGTGAGGAATTCTTTGGTATTTTTTTAAAGGCTTATGTATTTTCTTTTTAAATTCAGGAATAAATTAGTAGCTAAGAAATGGTGATTCCAAATTACTTAAAATGGGAGGGATGGAAAGAAAGGAAGAAAAGAAGGGGTTATGTCATATTTTTAAAAAAATCTCTATACTGAAAAGAAGCCAAAATATCTAGGAATCTAAGGTAACTAAGGTCAAGGAGTTCATTAATTGGGATCAGGAAACAGCATATGTGACTTCATTAAAAAGGACTTGCTGGGACTTCCCTGGTGGTCCAGTGGTAAAGAATCCGCCTTCCAATGCAGGGGACGCGGGTTCAATCCCTGATCAGGGAACTAAGATCCCACATGCCGTGGGGCAACTAAGCCCATGTGCCTCAAACTACTGAGCCTGCGTGCTCTGGAGCCCCCACTCCACAACTAGAAACAAGCCCTTGTGCCACAATGAAAGATCCCACATGCCACAATGAAGATCCCGCATGCTACAACTAAGACCCAACGCAGCCAAAAATAAATTAAATAAAAGACTATGCCTCTGGTGCCATATTAGCTATAAAAAAAAAAAGGACTTGCTAAGTGCAACTGGCATGGCTATGGTCTGTGCTGTATCAAAAAAAAAAAAAAAAAAAAAAGAAATGCAAAATCTGGTCTTGCCCTTTCTGGGCCCAAATCCAACTACCTGTTTTCTTTCAGGTAAATAAACATACATTTCTAAAAACCAGAGATCAACCTCTCACTGACTCCAACCCCTGGTTCAGAGTTATTATCTTTAAACCAAAATTAAGACTTGGAGAGAAAAGTATACTTTAAAGAATGATTAAGATAAAATTTAAAAATTAGGACCAGGGGCTTCCCTGGTGGCGCAGTGGTTGAGAATCTGCCTGCTGATGCAGGGGACACGAGTTCATGCCCCGGTCCGGGAAGATCCCACATGCCGCAGAGCAGCTGGGCCCGTAAGCCATGGCCGCTGAGCCTGCGCTCTGCAATGGGAGAGGCCACAACAGTGAGAGGCCTGCGTACAGCAAAAAAAAAAAAAAAAATTAGGACCAATAATCTACCTTTGCTTTAATGCTAGTGCATCCAGTTTTGCTCTAATTATGACATAACTGGGGCAAAAAGAAACCAATTTTTTAGACTTTGAGTAACTTGTTTTACTGATAGGTTAAAATTACCTCTAAGAAATCCACTATTGGGTTACCGCTGTTAATTTCTTTTTGGAATATAATTAAGATATTTAAAAATGAATAGATCTCCATGTGCTACACATCCTTTATATCAGTAAAATTTATAATAAACTATGTGCATTTAAAAAAGACTAGGTTTACCTTCTAATAACAGATGGATGTGCCATAAAACATTTTATATGTCAGGGTTTACCTTATGTTTCTTTGATCTATCTATCCCTCCACACACACACCACATCCTTTCTTCCTTCCCTTTAGAAACAAATAACATAGTTGTATGTATATAGTTCAGTTATTGAGAAATTTTCCAAATGTAACAGTCTAAGGCAGATACCACAGGACACCAACCCACACAACCAATATTCACTCAAAGTCATTTACACAGAAATTCAAACTGCTTTTTAAGTCCATCAGCCATTTCTCTGCACTCAGGCACATCTGAATTACCAATACGTCAATCAAAGATTTCAACTCCATAAGGTTCCATGTGAACCATTGATTTTTACTTAAAAGAATGACTCCATTTCTTAAGAACTCTCATGAAAAGGTCTAAGCCAGCATTTTCAAGTCAAGCATAAAAATCCTATGAGGTTTGTTAAAGATGCATAATCTAGGTCCTACCTACATCCATATTTTTACTCATTAGGCCTGGGATGGGACCTCAGAATCTGGAGTTTTAACTAATAACCCAGATGATTATGATGCAGGGAGTCTATGCACGTGGAGAAATACTGCTTAAACTCTCTGGCACCAGTCAAGTTTTTAGACTTACATGGTGAAAAAAATAAGCAGTTGCTAAAATGGAGTTTTCAATTACTGTCACAAAAGCAGATAGGAGACTGACAGCTGGGATCTCCTAGTAGAGGAGGTGAAGGGATTAAAAAACAATGCTCTTTGTGTGGCAAAATTACTCAGAATTTAGATTAAAGGAAGCACTGACAGAGGGGGAACAGAGAGGAACAAAAGGATGCCATATTTCAAAATGATTCTAAGATGTTCATGATGGAAGAAAAAGATACATTATGTGATTCAGACAAGGCTGGACAATCTCCACATTGTAGTTTTGGTTTCATAGTGAGAAAAAGCCAGAGGATGGCTTTCAGACTTGCAGCGATAGTGAGACTGGAAGGTGAGGTTTATATAAGTACCATCATCCTCTCCTCAAATAATGTTCATCAGCTAATTTGCTCAGTTTCATACATACCTGCAACCCTGTAGCCACCACTTCCAAAGCAAGGGGCCATAGCTACTGAAAACACAAAGTTGCAATACTTGCTGAGCAGACTCTGAGTCTAAAACTATGAGTACCTGACTAGAGTACTAGCCAACAGAAATATATGAGCACAGAAGATCGCATACCAAGGGTACCAGACACCGTTTAAAATTCTGCTTCTTCCGTGATCTTCATCACAGGAACATGTTTCTGCAAAGTAATAGGATTCTCTTCCCCACGTTGGCAGGAAAATATTTTTTTTAACTGTTTAGAGAACTGGAGACTATAAGTAGTTAAAAACTAGAGGGAATTTGATCCTTGAAAGAAGGAAACCCACCCTGCGTTGAGATCCATGGTTTACCTTGAATAAATACAATGCTAAATTCAATGTGTGGAGCTGATTGTTTACAGGTTCAAAACTAACCATGGGTGATACGTTGGGGACAACTGAGGAAACGTGAATAACAACCGGATATTAGTTCATATTAAGCATAACTGTAATTTTCTTTGGTATGACAATGGTATTGTGGTTATGTAGGAGTGGTTACTTTTACCATGGTTACTTTTAGGAAATGAATATTAAACTGCATTTGAGGTTAAATGTCATGTCTGCAACGTACTTTCAAACAGTTCAGCAAAAACTAAGCAAAATGTTAACTATAGGATCTAGTGGTGGATCTATGGGTGATCACTGTACTGTTCTTCAGCCTATTTGAAAATTCTCATAATAAAAGTTTTTTGGGGGGGAGGGATGATGGGGGATACTTACGAGCATTCCTCAAAGACTTTGACCCTCTCACAGCCCTCAGGAGGTTCCCTTTTGAACATGTAACTGTTGTTAGGTTTTGGTGAGGTTGCATATTTGGGCAAAGGAGAGTTGTTCCCATTATCTGCAAGAAACGACATGCTGGATTACTGAGAAACACTAGCACATACGTGCGGAGTCATACTGTATTGGATCGTTCTTGGCCTCCCCCTACACCATGAACAACTTGAGGGTAAGGAATAGTGCTTCATTCATCCACATCACCCCACTACCTAACACAATTGCTGGTAAAGAGGAGATAATGTTTGTTAAATAAATGCATAAACAAGTAAGAGATTTTTATTTTTCTTCTACTTACCATCACCACAGCCTAGGTAGGTTATTATTTAACCTACCATCACTTACTCCTCAGCACTGAACACTGCCATATTTCTATTCTGTACACGGCATATTGGGCTCAAATGCCACTTCCATTCTTCCCAGGACAAGTAATTGAAATGGTTCTTCACTGGTTGTGTATCATTCACTCTTGGTCTGCCCCTCAGAATCGCTCTATTTGATTCCTCTGTCCCTCTGGCCACAGTCTCTGCTGCAGGTGGTCAGATCCATATGCACACTATATGCCGAAGACTTTCTTTTGCCTACAAACTTCTCTATACCTAAGAGGTCCTTCTCCATACATTTTCCCAAACCTCCTTCAAAGTCTGGCTCAAAGTTTTTGAAATCTTTCTAAATTAACCCTACCAAAGGGAACACTTCTTGACTCTGGTATTCCCGTCCAGTGCTGATGTCCTCAGTTTCTATTATATTAACTTGAAATTCTAGACATGTTCCCTAAGTGTCCTAAATGTAGAGTCTGACTGTGCCAACTAAACTACAATTCCTTGCTGGCAATATAGCACTGTAGCCCTTTCTCATAAAAGAAATCAGAGGAGCTAACCAGTCGCTAGTCTCCTAAAGTCAAATACAGCAGGACATAAAACTTATGGAGTTCCTATATGTTATTGAAGTAAAAGTAGAAAGTATGGGAAATCAAGGGACAGATTACAATAGCCATGGTTTAGTTTGTGAGGAGAGGGGTACATCTGATTGAGTGCTAAGTACCAGGGGCTGCATTCACTATCCCCGTTTTTTTTTTTTTTTTTTGCGGTACGCGGGCCTCTCACTGTTGTGGCCTCTCCCGTTGCGGAGCACAGGCTCCGGACGCGCAGGCTCAGCGGCCATGGCTCACTGGCCCAGCCGCTCCACGGCATGTGGGACCTTCCCGGACCGGGACACAAACCCGTGTCCCCTGCATCGGCAGGCGGACTCTCAACCACTGCGCCATCAGGGGAGCCCTCACTATCCCTTATAATCTTCACAATAAGTATCAGAAGTAATTATGGCGACTCCTGACAAGAAACACATGGCCCAATCAAAGGATTTAGTTCAGTGGGTGTCAAACTTCTGTGCAGGTGAATCACCTGGGGGTACCAAAAACGCCTAGTGCCTGCGTCCTGTCCCCAGGGGTTGTGATTTAATTGGTCTGGGGTGTTGGTCTGGAACAGCCATGTTTTATTTAACCTAGAAGATGACAAAAAAGGGTCCAAATAATAAAATTTTACAACTGCCCACTGTCTGAAGTGACTTCTTCAGAAAATCTTATGTCCTCTGTACTTGCTACAGTCTAAGTACTTTAGGTGACTGGCAGTAATGAACAGTTGTCATTGGACATGGAACATTTCAGGACATTCAACACATTGCAAGTAGAAAGTTCTAAATGAATGACTACTAAACTGAGCTGTAGAATGTATTTAATAATAAATATCTTATTATTGCTCTCAAGTTCATGTAATAATAACTATGATTAGGCTAAAAAAACACTGCCCTGATACAGAGAGATGAAAGACCCTATTTGTTTTAAAAGGTAAGAATATTATTAGTAACTAATATGCAAAGTGTTATGTCTCCAATTACTTTCTGAGTCGGGCAAGTGGTTTAATACTGTAAGTAGCCCACCACCACCCCCTTTTACTCCAGGCTTGCCTGGAATACTCATCTTGCATTGATATAAATCAGCTTAATTCTTGTTAGAAATATCACAGGGCTTCCCTGGTGGCGCAGTGGTTGAGAGTCCACCTGCCGATGCAGGGGACACGGGTTTGTGCCCCGGTCTGGGAAGATCCCACATGCCGCGGAGCGGCTGGGCCCGTGAGCCATGGCCGCTGGGCCTGCGCGTCCAGAGACTGTGCTCCGCAACGGGAGAGGCCACAACAGTGAGAGGCCCGTGTACCGCAAAAAAAAAAAAAAAAGAAAAGAAATATCACAAATACAGATCCTAAAACACACTACTGTAACTTGAAGGTTTCACATTCAATTAAAAAGTAGTAAGATTGTAAAAACATGACAACTAAGGTGATAGAGAACAAATGCTTATCAGGACAAATGTTTATCTCATTTATACCAAAAAGAATGTCTCTCACTAATAAGGAACTTGTATTAGTAAGTGCAAAAAAGGAAAAAAAAAAAGGTACAAACAAAAGCCCATAACCTACCCAACTAGACCATCACCTGAGCACCACAGTAAAACCTACTGTTTTGTACTCCAATTTTTTTAAATCTATGTTTTGAACACATCTCAAAGTAATTATCTTAGTAGCCCTAAGTGTGTGTGCTCTGCTAGGAAATGAACAGAATGCATGATACAACAGGTGGTATTCACTTATCATCTGGTAGCAAACTCCTCCTGCACTGTACCTTTATCCCTGGGATCAACAAGCAGGTCATCAGCCGAACAAGGGCTCTCCTCGCTCCCCTCGTTGGAGATAGTGAGGAAGGACGTGGGGGACACAGACTGGGAGCGGCTGCTGCTGTTGCTCCCCCGCTCTGCCCCGCCGGGGGTCTGCGTGTCGATGCTGCGCGTGCTGCTGCTTCTCTGCACGAGGGGCGGAGGTGCACGATGGCCGTCTGGAATATCTTGTGGCTATAAAACGTAAGTATTTTCGTCATTGATTTTGCATATAACCTATGCACATCCTCCTGTATACTTTAAATCATCTCTAGGTTTCTTATCTACCCTAATACAATGCAAATGCTATGTAAATAGTTGCTGGTGTGTGGCAAATTCAAGTTTTGGATTTTGGAACTTTTTGGAATTTTTTTTTTTTAATTTTTTGGCCATGCCGCATGGCCCGTGGGATCTTACTTCCCCGACCAGGGATTGAACCTGCGCCCCCTGCAGTAGAAGCACAAAGTCTTAACCACTAGACCGCCAGGGAAGTCCCTGTCATTGATTTTGAAATGCATCTAACGTCATCCTTCCCCTGTTGTTCCAGAAGACTCAAAAGTCAGAAACCCTCTCATCAGGCCTCGCGAGAAAGAAGCCTCTGTGTTGCTCTGTGGGGATACCCCTGTCTCATCTGTTCCCTGCTGGACACTGAGCGGCAGACAGAGCCTCTGTATTCTCAGGGTCTGGCACATGAGTGGTCAGTGCTTGCTGAAGAATGAACTGCACTGAATTACTTATCATGTGCTATTATTTTTAAAATTATAAAAAAACAGGCCATTATAAAAGAGGAGAAATCTAGGTGTAACTCTAGGTTCCACGTTAGAAGAAAAGGTTATCCACTGTGTGAACTAGTCATAGTTGATGACAGGCCCTGCTACTTTCTACCCCTGCCCACTTCCTTCAAGAACAGGGTTTTCAAAGAAACCTTCCTAAGTGAGAGAAAGCTTAATCACAGCAGTGCTAATTATACAGGGAAATCAAGGAGAACACTCAGAGGGAAGCTTGTGTGACTCACTCAGCAGGGAAACCAGCTCCCTGTATACCTTTGGTACATTTACCTTTATTACATCAAAGAAAGTTTCCCCGTCATTCAGTGGAGGAGGGAAGGAGGAGAGGGTGTGGGCAGTTGCGTTTTCTCTAAGCTAAACCAACCTGTAATCTTAAGGGAGAGAATCTTAGGCGTCAATAAAACACTACTTTAAACTCCCCAATTTCTCTTTCACTGAAGAATGAAAGCTTAAATATACTGTGACATGGTTTTAAATATAAACAGGAAATTTTATCACTGTCTTATATATGAACCACTCTTGTGCGTGTCATAGTTAATAGAATACACATTCTTATGTGTATTACAGGTAAGCAGAACTGTGCTTCGATGATACAGTCAACCAAACAGTGACTAACATAAGCAAGAGGTAGATTCATACTTTAGAAAGTATTCCATGTCATATCCCTCCCTCCCCAACAAACTCATAAGCTAAACTTCTGTTAAATAGAGTTATAGCCAATAAGAAGCATATCACCTGTCTAGGGGTTTTTAAATACAGAAAAACAAAAAATAGTTTCTGTTCAAGGATCCAAATTTAAGTCACATCAGTTGCTTCTATGAGATGCAAAGAAATGAGAACTTTTCATTCACTTCCAAAGGTCAAAGTTTTTCAAAAGAGAAAATTTTCATTCTCAACAAGGAAGAAACCCATGTAAATACAGAAACAAAAACTGTGAATTTTCTTAATAATTAGAAAAGTTAATGTATGAATGATTTTAAGATACAAGAGTACTTACTATAAGTTGTTCTTCCTTTTCCCCAGTCTCTTTAATTATTATTTCAATCTCCTGATTCAATCCTTCCACACTATTCCGGAACCGGGAGCCTGTTGATTTGGTGATGGGAATTACTGGAATAAGTGCACTCTTTGGAACAGGCGCCTTAAGAAAAAGTGGTGGAGGCGGGAGAAGATACACTTAATAGTACCTTTAAGTTCTCTAGATGGAAGCATACTTCCATTTGACATGGTTAACTCTAAAATAAATCAAAATAAAATTTATAGGCCTCACAAAAACTGTGAAAACCTAAACCTGCTCCTTGGTATACATGAAATATAATTTAAAGCCAAAACCCCAGACAATCAAGGGAGAATTTCAGAAGTTTATTCACATCTATGAGGGACTATAAAGGGTATAGAGATAAAGGAAAATACTAAAAGAATGTTAACCTCAGATATTCCTTTATAACAGAGTTCAGGTTTCAGAACATAACTTTAAAGTCCTCTAGTGCCATAATTATATATATTCCAGGAAATAAACAACAAACAGTAATTTATCAAAAAAAAAGAAAAAATATTTTGGTGGAAAAATAAAATCACTTCCAAAGTCCATACACAGTAGCAAGATTACAGAATAACTTCCCTGTGAAATTTATTTGTACTGTCATTGTAATGATATTAGTATGTTTTGCTCCAAAGCCTATCTCTAATTTTTTTAAAAAAAATTTCCCACTGGCACAGTATTACTTTTGAAAAGAAATATCTGATTATATTACAGGATGTCACTTGGTTTCCTGACAAATACTCAAAATAAAATATGAAACAAGAATTGCGAGGTATCTGCCAAAGTTCATAGCAACAGTGTGCCAGAAGATCATCTTGTATTGTCCTGCTGTCTGGTAAAGAAATGTGATTAATCCATCCTTCATTTAGGGAGGTTTCTTTGGAAAACCTCCCTCTCAGAGAAAAGTGGAAGCAAGGAAACAAAGGTAGTAACAGGGCCTCTAATCAGTTACCACTAGTTTCATTTGATAACCTTGTTGTCTGACACAGAACTTAATGTTAAACCTGTATTTCTCCTTTTTTATTCCTGCACACCTTTGTAATTAAAAAAAGAGAGAGAGAGAGAAAAAAGCACAACACAAAAATCCTGGGAAACCAAAGCAAGACATTTGTTAGAAAAAAAAGTCAAAGGGAAATCAAAGGGAAAGCTTCAATCTGGAGTGCTGAGGCAGCACTTCTTCATTGCTTAGTTATGTTGGGCCCCAAGTCTCACCTTCCTCACATGTAATATGAGAACACGGCACTCCACCTCAGAGAGTGGTTCTGAGAATGAAATGAGAGGACAGGGGTGCAGTGCCTGGCCCAGAACGGATGGATCCTCAGTAAACAACAGCTACAATTTTTATTTTGTGTTTTCCCTATTATGTATTTGTGTTTTCCCTATTTTATTCTTCTCTTTCCATAAATTTTTTCAATTACCATTTATTTTCTTCTACATATGGAATCTTCTAACTTTCCCGCTTTTCAATCCTTCTGTTCCCCAGTCTTCTTCCCATACCCTCAAGCTTCTCATATTACTTATTTCCTTTTCACTTCCATCTCTCTTCTTTCTGTCCCATCTTCTAGTCTCAATATCCACTATCAAAGGAAGGAATATGACAAATCTTAAGTTTAGATATTCTATAGTGTTTTATAGAGAAAATTTATATAATTAAATTTTTTTCAAGTCCACATCTTTGAGTCATTCTCTACATGGTAGATCTTTGGGGCACTGATATACCATTTCCAAAATTGTTTGTTGAGGAAATCTTTGCCATGTCTTTGCCATGAAATCAAGGCCATATGTCTATTCTCTTGGTCTACTTCCTTTTCTCTGAAAACTTGTCCTGGTTAGACGCCTTCAGATTCCATGAGTGGTAACAACTCTCCACCCAACTTGGCAGGTGGCTAAAGCACAACAGCATCACAGATCACAAGTACTGGTTGGAAAATAAACCCTGAACTCAATGACACTCTAATACTTAACAAAATTTAAATTTCACATCACCTCACGTCAGCTAAACTATAAATTCCAAGTAACAAAGAGTGGCCTATAAGAACAATGAGATTTTTAAAAGGTGAATGAGAGAATTATTTTGCAAATTTACAAACAGAAAATCATGGGAGTAAAACTTGATTAAAACTATTCATATAGGTCTTCAAAGGTTTAGCTCTCATATTTCTTTTGATTCCCTCTTTCTTCAAATAAAAACATAAATACTGCCTATATGGGAAAGAATCTGAAAAAAAAAAGAGTGGATATATGTATACGTATAACTGATTCACTTGCTGTACACCTGAAACTAACACAATAGTATAAATCAACTATACTCCAATAAAAATTTAAAAAAAACCAAAACACAAATACTATGTTCAGGGGAAAAAAGGCAACTAATTTCTCAGCATTTTCTGTTCTACCTATTGGAACAAAGTCTCATCTATCCCAAATATTTCACAAAAGTGGAGTTAAAGAACACTCTTCCTTTATCTCTGAAAGTTTATCGGACCAAAAGCCAATATATACATATGCAACACACACACATTTATATTTCACACACACAAAAAGACTATTCTTCCAAAATGTCTAGAGTAAAAAGCTATACTTGGGTAGAGGAATCTCAGGTGATATATTTTTCTTTTAGATTATTTTTCTGCAACCAACCTGAGAGGAGAAACTATGTCTTACTCATCTCCTTATTGCCACTGCCTAACAGAATCTAGAACAGACGTGATGCTTATTTGACAAGGCTGCTGTTATGAATTGAGTATCTGTATCCCCCTAAAATTCACATATTGAAGCCCTAACCCCCAATGTGGCTATATTTGGAGATGGGGCTGTAAGGAAGTAATTAAGGTTAAATGAGGTCCTAAGAATGGGGCCCTGATCCAACAGAATTGGTGTCCTTGTAAGAAAAGACACGGGAGAGCTCACTCACTTGTGCTCTTCTTCCTCTCCCCCTCCACACACACGCACCAAGGAAAGGCCATCTGAGTACATGAGAGGGCAGCCATCTGCAGCCCAAGGGGACATCTCACACCAGACACTAACCTTGCTGGCACCTTGATCTTGGACTTCCAGTCTCCAGAGCCATGAGTAAATTAATTTCTGTTGTTTTAGCCACTCGAGCTTATGGTATTTCACTGTGGTAGCCCATGCTGACTGATACACTCACCCTTAGTTTTATTCTTCATTTTTAGTTTTCAATACTCTAAAGAGACTACTTAAACATGATCCTGAGATACAGTAGCTTGAGAGAACTTGAATATGGCCATAAAAACTTTACTCTGAGACACTATTTTTAAATGGCATTGTTTTCTTTATTGCAAAAGTAATAAGTATTCACTGAAGAAAAATAAATGGGATTGTTACTAATTTGATAAATATCCTTCTATCTAGCCCTTTTCTTCTGTGCATAGACACTTTTAACCAGAAATCGATTGTAACTTGTGCTTTGTAACTTATTTTTTTACTTCCTATTTCCCTAATTTTACTTCCCAATTCCCTAATTCCTATTTCTTTCTATGCTTTAAAACACTTATTTACCAAATCATTTTTATAGCTGCATAGTCTTTCATTGTATAAGTGTATGAAGAAGTCAGTGTCCTGTTATTGGCCAAATAGTTTCCAATTTTTCACTATTCAAAAAAAATACTGGCAATTCCCTGGTGGTCCAGTGGTTAGGACTCTGCACTTTCACTGCCGACGGCTTGGGTTCAATCCCTGGTCAGGGAACTAAGATTTCACAAGCCACGCAGCCCAGCCAAAAATAAAAAAAGAAAACAAAAAAAATGCAGCCATAAACATCCCCTTAGATGAGTATTTGCACACATATGTAAATACTTCCTTAGGATACAATCCTGGAAGGACTAATGGCTCAAAATGCAAGAAAGATTTTCAGGATTTTGATTCGTATTGCCAAACTGAACAGCAAAATATTTTTACTCCTTACAATATCTGCACCTCCGTGTTCATTACCGCATTCATAATATTCACAATAACTATGACATGGAAACAACCTATGTGTCTGTTGATGAATGAATGGATAAAGAAAATGTGGAACACACATAAACGATGAAATATTATTCAGCCATGAAAGAAATCCTGCCATTTGCGACAACATGGATGGACCTTGAGAGCATTATGCTAAGTGAAATAAGTCAGACAGACAAATACTGTATACTGTATGTTCTCACTTAAATGAGGAATCTAAAAAAAAACACAAACTCAAAAAATAAATTAAAAAAATTTTTAAATAAAAATAAAAGTAAACCAAACTCACAGAAACAGAAGTAGATTGGTGGTTGCCAGGGGCAGATGGGTGGAGGAAATGGGTAAAGACAATTAAGAATACAAACTTCCAATTACAAGATGAATATGTTCTGGGGATCTAATGTACAGCATGGTAACTATAGTTAACAACATAGTATTATATACTTGGAAGTTGCTAAGAGAGTAGATCTTAAAAGTTCTCACCAGAAAAGAAAAAACAGGTAACTACATGAGGTGATGGGTGTCTTAACTAATCTTACTGTGGTAATAATTTCACAATATATACATATACCAAGTCATCACACTGTATATCTTAAATACACAATGTTATGTGTCAATTATATTTCTATAAAGCTGGGGAAAAAGGAAAAGAATGATACACGATTTCTTCAAAATTGCTTTTTAAAAAACTTTTGCCCTATGAACAACACTGTCAAAAGAATGAAATACTAATTCAGACTGGGAAAAAATATTTGTAACTCACATAGTCAACAAAGGACTTGTATCCAGAATATATTAAGATATCTCAAAACTCGGTAATAAAAAAACGAACAGCCTGATTTTAAAATGGGCAAAATATTTGAACATACACTTTACCAAACATGATATACAGATGGCAAATAACCATATGAAAAGATGTTCACTAGGGTAATGCAAATTAATATCAAGATGCAATGTCACTACACACCTATTTGAATGGCTAAAATAAAAAATACTGACAATACCAAGTGCTGATGAGAAAGCAGAGCAAAGGAGATACTCAAACACTGCTGTTGGGAATGCACAATGGTACAACCATTCTGGAAAAGTTTTACAGTTTCTATTAAGTTCAAGATACAATTACTATATGAACAAGCAATCCTATTCCTGAGCATTTTCCCTAGAAAAATGAAAATTAATGTTTATGCAAAATTCTACAAGGAAATGATTACAGCAATTTTCTTCATAATCTCCAAAAACTCCTCAGCAATAAAAGAGAATAAACTATTGATATACACAACTTGGATAAATCACAAAGGCACTACTGCTGAGTAAAAGAAGACAGTCTCGGGCTTCCCTGGTGGCGCAGCGGTTGGGAGTCCGCCTGCCGATGCAGGGGACGTGGGTTCGTGCCCCGGTCTGGGAAGATCCCACATGCTGCGGAGCGGCTGGGCCCGTGAACCGTGGCCGCTGAGCCTGCGCGTCCGGAGCCTGTGCTCCGCAATGAGAGAGGCCACAGCAGTGAGAGGCCCGCGTACCGAAAAAAAAAAAAAAAAAGAAAACAGTCTCAAAAGATTACATACTGTACGATTCCATTCACAGGACATTCTCAAAAAGATTTAACACTAGAGCGATGGAGAACAAATCAGTGATTACAGAGGTTAAGGAGGGGTGTGTGTGTATAAAGGGATAGCATGAGGAAATTTGGGGTGAGTGGTGGTGATGGAATTATTCTCACACAATATCCTGTGTCACAGTATCCTGACTGTGGTGGATGGTTACATGAATCTATACATGTATTAAAATTCATGTAGCTGTATGACAACCCCCCCAAAAAGTCAATTTTACTATATGATAATTGACAAACAAAAAGAAAAGTTACTAGCTAACAGAATCATTCTGAATCATGTTCTTTCTGTCTAATATTGTCTCCTTAGGTCTTTGCCTAGAGAGAGCTATATGCTGAAATGGATGAAAGGTGGGAAGAATATCTTTTAAAAAGCAGTCCACAAATGACTTAGGGACCCCTCAAAAGTTAGGTATGTCTCTTTTAGGTGAGGTCAACTGAGTATTGACCAGCCCTGTCAGCTGCCTTTCACACACCCTATTCTTCAATCCTTCCATCTTAGTGCTACAAAGCCAGTAACTTCCCTTGCTTCCCGAAAGCCTCATCAGCAATCCAGCACTGGTTCACCCTGTGACAGAACTGTGATAAGGACAGGACAGAAAGAGGAAGGCAAACAGCAAAGGCCACTACTCCGTTCCATTCTTGTAATAACTTGTATTCTCCACCCTCTGCCCTACTCTCATTCCAAGGTCTTCACTTTCCTACTTTTAACTTCAGTGAAATAATGCCTAAGAGAGTCACTGAAACTGGTTATTTCTCATCGGTCTTTTATATCACTAAGACCTATCACTAACACCTTGAAGGAAAAAGAAAATTTTAAAAAACCTATTCTCACCCTCGTTTCCTTAGCAACAGAAGTAAAATCCCAAAGTATAATCTAACAAAAGGCTTAAAAAAAAAAACCCCTGTCCAATTAGATATGTACTTGCTGCAGGGATAAGAGTGGGACAGTAAAGCTAAGAATATGTTTTGGTTCATGATGGGTCAAGGAAGGAAAGAAACCTTTCTTAAGGTAGTGGCAATACAAAATAGTGAGGTAACAGGAAACTGATTTGGACTAAAGCACCTAGGGGTTAAAAGAAACCCACAGCTCACTAATCTGCAGTGGAGGGCACATTAGAACATTTCTGTCAGGCAGTCATCCTTCCTGTGCCTGGACTCTTCCTGTGTCAGGAAACAATGAGGAGACAGGGAACTGGTACAGACTAAGAAAGATCTCAGGAGTTATTAGTATATATACTAGAAATAGAACTTTTACTTTATTTTTTATACTGAGCGAAAGGTACTAAATTCTAAACTTAATTTTCTCTCCTAAATGTCACAAAACAACATAAATAATGGCTTGCTCTGTATGCCATTTTCAGGCTGCACTTGGTTTATAACTGTTAAAGTTATAGAAATGAGGAAGGAGAAGACTAGAAGGGGAAGAGGACCTGTCAAGGTTTCTGCAAAATGTTGACCATCCTAGATTTTAGAATCATAAAGATCTGTTAGTAAGCTTGCTAAGAACAGAAAGCTTCAGTTTCCTGGGTGTCATGTTGAGAAATGCACATAAGAGGGACCCACCAGTATAGTAACTAACTGTACATCTTGTTACTGCCTTTCCAGGCAGCTACAGAAGTCATAACCTACTCAATTGGTAAGAAGTTTTTCTCAGATGTAATCTAAATAGCAGCAAGTATTTATCAACAGTTTAATCTATTTAAGGCAAAAGAAAGGAAGGAAGGAAAAGAAAGAAAGAAAGAAAATGGCCACTTCCCTAAGGTCAACACACCATTTTAGATAAATGAAGCAAAGGTTCAACTGTAATTCATTTAACTAGCAAATAGCTATATGATTAGAAGAAAAATCTACCCCAGCTGCCAGGGAAAGATTTTCTTCATTAAGCATACTGTTATTGTTCTAGAAATAAAAGATAATAATAGGCCTTTGATTTTACTCCTTACATAAACTATATTCTAAAATATCTAAAAATAACAAAAATGACTATACTTTAACTTTTATGCTTCATTTCAAGGGCTCTTAAGGAATTTTATGTGTGTGTATATAATTTATTTTTCCCATATCCACACAGCTTTCTGTAATAAAATCTACATTTCTAAATATAAATCAGTATATGCAAATATAAGTGGGCTATCATATTAACTGAGAGGTCATCCTTAGATAGCTCTGAAAGGTTAAAAATCTTTCAATGTACTAAGGCAAAATCTACCTCTTCTAAGATCTATCCTTTGGAAACAACAAGGATCTCCTATTTTCTCAATTTTTGATTCTTTCTCCTCAAATCAGAATGTTTTCCATTCAATTAAGATTTCAATTAGGTGAATCACTGTTTTAACGTTTTTTTTCTATTTACATTCTCCATATATCTATATACATTACAGCTTAAAGATCAAATTCTGCATCAAAGCTGAGAAGTAACCAACAAAGAAAGAACCCCAAGAGGAGGGTTGGCTAATCCTGAATCTTCATTCGAGGTCAATCTACATTATAACTTAAGTATCTGTTTCAAAGTGTGGGGATAAGACTGTGGTATGACACAGAGAGTCAGGAAAGATGGGAAGAACACCTACTGAAGCAGTAGCTGAGCAGGAAAAAGAAATATACAGTTAAATTTTCAAAGGAAGAAAACTGTGCCTTGATAGGCAAGTAGGATGGAAAAAGGTCTGTTCAGCAATTCAACAGAGATCTATGAGAGAAATATGAGCCAGAAACCCTAATATAACAACAGGGAGGTCAAAACTGATGTTTAGAATGGTTTTAAAAAAATAAGAAAGCACTGGAAAAAAAGCTTTCCAATCTTAAGGGCTTTTGTAGAGGGTCTCCATGTGGCCTTGATTCCTCCTGTCCTGTCAGCATTACTTTATTTCTGTCCTCCAGCAATCACTGTCCTTTCATCTGATATCCCCCTCTTAGCTCTTCTAAGCTACAACTATACTCTATAATAAAGGTCACAGCTGAAGCACCTACTCTTGATTACTAAGTAGCAAAATCTTAAAACTTTCAAGAACAGCAATCATGTCCTGGACTGGCATACAAAGATTTTACTGCAGAGCAACAATTTTCTCTTTAAAGTGCAACGCCCCTCTCACTTCTCAGATGAAAATAGGTTTTTATCCCTTTCTACCTCACTATCCCTTTGCTCTCAAACCCTCCTAAGCTACTACAAAACTACAGCGTCCCAGCCCAGATAAAGAAATAAGAAAATCCTATGGGAGGGCATTCTTGCTTGAGGCTATAACAACCAGAAACACCTGCATGATTTTTAAATTCTCACTCCTAAATTAGTTTAAGCAACTGTGAAGATGCTGCATCTCCCGCTCCTCTGTTACTAATATCTGACTCTAATCATCAATCAAACAATCCTGAAATGTATTAGTTACATCTTCTAATGAGAATATTTCTTGAAATACTCCTTAAAAGTATGATACCCTAAGTATCCGAGGGCTCTGTCAATTTTGGAAACCACTGACATGTGAAAAGATTCTCTCTCCTAAAAAACTTGGCAGCATTTATTCTTCATAACAAATAGTTCCCCACCCCCCAAATTTCCAGGGAAAGAACCACTCAAAAAGGTATGTGAGAATTCTTTTGTAACTGCAAAAATCCATTGTAAGCCCAAGAAAAAGATCTTTTGTTAACCAGTGGTTATAGACTATGAGCTATCAGCAGAGCAATACTGTTCTTGATCATTAAGGGATACTAAAGGAATTTCCCAATAATCTTCTCCAAACAAAAAAAACCCTCCAAACCAAAAATCTGTAATAACTTGGAAAGGCTATGAAGAGAAAAGTTAAAGAGCCCCCCCAAATATTCAAACTTCTTAACCAAATAATGGAAAATGTACCCCTAGGAAAGTATAAATATATAAAAAGTTTTAAGCACACAGGAACTGGACCCAACTAAATAGCCAAAATTAGGGAAATGCTCTACAGAACCTGAAATATTAAAAATGTTCCTGAAGCATCTGTAATAACAAACATTTTTCCACATTAAGTAAAATTTTTAAAATATATAAAGTCTAACATATGGTAGAATCTCAACAAGGAATGAGAAAGGAAAAAGAAGAAAAAATGTAAGGAATAGCTGTCTTTAAAGAGTGAGACTCTGGATGATTTTTTTTCCTATTTGATTTAAAAATAATAACAGCTTGATTGAGACAATCTTTTTATTTGACTTTTTTAGTTTCTAAAATTTTTGTAATAAGCATGTAAATATTTTTATGATAATAAAAGCTTTAGAAAATAACTTCCAATATGAAATTGGCAGAGAAGCCTAGTGAAAAATCCAACTGGAAGCGACCTAAGATCTACTGAGCAGTTATTATGGGTCAAGAATTGCATTAACTGTTTTATAACATTCTATCGCATTTAATCCTCAGTATAACACACTAACAGGTAATACTATAACGCAGAGAGAACCCGAGGAACTTCATACAGCCAACAAGAAGCAGGACCCAGATTTAAACTAAACAGTCTGATCTCAGGGCACCTGTGCTCATCCTCTAGCTACATGATCTCCCAGGTTACTTTTGGGTTCTGTGTTAGCATCTAATCTATTATTTCCAGACAATTATATTTGTATTTTATCTACTTATTTTTTATGTTGGTTGGTAGATTTTTTTTTGCAGCAGCTTATTGAAAAATAATTCACAATACAACTTACTCGTTTAAAGTGTACAACTTTTGCTTCTGAATGGTTATTGAACAGAGTTGTACAACCATTACCACAATTGATCTTAGAATCACACCAAAAATAAGTCCCTCACCCATTAGCAGTCACTCTATTTCCCCCCAACTTTCCCAGCTCTAGGCAACCACCAATCTACAACCTGTGGGTTTGCTTATTCTGGACATTTCATGTAAGTGAAATCATATAATATGTGTTCTTTTGTGTCTGGCTTCTTTCACTTAGCATAATGCTTTCAAAGTTCACCCATATGGTAGCATGTACCAGTACTCCATTTCTTTTCATGACTGAATAATATTCCATTGTATGGATATACTGCATTTTATTTTATTTTATTTTATTTTATTTATTATTTTTTTTTTGTGGTACGCGGGCCTCTCACTGTTGTGGCCTCTCCCGTTGCGGAGCACAGGCTCCAGACGCGCAGGCTCAGCGGCCATGGCTTACGGGCCTAGCCGCTCTGCCGCATGTGGGATCTTCCCGGACTGGGGCACGAACCCGTGTCCCCTGCATCGGCAGGTGGACTCTCAACCACTGCGCCACCAGGGAAGCCCTACTGCATTTTATTTATCCATTCATTGGTTGATGGACATTTGGGTTGTTTCCAAATTTTGGCTACTGTGAGCCACGCTGCTACGAACATTTGTGTCCAAGTTTTTATGTAAACGTATGTTTTCAATTCTCTTGGGTACATACCTTGGAGAGCAAGTGCTGGGTTATAAAGTAACTCTATGTTTATTTAGCCTTTTGAGGAACTGCCAGGATGTTTTCCAAAATGGCTGCACCGTTTTACATTCCTATCAGCAATAAGGGTTCCAATTTCTCCACATCCTTACTAAAACTTGTTATCTGTCTTTTTAGTTTTAGCTATCCTAGTGGGTATGAAATAGTATCTCACTGGAATGTGTATGCATTTCCTTATTGACAAATAATGCTAAGTATCTTTTTCACATACTTACTGGCTATCTGTATATCTTCCTTGGAGAACTCTCTGTTTAGATCCTTTGCCCATTTTTAAATTGGGCTGTTTGTCTTTTCATTATTGAGTTGCAAGAGTTCTTTATATATTTTAGATACAAGTGCTTTATCAGATATATGATTTATGTATTTTTTGCCTATTTTGTGGAATGTCTTTTCACTGTTTTGATGGTGTCCTTTGAAGCACAAAAGTTTTCAATTTTGATAAAGTGCAATTTATGTACTTTTTCTATTGTTGCTCGTGCTTTTGGTGTCATATCTAACAAACCATTGCCTAATCCTATGTCACATTTATGCCTATGTTTTCATCTAAGAGCTTTTAGTTTTAGCTCTTATATTTAGGCCTTTGACCATTTTGAGTTACTTTTGTACAGGATGTAAGGAAGGTAGATATATTTTTTAAATCATGTTTTAAAGGCTAGAATTGGCCTTATCTTTTACTCCTATGTCTCCATCATTCCCATCTCATCAACCATCAGCTAACAAAATTTAAAAACTCAGACTCTGAAGTCAAAATGCCTAGATTAGAATCCCAGTTCTGTCTCATATGACCTTGAACAAGATACTTGATCTCTCTGGGCCTTAATTCCTTGCCTGTAAATTGGGGATAATAACAATCTCCACCTCAAAGATGAGGATTAAATGCTAATAATATATACAAAAGTAGAGTAGACTGCTTCCCATATTGTAAGCACTTAATAGACTTCAATTATTAATTATTAGTTTCTAAATATCACTCAGGTTTGTCCACTCTCTCCAGCTCCACAATTTCTACCTTACTTTAGTTCACCATCATTTCTTACGTGGATTATAAATCTATTCTCAAATGGTCTCCTGCCTCTAATCTTGTGCTCTTGCAAATTCATTCTCTACTCTGAACCCATAATGATCATGACAAAATGTGTATCTGATCACCTATCAACCCCCTGAATTGTAGAAAATAGTTCTCTGGTGCCTCAAGGACAAAGTCCAAATTTCTTAACAACTGAGACATGAAGACTTTCAGATCTGGCTACTATTTACCTCTCTAGCCTAATCTCTTA